>NC_092205.1:46019772-46203599 GCF_043381705.1 Parasteatoda tepidariorum | reverse complement strand
GAGCATGTCTGGGATATAATTTTACATACTTAATTAGGTATGTCTGATTTGCGTATTGAGAACTGTTTTTTTTTTCTCGACCCACAATTGACCCTTCCGATTCGGATAAACCCCTATTCACCCCCCTGTCTCAGATCGACCCCCGCTTTTGTTAAATAGACCCCTGGGGGTCTATATAGACCACTTTGGCGACCTCTGATCTAGAGTAAGGAAAGATATAATAGCAGATGGTAAAGTGAAGTAAGTGACGGAAAAAGAATTCACTGTTTGCGTTTGGCGTGCATTAAGGGTTGTCTCAACTTTAAGCGCGGAGATGTTTCTCCTCTTACACTCGCGCTGAAATAAAGTCTGGGTCCGAGGAGGTGGAGCCAAGTGCCAACTCTTGATGAACGAACTATAGTTATAAATTGTTAACAGTTAAAGGCACAATGAAAACGCGCTAACATTGGACTTTTCGGAAGCGAAAATATTTAACGAATGGCATAAAATCGAGTGATCTTGGTGTAAATTTTTTATATTTTCGGTGTTTAGAGATTCCATATACCGTTTAAATTATGTATAAAAGCTTGATTTGGTGTTAACCCGAAAAAAAGTGTTCTTTTAATCACTTTTAAGGTTGGTCAACATAGAATTCGGCGAGATATTATACTCCAGATTTTAAAGTTTATAATTATTATATAAATAAGGTAAAATTGCAATGATAACTGATAAAAATTATAAGGTTTAAATTTTATCAATAGAATTGTAAACTAAATCTGTGAAACATAATTAGTTTCTGGTGGAATTAAATCAAATCTAAACTAAATCTGTAGAACCAATCTGAAGAACCAAATCAAAGATGAAACTAAATCTGAGGAACCAAATTAGAGTCAATACAAAGAAGAAAAGGATTCTTCAATTCAAAAAGTTTCAATTTGAAGTAACATATGATCAAGAAGCAAAAATCATTGATTCATTGTGGATTAATAATGTGGGTTGGTGAGCAAAACGAGCAGGAGTCTGGGCAACTTAGTATTTTAAAAACATGAATCATTGTCGTATTTATATGAATATCATTTTCAAACGTTTGCAAAAATCATACATTTCTTTGAAATAATATTTTGACAAGCATTAAGTTTCATTCATGCTTCAAAAAGGTAAATGGCAAAATCTGTTTTCAAATTTTTCAATACACCAAGCGAAAGATAAAATGCTTTTATATTGAAAAACTTGCTATCGTGAAATTTCAGAACCAATAACATTTCCTGTTTTTCATATAACTCTTCACGTAAACATATTAAATAAACAGGAATGAAAAAACAGTTTTCACATGGTAAACGTAACCACGGAAACACTTTTATTATTGAGCTCTGAAAATTTAATTCAAAAATTTCCTGCGTGTTCTGAGACCGCATATTCGAACAAAAATGTCAAATACATCTGGAGAGGTTTCATATGCCGTAGGTTTTCATATTTTCTTAAAAATTATTTTCCACGCAAGATACAACTCACATATTTGAATGTGAACAAAAATTTAAATATATTTTGAAAGGAATAAATTTGCATATAAGCGGAGGAAGAAATTCGAATTTATTCTGTACAAACGTTTTCTCTAAATATTGAAATTTTTATTATTCTGATTGGTCAAAGTTTTCTGTTCTGCTGATAAAAATTTTGTGCATGATAAAAATATTTATCCTTTAAACTATCTAATACTGTAAAACGAATTAATCTCCGTTGCTTGCAAGTTAAGAAAAGAACATTGAGGTATAGGATTTAAGTAATCATTCGCGACAGCATATAGTTCCGTTTTATTTAGCTATCAAATTATATAATTATACTTTCAAAACAATATAAAAGCTTTTAAAAGTTAAACTCGTCGAACAGAAACAGATTCGTGGTATTTTTTTATAAACTAAATGAAGGCCGTACTACGTCGTTTCAAGATTTGCGATGTTGATATTCGTTCGCGCTTGGATCTTGGCATCTATTTAGCGTGCACTTAGATGCAAACAGGCTCTCACCATAGGAATTAACTAATTTTTCTTCACTTGCAACAGATTATAGGAAGAGTTATAATTGTCTTTCAAAGAATCGTGAATACAAGGCTAATTCATAATGAAAGATGTTTAACATTGTGGTAATAAATCTTCGAATTGTTTGATTTTAAAGAAAAATTTTCGAATTGTGACATTGACCTTGACTTTAACGTAGAAATGCCTTTTTTCGCATAAAATCAAGTTTAGAAAATAGACCTTATTTAGGTTAAGAATGATGTATACTTGCAACGGAGATTAACTAATCATCATAGTTTTATGTATTAATATGCGATTTTCGTGGTTTGAGATGTCTATGTTAAACAACTGCTTACGAAAATTTAAATTACAGCATCAGGCATGAAAACGCACTTTCTGTGAATAAATATATTTATTGAGTTGTTCGAAAAGTTCAATCCGACTTTCAGTTGACAGCTTTTGGACATCCCTGAAAGCTGATGGTAGGACAGAACTCTCAAGTAGCCGGAAAGGTGCGAAAGGTTGTGGAACGGAATAGCACCTGTATATGAATAAAATCAAAATTTAAATAGGCTGCGTTTTTCCCCAAAACTGAACTTTCTTTCAAAATAACGTAATGTTTTTTTTTTCTTCCCCGCGGCAGATTTGGATTTTATACGATTAAAATATACGCACGTAGCCAAGTTCTTGAAAATTCAGTAAAATACGTCCTTCAATATCGTTTTTATATTTTGTGTATTTCGCTTTATTTATTATTCTCGAAGAAGCTTTATAACTCAGTTGTTTCGAATTTTTTTACTATTCTGATTTAGCCGCTATCTGGAAAACTGGGACCATATTTTTCCGAGCACCCACCCTACATCTCTAAAAATAAAAATTACACTCTATAACAAAAAAATCGAAGCACCAAGAACGCACTAAGACGCGCAAAATCGACGCTCGATCAGGCTGATGATGCCAACTGTGGGCGTTTAGTCTTTAGCGACGAATCCCGCTTCCAACTGTGTCCTGACGATCATCGAAGACGTGTTTGGAGACGCACAGGGCAGAGGGGGGATCCTGCCTTCACTATTGCACGCCACACCGGCCCTCAACAAGGCATTATGGTCTGGGGTGCCATTTCCTTTGACAGCCGGACCCCTTTGGTCGTCATTAGAGGTACACTTACTGCACAGCGGTACGTCGACGACATCCTAAGACCTGTTTTGCTACCGTTCCTTTTGCAGCGCCCTGGGCTGGTTTTTCAGCAGGACAATGCCAGACCACATACGGCACGTGTTGCTATGAACTGTCTGCAAGCTTGTCAAACTCTTCCTTGGCCTGCCAGATCACCAGATCTCTCTCCCATCGAGCATGTCTGGGATATGATGGGAAGGCGATTGCATCTGGCACGGAATGTTGATGACCTCGTTCGACAATTGGATCGAATTTGGCAGGAAATACCGCAAGAGACCATCCGGGAGCTTTATCGGTCTATGCCACGCCGTGTGGCAGCTTGTATCCAGGCTAGAGGCGGGTCAACACCTTATTGAACTTGTTACTGTAACTCTGCAATAAATTATTCAATTGTTCTGAAATTTTAATCATTTACTATTCTGTACATTGTCTTCCTATCCACCATTTTTCGTTTCAATCGGACAACTCCTTCTTGGTGCGTCGATTTTTTTGTTATAGAGTGTATTTAATTGAAAGATCCCATCATTTTTTGTTATCTTACATACATAGGTTTAGTTCCATAGATTTACTCACAAAATAAGTATAATTTATTTACCGTTTAAAAGCTGAAAAACAGTAGCTATCATTATTTTTATATTAAAAAAATATTATCCTTAACGACATAAAGTGTTGCATATAAGGTAATATGTCATGCAATTACTTTTTAATGAAGGAAAAACACTTAATAAAGGAATAACACTATTAATTTCGAATAATAAAAATTAAAAACAGGGCAACAGAGGATAATATTACGAAGGAGTGATAGATAAATATAACTGGTAAATACTGTTATGAAATAAATCAATTAATCACTTAACTATAGAACTGTGTATTGATTTTATGCTGACAACAGTCAAAGATACCTGTAGCATTTTTCACTTGTGATCATATTATGGGAATCTTTTTGTTCAATCACAGTGAAATAAATGGTAAAATGCCAATATTCTTTTTATGATATATAGAGACACGTAATCAAATTCTGAAAACATTGAAGCGTAGGAATTTTTTATACCTCTAATTTTGAGTTGCTCATTAGTTTCAAAACTAAGCTTTTTACCAAACTTTTAACGCTTATAAAATATTCATAAATAGAGATTTAAAAAAACTACTTAAGTTCCATAATCAAAAAATTCTTGGATTGTGAAGCGATTGATTACAGGAAACGGCAATGAAAAAGTAAAAAATGCTTTAAACCATGTATCAATCTAGTTTTTTTCGTCAATACCTTCACATGGAAGATATTATTTTGTTTTGTGTTAAGCAACTGACCCAATTCTGAGTTTCCGACAATCAATGCTCAACTCAACGGAGCCTTGTAACTTGGAGCCAAACTCAGAAGACAAGGAAATTCTTGAATCAGACATTGGGATAAGCTAGTCTTTGTGGAGGACTTTTAGATGCAATTAAGAAGCATTTATCTTACCTGGAGAGGAAAACCTCGCGTGGTTAGCCCGATGGCAAAGAGATTCTAACCTATGATCCGTCTACCACTGAGGATATTTTACATCAGCACTGTGGGCGATGCGAGCCGGGAGCAAGATTTGCCTTAATCAGTCACTGTTGGGATTCGAACCTGGGAAACCTCATTGGGAGACGAATGCTCTATCTATCTCCTGAGCCATGGTGACTCTCACAGGACAAAATTCCATCTAGCATCAAATATAAAATGTTTTAATTTAGAGTCTTAGTTTTTAAGATTGCTAACTGACTACCACAGTGAGGCAATAGAGGTAAAAGCAGTCAACGTTTAACTAGAGAAAATCGCAGATATTTTCTATAAAAAAAAACAAAAAACAGTACAATGGTTTTATTAGTGAAATATTGGGCAATTTTTTTCAAAATAAATAAAATTTATGTAAAAGTGAACCTATAATTAGAAACAAATTCGAAAATGAATTAACTGAAATCTTTAGGGAATTTAAGATAGCTGTAATGAAGACATTCTGAGAGCCTATGAAAAAATAATTTTACGTTATCAAATTATTTGAAACAAGATGGTGAAACACGCGTGTTTATACGAACATCAATTCAAAAAATCACTTCTTTCTTCTTTGGCATTATCGATAATAACAGGGAAGGAAACGCACGCATCTTTTGTTGCGCTTGAATTTTATAAACTTCTGCGTTTTTATCATCGAGAAACAATGTAACTATTTTCCTCACTCGATATTGATACTTTCTATCCTTGAAACATTTTATATAACTATAGTAATCGAGAGAAAGGAAATAAATAAATATTTTTTTAGTCAAATTAAATAATAAATATTATGAGTAATTGAAGCTTGTATCCTTTTGTTTTTCTTTTACGGGTATGTGTTTTTGATGATAACACAATATTTTAAAATTTTTACTAGACTTAAACGAATTACTTTTTAACTATTGTCAGAAAAACTACTTTATTACAAATGTAGTTAACTACAACTTAAACTATACTTTTCAAGCTACTTTCGAATTGTAGTCACCACTTCACAACTTTCAGTCGACAAACTTTGCAGAACTTAATTCACACCCATGCTCACAGTGGTTTTGAATTTTAAAAAAAAAAATTAAATTATTTGGCTTACTTAAACATGAGGAATTATTTAGAAATATTTATTTATATTTATCCGAGCCAATTTTTCAGTCTAAACCATTTTTTTTTTAACCAATTCGTTCTATCAACCTTAAATTTTTATACCTCTCTCGACTACGAATATCGAATTTAAAAAAATACTCAGAAAACATAAAATATTTTGTGTTCGCTGTTTTTTCTCCTCTAAGAAATTTAACTATTTGTTCTAGTGACTTGTGTATAGTTTCATTCGATTCAACAAGAGAAAATACCTAGAAAACAATGCCTCACTTGTTTAGGCAGCAATTTCAGTTGCGCAATTAGTACTTTTTCTAAATAAAACCCTTAAATCTTATAAATTGTTCCTTGGATAGTTTCAAGATTGGTCAATTGGTTAGGATATAAAATTAAATGCAAACTTAAATTTAAAAAAAAAACATAATTGTTTATTTATTTAAAATAGTTCTATCATTCATAATTGGTAAATTTTTTTACACATAATTTTATAAGTAAAGGTCATTTTTATTAACCCTAAATTTTACTCATCGATCCGGTTTTCATGACGCCAATACAAGTGTCATTTCCGCACCAAGAAAATGAGACTGAGTAAAATTGAAATAGCTTAAGCGCTAGTGTTCAAGCAATAAATTTTTATTTAAAAATTAGCATATTTACGGAAAATTAAATATTTTAATTACCAGTATTCTATCAAAAAATACTTGGTTGAAAAAAAAATACTTTTTCTAAATAATTTTCTCTTTTATCAATAACTGATTCAGCAAATATATATACATATGTGAAAAGCGATTATTCAAATTCGAAAATCACACATCCTACAATCGTATTAAAAATTACGTTTTTTAAAATCCTTCAGAATTTCGTAGTAAAAACCATTGAAAAGACGATGGAGATACAAAATAGACTTACAATGGAAATTGTGCAAATTGAGAGCATTAAAAAGTGATAACTCAAATTTGCAATAACATTTTTTTTATTGTTTTAAGAAAACAAAAATCATGTGTTCAGGATTATCAACCCAATTTATGCTAAAAAAAAATCATTAGAAGCACAGAAAAGTCTCCCAATAGTCTCTTTTTCCTGAAAATAGTTGCTCTAACCTTTTCAGGCAAAAAAAGTTGTCATAGTTGCATTTCAGTCACCTGTGACAACCCTGCTTTTGACGTCATTGATAAGTGAATGTTAATTTTAATAAGGAGTTGTAACTTAAGGAAATACGCCAGCATAATAGATAAGTAAGCAACAAAAGGCGCATTCTTTTAAAATGTTCTGCAGGAATTTAAAAATAGCAATAGAATTTTTCCTTAGTTGGTAGAAGATAACTTACCAGATGATCGTACACGCATTGCTTTATTAAAATAATGTGTTAAGTTAGAAACACAAATTAAGTAAAGTTTGAAAGATACGATTTTTGTATTGATAGTATTGTGACGACTAGAAAATTTGTCGTAATAGCGGATTTATCGTAATATGCCGCACTCGTTATATCGAGCTTTTCTGTTTGTTTATATATAGTCTTGTAGAGTTTAATCAGCTCAATTTAAAGTTTGCCTCTTGATTCATTGAGGTAGCATCATAGTGCGTAAAAATCCGATCTTAAGGTCAAAAAATATTTAGGATATTCTATTTTTCATTTTGTTAGAAACTTTTATATCTCTTAATTTTTTAAAATTCCCAGTTTCCGTGATAAAGCGCCCAGAGTCAGTTGTAAAAGTCTTCAATTTTCGTATGCGACAGCTAAATTTAATATATATATATATTTTAATTTAAAAATATACCGCTGCAAAAACTGAAATGCTAATTAAAAAATATTTTACACGTGAAACCAAAACCAAATGGAAGAAAATTTGCCCGACACTTTTGAGCATTTTGTTTATAAAGTGAAAACTAATGATTCCAATAAATTTATTTAAGTTATAACTTTATACTTACAATTGAAAGTAATGTTAATAAATATTTGAACTCATTACACAGTAAAGATTTTGTATCATTTTATTAAAACTAACGCAAAACTCGTAACTTAGTACAAGAAAATCCAGTTATTATATTGAAAATTAATCAGGCTGTTTGATTTCTATTTTGTCAACTACAGATATTCTAAACCTAGAATCACGGAAATACTAATGCAAATAACACGAGACTTGGGCCCTTTTTTGCGAATATTTTTTATTTAATTGAGTTAAAAAATATTCAGCGAGAAAAAACGCTTTTCCTTATTTCAATAAACATTTTGCCCTACCATCAGATTGCATAAAATTAGGTAATTGCATACTTCCAAAGAATTATTTACCTACCAACATATATTAGATAGATATTTTCTAATTTAATAGTATGAATTCTAGAGACTAAAAGGTTAATTAAAAAAAAAAAAATCTTAAAGCAATTTTATTGAGGCGGGGTCTAAAAAAACGAAATCCAACTTTTTTATTTTCGGATTAAAAAAAAAGTGATGAAAAAGAAATTTATTTACTATCAAGAAGATAGATATTTTCCGAAGAAAAAAAAATGCTGACTCAATAAGTTTTTTCCTTCAACTTTTTTAGGCAAAATTCTTCAGCTAAAAATTTATTTAACCCGGCATTGAAGTGGTATTTTCAGGCGTTTCAAAGATTAAAACTTACAGTTTCTCTAACAAATTGAAATTCTTTCTAAATTTCAAGAAGATTTGGTCTGAAATCACCCCAAATGTATTACAGTACAGAACCCGTTATCCGGAAATCAGAAAACCAAAAAACCGGGACAAAATTCCAAAAATTTTCCCGCCACTTAAAAAAAATTTTCTCATAAGATTTTAGAATTCTTCTTTCTTTTTTGAAAGATGTTTACCTTACCATCGTTTTGGACAGCGTTTTTTTCTTATTTTTAAGATTATTTCCAAATATTTTTTTTTTAGTTTTTAACAATAAAAAAACGGCTTTTTGTAGCGATTCAGAAAACCGGAAAAACCAGTTATCCGGAATAGCGATGGTCCCGATCGTTCAGGATAATCGGTTCCCTACTACTACAAAATAATGTACTAAAATAAGCTCAATAAATATAGTTGTATAAGTTTCAATAAAATTTATTCACAAAAGCAATATTGAAATTTCAAAATATTTTGCAACAAAGGTACTAATGGAGAAAAACAAAAGTTGACTTAATGATTGCTCGTAAATGTAGTATGATTAAAGACTGAGGTAACAATAATGAAAATTTAACAAAAATTACAGTTTTATTAAAAGAGAATGAAGAATCCAATGAAGTTGAAACAACATTAACGATTGGAATAAAAATTATACTAGCTATTAATACACTAGGAACCACTGTACAACCAGTGGGATCAAGTACAAAATAATGCCCATGAAAAATAGAGCACTGTGAATTAGAAAATTTATTTTACAAAATGTACAGTAATATGTAATTCTTTCAAAGATAATATAATCATCTCTGTACAATTGTCCTTGAAACAAACAATTTGTGCTATATATATACACATTTATAAAAGAACAAAAATAGGGTTCAAGCCAGCCAAGAACAGAGTAAATAGAATGCTATTTATTTTATTGAAAAATACAGTATAATGAACTTACCATACATAAAAATATCCCAATAAGTATTTTTCATTTGTACTTTTCACGTCAATATTACTGATGTGGAAAATATCTTTAAATGACCGGAAAAATTTTTTGAAGCCAAGACCTGATTATTTTACAGACGAATGGGGTACTCACATAAGTTATCAGATTTCAGAGCACCACTAATTTCATTATTAGCCAAGAATTTAACAGTATTAGCACTTAAAATACTTTTAAAATATTAGCTCATAATGAACACTTTGTAAATTGATGTTTACTTAAAAAGGCCATGGCATGGCAATTTAATCAGGCCCTGGTTAATATGAAAAAAATTGCTGGACAAGACTGATCAAAATTTCCGAAAAAAATAATAAAAAATTAAAGCATTTAGAGCAATCATTGTAAACTTTTAATAGTTAAAAATTATTTTTAAATGCTTAAAAAATTATTAAAATGTAGAAATAAAAAGTGTATCAACACTCGACTTGCGACAAATTTATTCAAAAAATATTTTGATGCTTCTCTAGTATGAAGAAAAACACGTACTCAATCACTGTTATACATAATGATAAAGTGAAAACTTAAAACAAAGATTTTGTTCCATAAATAATAAATTGCTCTCATGAGAAATGATTTAATTATTATACCTCTTAAAGAAATACCAATATTTAAATCAAACAATCAAAGCGATTTACTTGGGAGATACAAATGAAAAAGATGTATTATGAAAATGAAAAGAAATGTAGGTCAGAATATACTGTGATATGCATACACACACATATATATATATGCATACACATATATATATGCAAAAAATAATAAATATAAAATGACTAGCAGATTCTAATAATTACTTAATAATGAATATTTTTACAATGAAAAATGAGGGGGTTAAGTGAAAGCGTTATATTATAATTTAATGGAAAAAAAATTAAGTTTTTAAAACTTCAAAAATTACGATTCCAGTCAACCAAATAAGCTGGAAGTGAAAATCAAGTTTGCCTTGGTTGGAATAAAATATGTTTTCCCTGGCAGAGTTAGATAAATATAGACACATGCATATACACATTTGCAGTTTTAAAAATTTTGCAGTTACTTTTTTAAAAACAACTATATTTTAATACAATTAAATAATTTCATTTGGTACTATTTTTACTTTTGTGCTGTTAATATTTATTTTCCTAGTATATAAATTTCATTTTTATGGGTACCTGAGGTACTTAAAAAAATTTTCAATTTTGAAGTCATTTTTGGAATGTGTGGATAAATAGCCTTCTTTTTTCCTAAATTTTCTTTATCTTTCTATGAATTCTATACTGTTGCAAGTTAAGAGGAAACCATTATCCTGATGGAGTGAGCCTGTTTGCATCCAAGTGCACGCCAACTGGATACTAAGCTCCTGGTGCCATCATCGCAAACTCATGAAACGTTGCATTGCCTTCTTTTTGCTTGCTTTCTTAAATCAAGTGAAATGATATCAAAAAATCATAACAAATATGCATCTTTCTGTGCATATTTAAAGAATATGAATGATGAATATTCAATATTACTCTCATTCCTTGCAGACCATTTTCTTCAGCGAAACAAAAATTCTTTATCTCGCTTTTGATTTGTTAAAGAAATTTCAGCATAAGATGTGCCATTTTAAGTGATCCAATCAAACCCAATGCTCTTGCAACGTTATATAGTTGTTTCTTATTCCAAAAACGATTGTTTTTATTTATCCAAATGTGTTGTCAAATCTAGGATTTCAGTAAGGCTACAAAACTCTCTTTTTTTGTAATTCTATGATATATATCATAAAAGATAGCACAAATTAAATTTCTGATCGATGAGTTCAATTTCTAAATCTTTTATATTGTTTTAAACGCACACTAAAATAATTTAATAACTAAATAAAAAGGAACTATGTGTAGCACAGATGATTACTAAAATCCTATATCGTAAAATCTTTTAGTTACTTGCAACGGAGTATTGGTAATAGCATAGTTGAGGATATGAAATAGTGAGCTTACAAAATAAAAAATGCATAGGGAAACAATATATGAATAAAATGTACTTAATGTAAATCCTCAGGGAGTTTTTTTAAAAATCCAACTTTTTGAATTTGTACAAATTATTTCGACTGTAACTGAATGTAGATACATATTTTTTAGTTTTCATGGGAAAAAAAGAAAACATTTTAAAATTACAATTTTCTAAACTAATTTTTTAAAAACATATTTTCACCAAAATTTAAGCTATGATATGATTAAAAATTGTCTTTCCAAAACAAATGGAATATTTTAAATTTAAAAAATATATTAAACCTTGAATGTACAACACATTACATGACACATATACAATATCAATGAATAACAACAAATCTATTTAATGCACAAAAATATAAATTGATAAACTCCTTTAATATATTTCTCTTTATGAATCGAAAAATAGGGTGTGAATAAATTTCTATATCACATGTATATGATATCAATATCATGTTTTTTTTCTGGCAAGAACCCTACTACAGAGCCAGTCTACTCTTTCGCACATCAGCTTTGCAATTTGTAGTTATGACAATATATATCGGATGAACATCAATAATGTACAACAGAAGATAAATTCCAATAACTCCTAAGCTCATCAATGGTGACAAATACAAGAATAGATAGTTCTTGCATGAACACTTGCATAGTATTTATTTATATATTAAGAAATGCTCTGTTACTTTGTATAATTTTTAAGGGAAAAAACAGAGAAAATGAAGGGAAATTGATTACTGGCTCTGTACTTGATCTTTTATGCATTTTTAAATAATAATTTAAATGAATAAAATATAAATTTATTGTGTTATGAACATTTTTCATTTACAAAATCACACAGTTTCTTTGTTTTTTTTATGATGGTAAAACAATTAAGTTTTATTAGAAAGAAATAGTGAAAAAAAAAAAAACTTTTATAAGTGACAGGAAAAAATATTTTTTAAAGGCAGCCTACAAAAAACACATCGTTTTTACACAATCAATATTATCAAGTGTGAATCCAAGGCTAAATACCAAATATTCAGCAATTACACCAATTATAGAATGTTAGATTAGAACTGATTTCATTATGTGATTCAAATGCGAGCAACAAAATAATCATTATTTATTAAGTATAAAAAAAATTGCTTAATCAAACTAGAATTTTTTTTAAAAATAACTGCTTAAAAAATATAATTTAAAAGACAATATGGTCTAAGACAAATTTTAACCTTTTTTCTATTTTAATACATTCAGCGGCATTTGTTTAGTAAATTAACTTTTAGTAGTAGAATATTAAATAAAGTATTACACGTATTTTCAGGAACCAACTAATTCCATAAAGTCAGCCAGACGAATAAAAAAAAATTTTTTTTTCAACATATTTTTCTGTAACTTATG
Source organism: Parasteatoda tepidariorum (assembly GCF_043381705.1). Lineage (NCBI taxonomy): Eukaryota > Metazoa > Arthropoda > Arachnida > Araneae > Theridiidae > Parasteatoda > Parasteatoda tepidariorum. The sequence goes on along the minus strand of NC_092205.1, from coordinate 46,190,863 downwards.
TTTCAACCATTATAAGCAGGAGGATGAGGATTTATTAAGCAAAGAAATCAAAATTGATTGCTTTCAATTTGGCAGAAAATTGTATCAAATTATAGATTTTTAACACTATAACTAAGGCAATGTTTAAATTTATATACAATACAATGTTTGTATTAAAGGAAACAATATTAATTTACCAACTGCTTTAATGTTTATTTTATAGTTTGTATTATTTATTTATAGAAATTACAACTTAAAAGATTTATTTCCTTAAAATTATTGCTGAATTTGATCTTTTAATTTAATATGTTACTCCTTGACATTGAAAAGATACAGATTTTTAAACTAAGTTATACACTTTTAAGTTTGCAAATATGGCAATCTTAAATGGTGGAATTGCTAATTAGTAAAAAATTAGGAGCTTAGTAAACCTGTTGCTGTAACATGAATAAGTAAAAAGGAAAATTAGAGATTTTTTCACATGTAAATACACATTACTAATTGTGTAAGTTGAAATAATAATAAATAAAGATTTAAAGATAATAAACAAATTCTTTATAACAAATTGAAGCTAGTTAGAATTAATGCAAAAACATAAGTATATATTTATTTTTCTTAACAGATTTCGTTTTTCACTGACTGGATATATTTTAAAAGGAAGTATGTAATTTCTAAACTAAAGAATAAAATTTCAAAATATGATTATAGAACATTACATAACAGAATTAGCAGTTACATTAAAAGCCAATATGAACTGTGCTAAAAAGAAAATTAGTGCATTTTTTTGGAACACATGAGATTTAGCTAGCACAAGAAACAAGCATGATAGAGCAGAACTAAATAAACTCTCAAAATCAACAAAACAGAAAATCCAACCATTTATCAAATTGAAGAAAAAAATAGGAACATTTTTTTAATCTAGCACTGTTAATACAAATATTGGATATTAAAAAAAAAAATTATGACATAATTGTGAATATACGAGTGCAATCATTTTCAAGAATAAAATGAGTATAATTTATGTTTTTACACTATTATACAAAAGAAAATAGAAGTTCAATCAATGTAAATATTAAAAAATTAGTATGAAATTAAAAGAGAAAGCAATGCAATTAGCACAAACAAAATAATTTGGAGCAGTGATAGTTAATTATTTTATTTGTGCTTAGATTGCTTTCAGTTTCAATTACCTTAGGTCAATTCAGCAATTTACAAACGTCATATTTAAAGACTAACTCAGTTATGACATTAATACTCATTCTAATAAAAATTATATTAGAGCTGCTTAATTTTTTAAAACTGAATTAAATACTTTTTAAGTCTTCAAATATAACATTTCTAAATGGTGAAATTGCTAATATCTTTCATAATGCATGCAAGATTTCAAGAGTTACTAGTAAGGCTGAAGATCTCACATATGTGAGGTTGATTTTATTAGTCCACTCAATTTAATACAAGTAAAATAAACATTTTGAAGGACTTGGCAGTCAATGGCTTAAGTTTGAGATTATTAAATATACACATTTGGTATTTTAAGGAGAGTGAAATTTTAATTTAATTATTTATGACAATTACTTTTACATAAATTGAAAAAAGAATGTTAAACAATTTTTTTTTCTCAACAAATAATAAAAAAAAATTCCCAATTATTAAGTATGAAGGTAGTATGACATGAATTTTTTTGAAATTATATAGCAAGTGTAACAAGGGTTTTCTATACAATTAATAAAAAGTTAGTACAGCATATTTTCTAAATGTTTATTGCCTACTAAAAAGCGTGAAGAAAATGCTTATAAAACAAAACAAAGCAGACTTCATCCATTTAATCTCTATGGTGATTAAATAATTTAAGAGCAATTTAGTACTGAGAGTGTTAACATGTATATCAAAAAAAAAAGTTATAAATTAAATTACATATAAGTTTAAAACAATTACTTTCATAGAATTTTTTTAAAATTATTTAATAAAATTTTTGCCAAAATTGTTAGAAAGTGTGTGGTCCATAAAGGACAGAAAAATATTCACAATTAAAGAGCAACATAGAACAATATCTCTTGACAAGATTCGTGACTGCAATAAAATATAATTTTGAGTCAAGCAAATAATGATCCTATGGAGTAATGGTGAGAATTGCACTAAAGCTATTATTGGCATCAAAAATTGATGTAAATTACAAAAAACTAAACAAAAGCTTATGCTAAGAAGGCATAAGCCCTAATTCACTAATATCACTATGAGGTTTCTGAGCCTCTGAAATAGCTTGTTTTATAGCTTCCTTGTAAGGACCTCTCTTCTTTTTATTGAACCTAATTTTAAAATCGTCCAAAAATGGTGTTAATTGATTACAAGGCATAAAGGAGGATGTTGAAGAACCAAACCAAGTCACGTGCGCTTGCTGATTAACAGGTGCACCATTGTAACTTTGAGAAACAGTAAGAGCTAGCACTTTTCCAGGCCACCAAGGAAAACCATGAATTTTACCCCATACAATATCACCTACTGTCATTTCACGACCAATGTCTAGAATACACTTTTTAACACTTTGAGTTCTTATCCTCATTGTTAATGATTTAACTTTGTCATTGTCCCTGAGTGGTGATGAATGCTTCGGAAAATCTGGAACATCACCATAATCACTCCCAGAACCAGAACAAACACTATTATTGCTAGCACTGCTAACATCACTAGCAACTGAGTCTTCTTCAATAGAATATTTGGGACTACATCTCATATAAGCTTTGGCGTTCAGACGTTTTAAGCTAATTGATAGTTTTTTATAACATTTGCTTTTGACTTCATCAAACACACTGGTCTTGTTCAATTCGGCAGAAACAATGTCTCCTGGAAAAGAGGTTCTTAGACACCAGCCATCGTTTCCATTTGCATTGAAAACATTTCGCGTATCTGTATTTTCTAAATCACACTTTTCAGTTTCAGTCTCGCCATTTTTATGTTTCCGCTTTCGTTTCACTTTATGCTTATGGTGATGGTGTTTTTCTTTGTCAGCAGCATGAGTATCTCCATTTTCATTACTGGGGCTCAAGACTGCTGTTGTTGGAGAGTTCGCTGTAGTCACTGCCCGTTTCTGAGCTTCTTTCTTAGCTCGTTTAAGAGCTTTTTTAGCAGCTTTTGCACTAGAAAAGTTTTTGGTGCTGTAATCAGAATTTTCTTGCAAAGACCAATTGCTGTCTTCTTCCGTATCACTAGCATTTTTGATTCTGGCAGGAATTTTTAGAACAGATTCTTTGCCTTGAGGATTAGCAAAAGAAATTTTGATCACAGGACTGGTTTTAGCAAGACCTTGCTTAGATGTTGCATTATTGCCTCCAGTAGTAACAGAACCAGAATCAACTTCTTCACTTTTTACTAAATCGATTCGTTTAAGTTTTTCTGGTGGTGCAGCACAACAAGAAGGTTCAGTATTTTCTATGTCCGTAGATTTTCTTTTACGCAACACCATTTTTTCAGATCTATTTAATTTCAAGTCTCCTGTTTTTGATTCACTATCATGAACACAGTCATTTTTTGTATCACTAGATGACACTGTATTTATAGAGGCACTATCACATTTATCTGAAGAGTCAATTTTTGTACTTCTGGTAGATATTCTTTGATTTGAATTTACTACACTACCCGTATTAGCACCACTTTTGGAGTTATTGACAGCACCACCTTGTTGCAGTATTTTATTAGCAGAATTTCTAGTAACGACCCCTGGAAATTTCTTTTTATTGGGATCATTTTCAGCAACAACTTTTTGACACTGAGAACAGAGAACCTTACGAGGTCGAAGTCTTCTCATACGGACATTTTTATCTTTAGCATTTCGTGCAAATCGATAACCAAAGAAAAATGGAGTTGCACCAGGGGTAACTTGGTAGTAGGTGTGTCTTTGCTTTAGTGCATATAATTTATCCACTTTTTCTTCGGTAGTGTCTGCAGTAGTACTGGTAGGCCCATTTTCATCTTTAGGGACTTCTGGAGCAGGAGGTACTATTCCATACGGTGCATTTCTAAAAGAAAGTAAAAAACATATATTTCTTCAACTTTAGTGAAATTAACATTTAAACAGTATTTTTTATTTAAGGTTCCAAATCAAATGTTCCATTGTATAGGAAAAGTGTTTCAGTAGATCTATCCTAAGTATTTGAAGTTCAAGGTTTTGATATCCAAAAAATTTTTGATCACCTAGAACATTAATTTATTACAAAGCTGGTGAAATTAAAAAATGATGTGTGGTACAACACCTTGCAAAGGCTTATGACACACTTCATGCATCAGAATACAGTTGTATATTTTAAGAACTCATTTTATGAAGAAAAAAAAAAGCATTTTTTTTTTTACGCATTAAATTAAGAAAACGTATATCGCAGATATATTATATAGAGTATAGAAGTTGTGGGCTTGTATCCAAAAATAGTTGCAGTGGTATTGTGGGAACTTATAATTTCTGATAGCATTTATTGCAACAAGAATCATGACTTACTACTAAGTACTAAGATTCAAATAATTAAGTAAAATTAAGGTTCTTTTTTCTGTTAGCTGGTTACTAGAATATTTGACCCTCCTAAGATTTAATTTTAATTTGGAACAATTTTTGAGTGGGTTCTGATTATATCAACCGCAATCGACAAGTCACCATAACAATTGCTCAATTCGTTAACTTGCTATAAATTCTAGTATAATAATGGCTTGCCCAGTGGTGCCTCAGAATTTTTCCATGAGTTAGTATAAATATTTTTTTTCAGTTAGTTACTTACTCTTTTGCCACAGCAAGGTTCTTACAAAATATCAGAAACTATTATGATTCAAGATCCAATACGGATTTTTGCTCGTTACTCAGCTAATGCAATAGTACCAAAATTTTATATTTCTAATTATTGCTTTTAAAATGATAAAATTTTGAATAAACTGTATATAATAAATAAACTTCCACTTTAACATTTCTGTTACTATATATGTTTAAAAAAACAAAGTAAAAATTCTTTCAAGGCACTATTAACCTACAAGTGGCAACAAATGATATGACATGACTGTTGATAACAATAGATTTGGAATTTTCCACAAATTTCCCAAGAAAAAAAAATTTTTTTTTTACGTGAGCATTACACAGAAATTAAACTAAATCAAAAATCATGAAGTTAGATAGTTGATGCTGGGATTAGATTTGAAACTCTCTGTACTCCAAGGTCATTTTTCAGTTTTGTATGAATAAGATCGAAATTTGAAATGATTCTTTCAATTAAATGCTGAGCTACATAGACTAGAATGCATACATATTAAACTATTATAATAATAAGATAACATTTAACCAAGAAATTTATTCTAACAACTGCAATAAATAATAGTAATTTAATTAAGCCCTTGAAGTGATTGAAATTATTTACTCATTTAAACAAACATTTACATTTTTTGTAAATTATAATTAGTTCACTAGTTGGGTAATATATTAGAGTCGAGATTTATTGGAAATATTCATGTATACATATAAGCAGGATAGCAGAAAATTCTCAAAACCTAATATTCCCTATGAACAAATTTTCTTTTTGGTTCACAATTTCCCCGAAAATTTTAGTTTTTTTTAAAAGTACAATAACTTTTTCAAAAATATAGTTTAAATAAGAGAAAAATTCATTTGATTTTACATGATTCTTGAAATCAAATCATATTGAAATAGTACCTAATAATTTATCAAATTAAATTTAAGGTCCTAATTATAAACTTAAGTAATTCAAACTAATAATTACACAAATAGGCATGTTGAGAGTCAATAAAAAAAAATATAAGTTGAGATCAGAAAGTTATTGGCAAACCCTTTATTTTACTTCATCTGAAAAGTCTGCTTAAATTGCAACATGAAAGAATTAAAACCAATATTTAGATTGATAATAATTAATAACTCATAATAATTATCAGTACTAATATAAACCAAATACTAATTATAATGTGGGTCTTAAAGTATTAAGAATTAGAAAAACTATTTAATAGATTCACTAATTTTGGCTATATCTTTTCTATATGATAGATAAATAATATAAAAGATATTTATTATAGTATATAATGCAAGTATTGTGCATGATTTAGTATCGAATAAAATGTCTCCTGACAGAAATAAATGAAAAAAAGCTCAAAAATTATTATTAATTTAACAGTCCAAAGATCAAATGAAAATTACTTTGGAAAACCATCTTTTCTTGTAGCATCAAAAAATGGCTTGCTTCAAACAATATTCAATGATTTTGAAAAATCACCCACTTTTAGCCTAGACATTTATATATAAAATATAAAAGCTAAAAAAGTATCAGAAAAAATCCAGTTTAAAGACATTCTCAGAGTATCATATTGCAATAATTTTGATGTATGAATTTTGTTTAAAACAATGGGTTGGTTTTAGCAAATTTTTTTTTTTATAAATTAGTAAAAAAAAAAAAAGAAAATCCTTAAGTGGAAAAGAAATTAAAAAGAAAATTTCTAAAAAATGGGCAGATGAATTAAAAAATATATGCACCTTATTTCAAAATTACAACAATCATCACCTTCATCTTATGCTATATTAGTAACAAATTACATTTTCTCAATAACAGTATAAGTAACTTCTTTAGGATAATTTAAGTTTATTTCTTATTGTTTTATTCATTTTTTTTATAACTATTATTAATTAGTCATAATGATATGCTTTTTTCTCTAGTAATTTTCATTTTTAGACTTACTTGAATTTAATATTTTTATTTATTTATTTCATCAATTATCCTAACATTACTTTCAAATATAATATAAATGTGTCTTGCATTTTTAAGATTAGCTAATATTACTCCCAATATTATATTGAGATATTTTTAGCCTCCCTCCAGCACATTAAATGATCATTCAAATTAAATGTGATTTTATCAAAGAGTTTTATGTAAATTTTAAACCTATACTCAAAATAATTAAATTTATTACTATTTTTTTTAAAAATAATTTACACTAGTACTAAAAAGATTTTTTCATTTATTTACTCAAATTTATATTAAAAAATTATCATTGAATTCAATTATAATTTTAAAACTTTTAATTTTTTCTAAACTTCTATCAAGAGGAAAAGTTATTTAAGTAACAATTTGATTTATGTTAAATAAAATGCAAAACTTAAAAAAAAAAATTAATAAATAAATATTCAAGCAATACGTATTGATTAGTACTTATATACTATCATAATTATTTTCTTCATTATTCAACAATATTTATAAAAAAATAATTGAACTAGTTATAAAATATTTAATTGAACTACTAAATTTACAAATTTCAACTCAAAACAAAAACAATTATTTTAAGTTCTTAACTGTAGGTAAAATCTAATTTAATTTAATATGGAACCTCAATTTTTTAACAATGACTTTCTAAACATTTTAATGATGTGTTTGCATACACTTCTCCTAACCTTAACAAAATCCAAAGCAGTAGTGAAAAGTGAATATAATAACTATTTTACATGTATTTGTTATAAGCAATATATTGCTAAAGAACATTAAAAAAAATCTTTTAGAACAAAATAAGCAAGCTTTATTTTTTGATATACCATTTGTGAAACACTAATTATCACATTTTCACACATGTGGCTAAAACTAAACTAGGGGTTAATTAATAGTATATAATCATTAAAATATACTATTGAAAAGTAATCTAGAAAGATTTCCAATGTTAAGGAATAATTCAGAAATTAATGATTCTTAGAAATTTTATATTGGCTACTATTTACATGATATATTTTTTAAAAAAATACTTTTATGAGAATGCAAAACAAAACTTGAATACAATAATAGCTGGTGTAAAGTAGATGATAAGAGTATGAAATTAAAGAAATAAATATGTAAACAAATGATGTATAGATACAAAGAATCTAGGTAAACAATGTATTTTAGAAATTGTTAAAATGGAGAACCAAAACATTATAAATTTAATAAGATGAATATAGAATAATTTATGGTTACTAATATACTTAGAAAAGCTATAAAAAATATCTAATTAAAGAAATTAACAATAATAAATTACAAGAAGCTTTCCATTCTATTAATTTATTTTGGGTACTATTATAGGTACTTACAATGCAAGTTCACTTGTAAGTAATTTTTAGGCACTTTTTAATAGCTAATTAAATTGGTCCTAACATAAATAAAAGTTTAAATAACGTTAAAAGAAAAAAATATATAAATTATAGCTCTTTAAAATAAGAATATGCTTGACAATGACGCAAATGTAAAGAAGCGTCATTGTGAAGAAGTATTTACATGTACATAAATATAACGCATAAATTTATTGAAACAAAATAAAAATCAATCACTTTCATAAAGAATCATGCAGGATAAATAGTTTCATTAAAAATATGTTACAAATAGAATCGGCAACATTGAACAAAATAATTTCAAGGGCGTTGCACAATGATATTATTATCAAAATTTAACTAGTAATATAAACAATAACTTAAACAAAATTGATAAATAAAACATTTTAATGATTATATTACGTAAAATAAGTTCTAAAGAATTAAAAAACTTGATATTGGCTAACTTAGAACACTAAGAAGAATCCATTAGCATATGGAAATTCCATAACTGAAACAGATATTTTTATTTTAAAAAATATGTATGATATTTCTAAGTAATTTGAAAGAATATACAGATAGACTTTATAAAAATACATATATTTCCAAAACCATTAGGCAGAAATAAGCTTTTATTTACACTAAAAAATAAAATTTTTCTGTTCATATGATCATGATTTTCACAACTGATACAAAACTTCTAATTTCTTAAATATTGAAAAAAATAGCAAGTATTATATATCAATAGGTTCGTAAAAATGTATATTTTTTAGATATACTATTTAATTTTTATTTTATTCCATCAAATTTGAGAAAAAGAGAGCAACAGCTTGCACACCTTTGTGTGTTCTTGTGTTAATGAAATTATTTGAATTAACTTATTTTTACTTACTTTTTCGTGATGTCCAGCAATGCTCCTTGGTATATTTTGGTCCCTACATTAAATGACACGACTAAAACATCAATAAGAGCATCTTCCACTAATACTAAAATTTTTGTCCCCTTCAATTTTGTGACATCAGAGTCCGTATCGGTCGCCATTTCTGATATGCTAGGCTTACCCTCCATGGCTTTGGAAGGCAAACGGAGACGAAGAGGCTAACTGCGCTTGCGCAAAAGCAAATCTTCTTAAAGCTTTTTCTAAGCTTTATAAACATGTAAAACTTTTAATATTATCTTCCAATTCTTTTACAAAATGTTTCTATAAACATTAAGCTTTATGAATTTTAAGTTCATAAAGCATAATACATATTTTATCTTTACAAATTAAACGAAAATACCAATCATCCCCCCAAAGGGCCACGTTCCCAATCTACGATTCGTTACGGGAGACAAGTGAATATTTTTAACCCACTATAGTTGGGGCAAGGCCTAAGTGATTTCTTAGTAATTTTATGTCTATCTATTTTAATTATGTACTTGTGTTTCACATTTAAAATTAATTTAGAACAATTTTATTGGGTAGGAAGAATCATTTTTATGTTTTTTGAATTACAATTAAGTGATTTTTATAAAAGAATGAACTTCCAACTACATGATACCATAACCTTATTTCGCGTGGTAAAACAATGAGAAATCTTTATATTTGTTAGACGCCATTTTGAGTGATCTTTCGAGCTGTAAATAAGTAGAAGGCCTACTAAATAACTATTTTTTAGCTACACATGATAATTATTTTTGCTTGACATTCAATCATTTATTTCCCTGATTATTTAGTAGTTATTTCGGCCGACAATACAGACTGAAAAATACATTATGATACTATATAATGAAACTAAATTATAGTAAAAATATATAAAGATACATAACAAATATTTTATTCACAGCAATTTAAGCTAAAAAATAATAGTATTCATTCGTCCATATACATAATAGTTTATATATTTTATTCATATTATTTTATTGCTAAAAAGCTAGGAATTAAAAGTTCAGAACAATAAATATAAACAAATGAATTTCCTCTACTTATAAGTGCGTGTTAAAAATAAAAATCTTTCTTTTACGGTATAATGTAAGGAATATCTTAACTAGACAAACAAACACACATTAATCCTTCATATAAATAAATTAATATGAGAATGATTGATTAATTTATTTGGACTAACTGTTTACAAGGAAAGAATTCCACGACATCTCAATGAAATATAAAATTTACACATTAAAAGTTTTGATCTTTATATTAACTTGAAATGTTTTGATAATAATGAATGAGTGCATCTTTTATTATTGGATATTTTTCAGATAAATAACAATAATAGTAAGAATAAAGTAAACCAAATTCACTTTGTAATTGATTGATTGAGTATTTTATTTGAAATCGAGATAATGACAATTATGGATGGTTAAAGGAAATTTCATTTGTTGCTTAAAGTCACTATATAAATGTTAAAAAAATATTTAACATCAGCCACTGGTAAAAAAAGAAGGTTTAATTAATTTTAACTATGCAATTTTGTTAAAATTTAAGCTTTTACCCATACGAATGGGAAGAATCATTTTTATATTTCAGATAAACTTTTGCTACGACAACGACTTTAATAAACTTTCTATCTTTGCGAAGTTAAGTTTATTTATGCAACTGCAATTTAGTTAAAATTGCGTTTAATGTAACTAACCAATAATTTTATTTTTGCTTTTATTATTCACTTTTTTTATTAGATGCAAAGTATTCCGTAATAGTCGCCTTTATTTCATATTTTTGGAATTCTTGTCAAAAATGAAGCCAAAATAAATAAATAAAAGCATTAGAGTTCACAAATTAATATTTATTCGAGGAAAAAAAAGAAAATCTCATTTAAATTATCTAATGTTATCTAATCTTAACGAATCACTCGAGAGGAACACGTGAGAGAAAAATCAAAACCTGTTTGATTGCTGGAAGAGACAAGAGATTAGAATGGTGATTATTAGAGATACTTCGTCTGACAATCAAACTGGTTTTGATGTTTTTCATGTCGTTTTCCTCGTTAGCGATTCGACATATTTTAATGGTGTTTTGTTTTTTACTAATTTACATATTAATCTGGGTCCCTTTATGTTTATTTTTTTTTACGTATTTTTTTTACAAGAAATTTATAAATAAATATTAAGGTAGTCATTTTGGGACAATCTGTATATGTGCTAATTTTATAGCAAAGGTTTGTATTCTTTGTTCTCCACACTGTGTCCAAAATTATGACTGGTGTTTTGCGTCGGAATTACATATTATTACATTGATTAAATTAAAAATATGAAGAATTCCTTTTTTGTATCATAGAATATTTTTTCTCGGGAATTACTACAATAATTACAATGCAATTATGCAATCGTTCTTCTTAATTTAATATTTAGCAACTCATTTAGCATCCTTATTAAAAAAATAAGTCGGAATACAATAATTGCCAAAAATATGATTATGTAATGTATGAACGACCCCTAGGGTAAACTAACCAGTGAAGGAACACTTAAGCTTCGCTTGCCTTTTAAAAAATCATATTAATTTCAAAATTCGTAATTTTAGTTAAATGACAGTGTCAACATATTTGTTACTAATTGCAAATTATGTAAAAAAATTGTAGAGAACTTACATAATATTGTTTTAAAGTTTTGGAGGTTCAAATAACAAGTAGTAAGAAGACCAAGTGAAGGAACAGCTCTTACCAGTGAATGAACACCCAGTAAAGGAACACTTAATTTTGGTTATTTTTTAATGCTCTTTATGAATTTATAAGCCATACAAATATTTAAAAACAAGCCTATTCTTGAAATTATAACATATAAATACTTGGAAAATGTTAACTTTTTTTTGTAATCATGAATTGAAAATTAAAGTGTCAACATATTAACACATACTGTTCATTCACTGGGAAATCTATGCCCAGTAAAGGAACATGCCTGTTCCCTCACTGGTTAGAAGTTGTTTTTCGTATTTTTAACATACTTTTGATGCGGAACATCACTAAAGGTACAAGAAAATTAAAGTTTATCTTTTATTTTCATTAACTTAGAAAAAAAACCAGTAAAGGAACACTTGTTCCTTCACTGGTTTTTCATCGTTTGGTGATCCAGTGAATAAACACCCCCTTATCTCAGTACTTTATTATGCTATGATGCTTAAAAAAAATAAAACGTAACTTCAATAACTATATTTTGAATTCTCTTTTTCACAGTGAGAAAAATAAAACTATTACATGCAATTAATTCCACTTCAAACATATAAATACAAACACTCACCTTATAATTTTTTCAAAGAAACAAGGTGTTGCAGAGATAATAACAAATTCAAAAATTTTTCCAGAGAAGTCTATTTGACCAGGTAATCCAAAACATTGCTAGATGACTTCCTATTGTTTGGCAGTAAGCTATTGTTACCAATCAATCTAAAGAAAAACTTTCAAATTCTTATTTTTAATGAATATATATGAAATGTTCCTTCACTGGGTAGCGTTCCTTCACTGGTTGGTTTACCCTATATATCTGATTGATTACTGTAACAATTTATACTCATAAAAAAAAAGTATATATTTTTTTAAAAAAGTTATATTTTAAATGATATTTACTTTTTTTTATCATGCTAACAATTTACTTTTTAATTTTTATTATATTACTCAAATTTTAGTTCAGTAAAAATAGTTCATTTTGAAAGCTGTAATTTTCTTCTGTTGTAATTCAAGCATTTTTCTTCCTTTTTTTCCACTCTAAAATAAATATTAAAAATACATATATATATTCCTCTTTGAATACCTTCTCGAAGTTTTAAAAAGCGTAATAAGGAAAACAATGTCATGTAACTCAAATGGCCAATGGAAGAATTGGAAAAGAAATTCGTAGTTTTAATTTTCCTTTCGCAACGAACTGAATTTCGGTGTTACTCTTGTGTTATACTTACGAAATACTTATACTTACTTATGAAAAACTCAAATCGAAATGTTAAGTTGATATCTATTATGCATATATATTATGTATAGCTATTATGTATATCTATTATTAACGAGCCACATGTAATCAAATCAAATACAGAGTGCGTAACTAAATTTTTCAACAAAAAATAAGCACCTTTTAAGCCCTTTTCAAGCACTTAAAAATATTTTCCAGCACTTATAAAAAATATAATTAGCCAGGGTAGGGCCAATTTTTGACAATTGACGGTTTAATCGTCACGTCAAAAAAAAAAAAAATGTCTGTATAGTTTTTGACAATTGTTAAATATCATGAAATTTTGAATTATAAAACGAATGGCGTTTTCATACGCTGCGGACCGACGGTACGCCGAAATAGATTGGGGTTGAATTAATTGCGAAAACGTCGAACAGAACAATACGAACAGTGTCTTTTTGCATAATACATGGCAAAATCAACAGGGTAAAGGAAAAATTAAGCACTTTTTACAAACACCCAATGAAAGAAGCACCTTTAAGAGCTTTTAAAAAACGAAAATCGAAAATACGCACCTTTAGCGCATTTTAAGAACTCTTACGCACCCTGAAATAGGAATATATTATTTGTATTACTTTTTTGTTCATCATATACAGTTGAAAGGGATATTTTTAAAAGTTTTCACTAAATTACATTACGTGGCCCGGAAAAAAATATTTGATGCAAAATAACTTAACTAAAACTTATTTTACAGGCTAAGCTTTCTGTTCGATCGTTCTATCAGAGTTCACTTTGTTCGCTTATTTCGTCTGTCCTTAAATTTGAATAACCTAAATATGCTTAAAATTTCATTACAAAATTACGGTTACTGTGGTTAACTGTATGAAGCTAAACATGTTGGGTGGCTGAAGAAAATTAAAGTGCTTTCCGGGTTGCTATTTTCGATGAATTTTCGCACCAAAAATTGATAGTTTACGTTACAAATTTCAAGGTCGTATTGATATATTGCATGCTTATTCATTCTGACTTTTTAAACATTGAGATGCACAAATAAAGAGTAGAAAATAAAATAATTTCAGATAGATATAATTCAATATTGAAACAAATAAATAGTCAAAATGAGCTATATTGCTTAAAATATAACAATTCATTGATTTATTTATTGATTGTTTCGAATAATTTTTAGTTCAATTTAAGTCTCGCGATCTCAATAAATAAAGATGTCCAAGCCAGAAGCTGAACTATATCACTGAACGGAATAAATCAATCAATTTTCATAATTTTGTAGCCGTGTATGCCAAATAGTTGTTCACACTATTCCTACTGATCGTATTCCCATTCCAATAGAAACGTATTCCTATTGGTCAATCATGAATTCATTGATGGATTGCTAGTTGACCAGTAAGTGAAGTGATATCAGCTTAGACATTTCTATATATAAAACTAGGAAATGTCTTTTAAATATCCTACAAATTAAGCTTTTAGATTTTATTGACTTCTCATTATAGGTCAATATAGATCCGATCAATCGGTTAGTGGAAATACGCTGAGATCTCCACAATATCTAGCATCTTTTAAACATTGATATTAGTTTAAAACATAAATTCAAATATATTTATTATTATTTATATTCAAATGTTCAGTTCCACTAAGGTTTATAATAACAATAAGATGTCTGTAACAACAGTTTTGATATCAGAGTAATTCCTTGGAGTTATGAACACTGAAACAAGAGCAGAAATATTCTTTTTCATACTTTTGGTGTAAAGTAGTTACCACCATTTTTCTGGTGCTCAGTTGCACTGAAATTTATTATGACAACAAGATGTCAGTATGAAAAGAGTCAGGATATCAGAGTCGGTAAAAGTATTTTTGCGATACAATTTAAAATAAGATTAGTTTAGTTGAGGAAGCATGCGCTCACTAATTCTTAAAGCAAAATGAATTTGTAAATCAAACATACGCATGCACACAGAGAGAATATTAAGACGAATTCGAATTATGCTTATTAGATTAGAAGCAGATAGAAATTATATTATAAAATCATTTAATATAATTGATAAAAATTTGAGACGTAAATACAATTTTTCTTACAACACAACTAAAAATCCGTTTTTTAACGGCGAACTTTAGATTCAGTTGATGTATAGTAGCAAGTAGCGTGCAGAAAACAACAATGCCATTTTGTACTTGATTGTACAGTGCGGCTTTGAGGAGAACTCCTCCAGACTGAAAGTCTGGGGCTGTCTGCTGCTATAGTAACAAGCGAGAGCACATTTCTAATGGGGGTAAAATAGAGGAAAGAAGGTGTCGATTGGTTTACTCACGACGACCTACTTTAAGATTAAAAGAAAACTATTCACCCCACACCCCTATTCGAAGTGACCTTTCCTCGTAATCATAGTACCCGCCACGACGCGAGACGGGTGTCTGGAGGAGTTCTCCTGAAAGCCGCACTATAATTAATCTTTAAATGATATCCTAATACCCTCAGTTTTAGACGGATCATGGGTTAGATTTCCCTTGCCGTCAGACAAACCATGGGAGGTTTTGTGGTTTTCCTCTCCGTGTAACGCAAATGCGGGTTAGTTCCATTAAAAAGTCTTCCACGAAGGCAAATTTCTCCCAATACTTCCCTTGTCTTCTGGATTGGGTTCTAAATTACAAGGCTACGGAGTTGAACATTAGTAGTCGTAAACCCAAAAAATTGGGTCGGCTGTTCAACGACGGTTATAAAATAAAATAAGATATTCCAATTACTCTTAAATTGGTGTTTTTTAAAGTGAAAATAATTTCTGAATGGTGAGAATGTGTGTAAATTTGGAGCAAAGCATTCTCTATTATTCGTGTTAAGATTTAACTTAACAAACTTTAAAGTATATATACGAATGTATCATTTGATGTAAACTTGAAATTATGTATTCCTTCACACATTGTCTGGGTTGTTGAATTCCAAAGTAGGAGAGTTACCACTCCTCAGTTTTTACAGTGAATCTTTTAAAGAAAACGAGGTTTTTAAATAAAAATATGGTTTGTAAACATATCTCTGTAGTTTCTAGACGCTTTAAAGCTGATTTTCACAAATTGACTCAAATATTTCTTAACATATTCTTTCTGTAAGCTCTTCACTAGCATTTCGTTTTTCCTTTTTAGTATTATAATGAGTTTTGTACAATTTTAACTCGAAACTCCTTATTCTATTCAATCTTTTTTAAGCAATATATCAAATTATTATTATTTTAGTTTTGGACTATTATAGTGCTTGCATACATATCTTGTTGAGCTCTGATTTTCACAAATTCTTGTAGATCTCGAGTCTTCAAAATTGAGAAAGCATAGCAAGCAGAAGGACTTTATCGTATAAGCATAGCCGTGTAACTTGCCCTTGATCTCATGTTATTATTGGGATTATTAAGAGTTGATTTGATACTTTTTTTGATGCCATCGTATATAGCAGTTGTTTCCAACTTACTAGTGTGCAATTATAACAATTGAGACTCGCAATGTAATCAGGTCCATACACAGCAAATTTATTTATCATTATTACTTTTGGGGGGGGGGTGCTACCATCTTGATCAGAAATGGCTAACTTCCATCAAGTTATGAAAAAAAGTAAGCATTGAGTTGCAAGGCAAGTAAGATGTGTGTTTGTGTGTATTTTAACAGACGGTGCGAGTCCGTGCGGGAACTGCAACACAAATAAATAATGTGTATTTTGACATTTTTTATTGCATATTAATAAGTTCTTGAGAAGAGTAATTTTTGATAGAATTGTTTTAAAATGTGTGTGCAACCGTAAAAAAGAAAACTGACTACAAAATGGGTAATGCACAGAGCTCAAAAAAATTAAGCGAATTACCCTGAATAACTATTGATCTAATGATCAATAGATCAAAGATTTTCACGTACTAGGACTCAATTTTAATAGTTCGATGTGGTGACCTCAAATATGCTAATTAGTTAGTGCAGACGATATTTTAAGTTAGTAAATTAGACACAATATTGTACTTTCTCTGTATAAACAGACCTTTTTTTTTGGATTATGATTGCTAATCTCCTAAATATAGGGGTAGCAGGAAATATGGTCTCCATTGTGCATTTTCCAACCTGAGAAATATGTTGAAGAAACTTTTTTTTCCCTCACAATTATAAGTCCGTTTATTCAAAGACCAATAAAAAAAAATTCGAATGTAAAAAATATTTGCATAAATATTCCAATGCAATTTCCATGCAAAATATCATTTTTAATAATTATTTTTATATTTTTTATTATTTTATTCATTGATGGTCGAAAAAAAATTGAATTGTAAGGTATAAATTTTTTTTCTTCTTTTTAAAGAATGCAACTTTATAGAACGAATGCAAAATTTGAGCGAAATAGGTCTAATAGTATCTGAGAAATCGAATTTTAAATATTTAACTTTTCAAAGTTCTATTTTTCAGGAAATATTGAACTGGTTTCGTTCAAATTTTGCATTTTGCCATGTAAAGTTATATGCCTTAAAATGTTGTAAAAAAATTTATTTCTTTTAAATAAATTTTTTTTATTATCTTTAAATAAAACGGAAAAATAATAAATGACTTTATAAATATTTGTAAAGATTTTTTAATTCAGTTATAAGTTCTCGAGATATGGCGAAATACGCAAAAAGTTAAGCATTAAGGAATTTAAACTTTCGACCGCTATCTTTGACCAAACTATTGAAATTGTATTTCCCCGATTGAGGCCACATTCTATATTTTGAGGTCAGAAATCATAATCCGTAGAGAAAAAAAAAAGTTATGTTCATTCAGCGAAAATATGTTTTTGTGTCTAATTTCGTAACTTAAAATACCCCTGCACTAACTAATTAGCATATTTCAGATGATCCCCTCAAATCAGTAAGATTGAGTCCCCAGTATGTGAAAATCCAATCATTAGATCAAAAGTTATTTAGGATTATTCTTTTTTTTCTTTGCATTGTGTACATAAAAGCTAACATATGGTTCAATAGAGAATTGAAGACTGTCTCTCCATGTAACACAAATGCAGGTTAGTTCCATCAAAAAGTCCTTCACGAAGGCAAATTTTTCCAATACTTGATGAAGGAGTTCCCTTGTCTTCTGGATTGGGTTCTTAATTATAAGGCTACGGAGTTGAACATAAGTAGTCGTAAACCCAAAACATTGGGTCATCTGTTATAAAATGTCATCTGTTATCTGATCAACGAAGGTTATAAAATAAAATATACTTTATTGTTGTATTGGACTATTGGCGACCCCAACCGATTATTGGCGACGATCTGGGAAACATCCCTGAGGATGGCTGATCGGAAGATATGCCATTACAATTTTGATCCTCTGCTGAGGGATTAGCTCATCCGTTTCGGTAGTACTACGACCTGCACGAGGGAAATTGAGCACTTTAAGGCGGATCTATACCGCATACCCTCGGCCCCATCGCAGGCTAATCAAAGTGGTTACCCACCCTTTCAATGACCTCTGATCTAGTAAGAACTTTGTCTTTACGATCTGTGGGACAAGGATACATGAAGTTAGTATTTAATATACATAAAAATTTATAAATCGTTTAGCTTGTATCAGAAATTTATTTGCACTTTTTAGCTCAGCATTGTTATTATAGTAGTTTTGTTGTTAAAATTTTTCGTCTGTTTTTTTGAAAAGTTTCTAACGATGACAAAAAAATGTTGTAATACCCACTTAACGATTTTAAAGCAGGACGGCGTAATGATTTTCGGAAGAAGTAGACACATTTGTGCCCTAGCTGCTTTCCTAAATATCACTTCCTAATTAAAGGTTGATTCATTCTGAAACATAAACACGCCGTTAAGTAAAGAGTATTATTTGAAAAGCTTAAACTAATTAAATTTTCGTTTATTTTTCTTTCTCTTTTATAAAGAAGCCCTGAATACAATTTTAAGTTAATATTTTGCTATGTTTGTTTAATAACACTGAGAATCAATTTTTTTGTTGCATTTATACGAATACTTGATGATGCCTAATTGGAGTGGGAAATTATCAAATCTGAGATTAGTTTTACTCTTAAAGTTACAGATTTTTTTAAAATAATATTTTTAGTCTATTTCTGTTGAAATGTTTAAGTTTAAGGAATTTGTATACAACAAGGTGTCGTGTAAATGCTGCGTTCTTCTAGGGGAGTTATGCACATCATCAGAATTAAAATTGCATAGCAATCTATGCCCTGAAATACTACATACCCCTAACGGCATATGACGACATTTCCGTTAGGCATGAATTATTATGCAATTTTAATTCTGATAGTGCAGTCTTAGAAGTTTGTCGCAACGTTTATGTAATCTCTTGTTACACATAACGTTTTCAAACTATAGTTCATTTCGACAAAAAACAGACTTAAAATATACAGATTGCAGATTCGAAATCAATAAAACGAAAATTTCTAAAATCTGTTAAAAATCTCATGGAACAGAAGAAGAAAAAAATTCTCCCCCAGGTAATTTAAAGGGACATTAAAAATGTAAAATCAAAGCTGGATTTTCTGCAAAATAAATAAATTTCTGATCTAAATTCGAAGTATGTTTATAAGTCTAAGCTAAGGTTAAATTTGACATTTGCTGTAGTAAAAAACACTGGCAATTGATTGCTGGTTGTTGATTTGATTATATTTATAAATGACATCACTTATTTCACGTTTTTTTTTAAAAAATAATATTCAATTATTTATTTAAATTGCCTAGCGATGTGTTACATTTATTTTGCTGTGAAGAAAAATTTTACACATCAGTTAGTTTCGTTAAAATTAGCATAAAAACTGTTTTTAATGTAAGTACATTTTAATAACATGAAGGCTGGCTATAGAATAGTGTCATAACAAAAAGATTAAAAGTAAAAAAATTTGTTGTTATTATTAATATTTTTTTCTTCTTTTTAGCAATGGGGGATGTTGAAAATTTTTGACGTGCGAAGCTGTTGGTGATCCAAAAAAGGTTGTGAACCTATGGCGTAGCACAAGTACGTACTTCCGAATAATAATGTGAATTTCTGTTCCATATATCTTGCAGATTTGAAAACTTTCCTTTCGTTAATGAATGAAAAAAATTTCCCTCGTTTGGGTAATGATGAAATAGTTCATAAATGGATGCATTAATTTTCATAGAAATGTTTGTAAAAAGTCAGGGAGAAGGGTTGAATTGTGGAACCGATGAAGATCTCCACAAGAACAAATATTTTAATAAATATAGTTTACTTCGCGTGGCATAGAAATGTCACTGGTAGTGAGATTGAAGGAGATAAAAAGAAACAAGATTGTTTATTTTATTTGTTAACATCAATTCAAAGCTACTAATTACTATTATTCGTTCATAAAAATTTAACATTTATTGTAATGAATCACTCCTAAATATTGTGAGTTATATGTACAATATTTTCTAGATTACTGGTTACAAGCAAAATTATAATACTATTACGTTTAGAAGTAATATTTTAAATATAATATTTGAAGTAAAAATATTACTCTTAAGTGTAATAGGAATAGTACATTTAGGAGTAATATTTTAAATATAAAGTAAAAATCTTACTCCTAAATGTAATAGTTTTATTATTGTACACGGTATTCATAAACTACAAAACGTTAATCTTAATTATCGTAATTTTTATTCACTATTAATAATTAGAATTTCCTCTTACAACTATGAACTTTTGTTCACGTTAGTGTAATATCTACTTTTAACGACTTTTAAATCTAATTTTAATATTCTTCACGAATCATTAAAATAATAAAAATGTATTGAATTATGAAATACACAATTTATTATCAAATAACTTCTCGTCTGTTTTTATAGCAGAATAAATTAAGTAAGTTTTAAAAAAAATAATACGAAAAAAAAGATGATTAGTTACAATCAAATGCAACTTTTTTTTTAACGTATTTAAAACGGCATGTATTTTTTTAACGAAATAAATAAATAAATAAATATAATAAATAATAAATAAATATAATAAATAATAAATAAATATAATAAATAATAAAATTTTAATATTCTTCACGGATCATTAAAATAATAAAAATGTATTGAATTATGAAACATACAATTTATTATCAAATAATTTCTCGTCTGTTTTTATAGCAAAATAAATTAAATAAGTTAAAAAAAAAATCGGAAAAGAAGATAATAAGTTACAATCAAATGCAACTTGTTTTTTTTAACGTATTTAAAACGGCATGTATTTTTTAACGAATGAAATAAATAAATAATAGGAATGAAAAAAAAACTATGGTAATGATCTACATTTAAAAATACCTCTTCAAATACTTGAATAAATTAAATTTCGTTATTTTTTTTTAAATGAAAACATAAGCAAAACAGTTAACTATGCCGCTATTCCAAAGAAGAAAAAAAACCTTGCAATTTTGGATTTAAAATCTCCCCGTTTTAAAAACAATTATCTAACATTTTTTCAACATAACAATACCCTCCCTTCTTTCATTTCAATAACATAACAAAAACACTCATTAATAGAAGGAGATCTCCCGTTTTGAAATGATGTTAAAACATTTCTTCTTCTTGCATCAGATTTTTTTTCTTCTTTCAGCTGTGTTTCTAGTATTCTATCACTTGTCTCATTGAGTGGTTGCAGGGAAAAAGAAGGGGGAGGAGAAAATGGTGAAAATGAGAATGTATGGTTCAATGGTAACTTTTTTGACTCTTCAGACAGCTGTGCAGGATACCTCCTGGAGTTTCTCAGACGAAGGGGTCGTAGTCATATTTCACCATTTATATTAACACCTTGTATTTTTTTTTTTTTTAAATTTATATATGTGAATAATTTGATTAGTATATTTTGTATAATTAATATTAACGGTTGTGTTCAATATTCGAATTGAAGTTTAACTTACTTATCATAAAATAGGTAAAACATTAAGGGAAAGAGCGGCTCTAAAACAGCTAATAGACTGGAGACCTTGCCAAAATTGTGAGACACATTTTTCCGATTTAATCACTAAGTTTTTGGATTGAATAAGAATGTTACTATAAATGAATAAACTATAAATAAGTAAATTATAAATTATACAATAATAAATTACACAGACAAATTAGTTTCTGGATTGAATACGAATGTAATTATAAATGAATAAATTATAAATGAGTAAATTATAAATTATACACACAAATTAGTTAGACTATAAATATATTTATATTTTACTTGATTAAAAACTTCATTCGCTTCACAAATATATAAATTAGAAAGAGCGGTCAACATGTTTCAAACGCTCAAAAACAAACACCCGTTTTTTTTTTTTTCTTTAATTCTATTTTAAAGTTCGACAAGTCCTCAAAAATGGATTCTTGTTCTAGAGTGCTTGAAGCACGCCGACTGTTATTTCTAATTAGCATATTTTTGAAGCAAATGAAGTTTTTTTTTTATCCTAACGTTTCAGTTTCTTGGGATAACATTAGTTAATATAGTTAATAATTTATTCGTAAATTAAAGATTTTTTTTCATTAAACTACGACAATTTCATTATTACAAATGAAAAAATATATAGTTAAAAAGGCCCTGATACATTATGAATGAGATTATCTACGTGGTCTATTTATGCATCAAACACTGCGAAATTGCCAAGCCAAAGTGTCGATGAAAATTTTTCGGTATAAATACAAATAATTTTCTTATCAATTACAATAACTTGATACATTTTGTATCAAAAATTTGTCAACAAAATTTTGAAACTGAAGTATTGTATTTTTTAAGCCTATTTATCGTTGTCCCTTATGAATCGTTTTTATTTTTAATAGTGATTTACTGTTGCTTACAGAACTCTTTAATCAATTAAATATTTGAATAGTTAATTATAGTTTAATCTTAAGAAGATTATTAGAAATTTTAACTCAGACAAATCTAACCAAAATAATTAAATAAAAATTACTGAGTTTTTGAATACGTTGTGGATGCAAGATCATTGAGTAAAAATTATAATTTTTGATAGTTATTATCCGTCAAATTAAAAAAAAAAAAAGATTGCCTGCAAAATATGATTGCGATTGAATTTTTCGTAATGTTCATTAGGTTAAATCCAAAAAAATAATACATCGAAAGAAATTTAATTTAGATGAGATAATTGCCTAAATATTGTTATTCACGCCTTAATAACTAACGAATCATTTTCAGCATCTTTTTTGCCGGTTAACTTAATTTTATTAAATGCATTCATCCAGGTCATAAAAATATATGTCATATCATCCGTTGTATAAGTCAACTTTTCAAACTCCCAAAATTTTACAAAAATCAGTGGGTCGATTTATACATCCATAATAATTTATGTTTTTTTTTTCTCTCGTTGAAATAATACTTTACATTACGTTCAGAAGGAAAATTAAGAAAATTTAAGATAATTTATTCGAGAGTCTTTTAAAAAATATACTATAATGTAAACTTTTAAAATATACCATGAATCTACATATTTAAAGATTCCCGAACAACGTTTGTGTCGGAATCAGTAAAGTTAACGTTATACCTATCCCTCTTCACAATGGATTCTACTTCATCTTCATCTGTTGAGTCACAAAAAAAATCGTACCAGAATCGCATCAGAACAACATCCGTACCGAACCACAGTGTCGGAATCACTACCGAACAACATCTGTGTCGGAATCAATAAAGTTAACATCATACCGATCCCACTTCACAATGGATTCTACTTCATCTTCATCTGTTGAGTCATCGAAAAAATCACACCAGAATCGCATCAGAACAACATCCGTACCGAACAACATCTGTGTCGGAAACAATAAAGTTAACATCATACCGATCCCACTTCAATGGATTCTACTTCATCTTCATCTGCTGAGTCCCATAAAAAAATCGTACCAGAATCGCATCAGAACAACATCCGTACCGAACAACATCTGTGTCGGAATCAATAAAGTTAACATCATACCGATCCAACTTCACAATGGATTCTACTTCATCTTCATCTGTTGACTCATCGAAAAAATCGTACCAGAATCGCATCAGAACAACATCTGTGTCGGAATCAATAAAGTTAACATCATACCGATCCCACTTCACAATGGATTCTACTTCATCTTCATTTACTGAGTCCCATAAAAACGTATCAGAATCGCATCAGAACAACATCCATACCGAACAACATCTGTGTCGGAACCAATAAAGTTAACATCATACCGATCCCTCTTCACAATGGATTCGACTTCATCTTGATCTACTGAGTCCCATAGAAAATCGTATCAGAATCGCATCAGAACAACAACCATATCGAACAACATCTGAGTCGGAACCAATAAAGTCAACATCATACCGATCCCACTTCACAATGGATTCTACTTCATCTTCATCTGCTGATTCCCATAAAAAAATCGTATCAGAATCGTGTCAGAATAGAACTCAGAATTCCACACTTTTTAAAAATTATTACTATAACATTTGAATCTTTATTTTGCAACACACCCTGAATCATTTGATTCATGACATGACGTCTTTAATTGAGGGCAAATGTGTCATATTCGAGAGAAATTGTGAAACATTTTTAACTTAACAAAATTTCTCGTAATCAAAAATCGGGAATCGACATCTATACCGGAATATACGGTATCTTTAAATTATATATTTATAATATGCATTTATTTGTTACATATATGTAGTCTTAAGACATATAACTCATAAATTTATTAATAATTATATTCTATTAATAGTTTAAAAATCTGTATTTGGAAATGAAATAAATCAGAAAATTTTAATTTCTCTTTGAATTACGGTGGAGACTAACCATAGAAATAATCAGTTCAGTTTAAACAAAATTTGGTTCAACTATAGATTACTACTAACGAATACTGATTCCTAATGCAACTAACTGATAATGAAGGCCAATGTAATAAATGGAAATGATACAAGTTGATATATTACAGTAAAAGTAGGGTTTAAAATAGACACCTAATCAAATAAAATTTTAACCTGGGATAAA
The DNA here is from genome assembly GCF_043381705.1 of Parasteatoda tepidariorum. NCBI lineage: Eukaryota > Metazoa > Arthropoda > Arachnida > Araneae > Theridiidae > Parasteatoda > Parasteatoda tepidariorum. The sequence continues at coordinate 46,165,988 of NC_092205.1, read as the reverse complement.
ATGGAGGTACCCTCCTCATAGTCAGTGGTAAAAAGCTACAAAGTCTTGCTTTTTTTTGCGAAGGAGGGAAAAAGGAGTATAAAAGGGAAGAAACTCGCATACAACATTTTTAACTTACAAAGTATTGTAGTCTTGTAGTGTTTCACTCTGAATCGAAAGAGACCAATTCCAAGATGATGGAATTAATTTTGGATTCTTTTCCAAGGGAATGGAATTAATTTTGGAAGATGGAAGATTGAATTTAGTTTGGAAGTTGCAAGGATTTTTATGTCTATAAAGGAATTAATTTTGGATTCTATTCCAAGATAATGGAATTAATTTTGGAAGATGGAATTGAGATGGAAGATTGAATTTAGTTGGGAAGTTGCAAGGATTTTTATGTCTATAAAAAATGTTACTTTCAACCTGTTCACGCTTATGACATTGTTATCAAGACGAGTAAAGTATAACATTCCATGTATTTAAGCTGAATTAACTGAGACAAACCCCTTGTTGCTTGAGCAAATTAAATATGAGTGAATATTGCATCATAATAAACTTAATTTTTTTCATGATATTGTTTTGTTCTTTCAACAGCAATTTTTTCTAGCCTCTTCTATTGGTGGATAAATTTCTTCTGATAAAGGATGATTCAATGCGACAGAGCCAAACATTAAGTAAGCTGGTGGAAATTTAGTCACCGAATGTGGAGTTAAATTATATTCTTCAGTTACTTCTTTTAATAATTTAGGCCAAGGAATATTTGTAGAAGAATCATCAATTTTACATTTTAAACGTGTTACAATGGTTTGTCCTAAACGTTCAACCTTTCCATTAGTTTCGGGTCCATGGGCTGTGTTTAATAATTATTTGATTTTGCTATGTTTAAGAAAGTTTTTAAAATGGGAAGAAGTAATTGCTGCTTTTCTATCACTCAAGATACTTTTAGGAGTTTGAATTTGAAGAATTTAGTGTGTGCCCCAATATATTTTTGGAGTCTTGAGGACTATTTCTTTGATCTCCAATCGAAACGAATCTTTGTAAATGGTACAATATAAGATGTTACCGGCAAAATATGACGGTATTCTATATAATTTTTACACAAACTGCTAGACAGCTTCCCACAAGAGCTTCGCAAGTATGAAATATTGCGAAGTTCTTGTACAAACCTCAATGAGTATCTGGCAAATTCTGAGCCGAGGCTCGTGTTAAAATCACGTGCCTTACTATTTGTTATTCAGAACGAATTTGAAGTGTATTTCTTGCTTTGCTGATTTCTCATTTTGTAAAGAACTATTGCCCGGTATTCAATATACTGACATTTTTCATAATATATTTTAAAAGTAAAATTTACAACCTCCTCTGAAAGTAAATTAAAATAAAAACCTCATCTCTGGGCTATTTAAAAACTGAATTAATCCAATAATATGAAATAAATTAGAAAAAAAAAACATTACAAAACGTGACCAATTCGAAGCGTTAAAATGCATTTGACTAAATTTAGCCACTAGTAAGATTTTATTTTTTGCAATATTTTATTTTCAATTTCCAAATTTTGAAATCGAAAATAAATTCCATCTGCTGTTTTTAGCTCGGAGAAAAAAATGCTTACATGCACTCCCTACCTTTCCTCTCTTGCCAAACGAATGGAATAACCCACTACCTTAGGGAAGAAGCTTATTACTGAAGGTCTAGGCTAATCATTCAAATCACAAAATCAAATCACTATTCGAATCAAGTGATTCAGATCAGTGATTCGAATCGAGTGATTTAAATCACCATTTGTATCAAATGAATTGGATCACTGATTCTAATCAAGTGATTCAAATCACTAATTCAAATCATGAGATTAGGATCACTGATTCAAATCAGGAGATTCGGATCACTGATTCGAATCAAGTGATTCAGATCACTAATTCAAATCATGAGATTCGGATCAGTGATTGGAATTTAGTCTTAATTATGAGTTTTGTATATATTGAAGTTCAGTTTTGGTTTAACATAACAGTTATTTCAAATGTAAAATAAATATAGTAAAACAATCGTACATTAAAAATAATTTTTTAAATATTTTATTTAGCATCTTTTTACTGACACTCGTTTTGAAAACTGTTGTAGATGTTACAATTTTCAATCCAAATAAGATCAGAGTAAACATTGATTCAATCTTTCTTTTACCGTATTTATTTTTCTTTTGAACGTAAAATTTGTCTAGCCATTTTGAATAAATCATAAAAATTCTCTGCAACTGTCACTTCCTTATGGCATATGAAGTCTTTTGTGAATTTATTTATGGAGTCGAATTTTAGAATCTTTTTGAAATTTACTGTCAAACATGTTTAAATAGAATAGTTAAGTTAAACTGACATTATTTGAAAACTGTTTATGGAAATTTTGCTATGTTATTTGACATTACGTTTTATGGAGTGGCGAATAGAATTTATGAATATTAATGTGTTTGACAAACTTTATCATTAAAATTAATATGCTAAACGTTTATCAGAACAGCAAAGCTGCTTAACATACTCCACTTTTATACAGAATAAGATTTTATAATTTCCTTTCATATATGGGTTATATTACATGTTTTATCTGATTAAGTTTCATTAAAGTATTTTGTGATAAGAATAATAACGAAACAAGTTGAAAGCGATTAATAATCCCAAGAAACTGAAACGGTAAGATATTAATTGATTAAAAACTTCATTCGTTTCAAAGTTGGAATAACAGTAGACATGTTTCAAGCGTCAAAAAACAGGCGCCCATTTTCAAGACTTGCCAGACGTGAAAGAAAAGTGATTTAAAATGTAAAAAAGTGAAGCTTCCAATGAAATAAAAGTAAGAAACAAAACTAGAAAAACCACAGTAACCGAGAGAGAGAGAAAATATGGAAAACAGTGCAAGAAAAACAACTGTGCCCGAGAGGAGCAAATCAGGGTAGAATGCATTTCCATGCGCTATGGAGAGGTGGTGAGGAACTAATGTAGTTAACTAGGGAATCAGCATTCATATGAATAAAACAAGATTTCAAGGTATCAAGATAAGCTGATGTGACTTGTCTGGAAATAATTTTTGGCACTGTCGAAATTGAATTTATGCCCAAGATTCCAACGATGTGCAGCAATTCATGATTTTTCGAATTCTTGATAACGGACATATCTATAGTAGTGATTCTCAACCTTTTTTTTTTGTTGCGGCACACTTTTAACGATTTCGAAATTTGACGGTACACAATGAAAAAAATTAGATTAAAAGTTGTTTAATTACCTATTTTATACTGTGTTAAATAGTTTGTGATAATAATTTTGAATGTGAAATAAAATAATATGTACTATAAAAGCACATTTATTAAGGGATTAATTATTTCTTTCGATCAATTTCTTATTAGTTAGTAACCGTTATTTATTTTTTTACTAGTTTTTAATTGTTAGCTTGTTTTCTATAGTTATTAACTGTTAGTTTTTTTATATTAACTGTTATTTTTTTGTGATTTCTTCTTAACTAGTATTTTTGCTAATTATTAATTGTTAGCTTAATTTTTGTGAGTTATCCTTTGCTAATTCATTTTTTATATATTTGTTTTCTTAGTTATCCTTTGTTAATTTGTTTATTAATTGCATAGCTTACTTTAATGATTAGCTCTTATAACATTTTTTAAAATTGTGTGTCATATGCAATTTAAACACTTCCATCTTATTTTAAGATTGTCAGAGACAACACAATCGCCGACAAAGATGTCCACGCTAAGTGCCTCGGCGCATTGGTTGAGAATCACTGATCTATAGTGTTTCTTAAGTCTTAACTTCAAACCGAGTCTAGTTCGTCCAATGTATCCAAGGAATGTGGTAAATGCCCCTGCGATTATCAAAACTAATAGGATTTTTAAGAAACTAAAACTTAATTTTGAAGAGTATGATGTTTTTAGTCTAGTAAGCGTATAGTAAACCAAATAGACATGGTTAGTGATAACGTAGATCATGATGTCAAACATCATCCCCACCATCAAGACAACGTTTCAAAAGTGTCTTGAACTGAATCCTTAATATGGCGTTTCTCATTAAATGTAAAAGAATGTATGTTTCTCGTCAAATTTTTATAACTAAATAGTTCTTTTAATTACACTAAGAAGCTGATTTGGATAGAAAATGATAGATTTGATGCAATAGAATAGTTTAGTTTGCAATACGCCAATTTAGTTTGCAATAGCATCATTGATGCAATAGCATCATTGAGTTTTAGTTCATTTAGAATGTAATTGGGGGGGAAAAAGAACGCTTTCTGTAACTTATCACATTTTAAAACGATCTTACTATAACTGAATAATGTTTTTATATCAAACCAATTATTTTCTATCCAAAACAGACCCGCAAATATATTTAAATGAACTATTTTGTTTTAAAATTCAACGAAAAAAATATGTCACTTCAGTTTCAACAGGAAATGCCATGTTAAACTTCGCTTCCATCTTACTATTGGAAAATTTGGGGGGGGGGTTGCTGATGACGTCGTGAAGTGACGTCGGTCAAACCTTGTCTATAGTATGATGAGGCATGTAAAACTAAATAGAAAATAAAATTTGTTTGTAGCCAATCGTAGCCCCTAGCGAAGAAAACAGAATGGAAGAAGATTCTAAGGAAGGCATTGGCCCACAAAGGGCTGTAGAATCAGTAACGAAGTATAATACATAAGAAGTTATAATTAATTTTTATTTTAATGTTTTCTGCATTTCAGTTTCTTATGTGTTTGTTTGTGGCGGAAAATGGTAAAAATTTCTATTCCTACTCTTTTATAATTCTCTTGCTGATTTGAAGCCCAGGGTAGCTGATATAAAATTCTGATATGCTAACCAAAAAATTCGGAGATTAGGGTCTTTTTAGTGTGTCTTCTTATAATTTTATCTGGTTAAACTTTTGATGAATGTTTTGTTAACTTTATGTTTTGTTTATTTCGTGTGAATATGTTTTTTACTTACACACGTTCTTCTTACATTTTTCCGAGTTTTGTAAAAATTCTTAATAACGATATTTAGTGGTCTTACAATTATAGTTGTCGTTAGTTGTATCTTGACAGATAATTTATAATAGTTATTGGTGAAGCTAGATGGCGTACCTCTAATATGTAATAGAACAAGGCAAGGGTGCTCAGGTTGTAAAGCAATCCGAAACGAAATGCTAAGTCTGTTCCGAAGGCTGTCGAGCGACTGCTAGCGGGGAACAGTACAACCTTATTACTAGAAATAATTTATCTTATAAAGCATTTAAAGATCCTAAGTAGAAAATTCTAAATTTATGATTTTTTTTCTTAAAAATGAAGTGAGTAAAATTATTTTTCACTGGTTCTTTATGATATTTGTGAAAAGTGTTTTCACACACCCTCTAAAAAATTCTGCATCAAGTAACCGTAAAAAGAGCCCAGAGTGCCGGTGCCGGTACATTTTACCGCAAAATCAATTTTTACCATAAATTTTTACGGAACAAAGAAAAAATATTTGATTTACTCTAATTTTTATTCAGTAATATTTACTGTAAAATCATTGAATCACTATAATTAAATAAATAATACAGTAAACATTGCGGTACAAAATTTACGGTAAAAATGGATTTTGCGGTAAAATGGATTTTAGGGATGCTGCATTTAGGCAATCATTAATTTTTATCCTGATTTGATCCGTAGTTTTTTTACAGTGTAACTAAATTCACCACTACCACTATGCTTAGATTACTTTTAAGGCCTGAACATATGGTAAAGTTAAAATCTTTTTTTAGAATAAGTAATTTGAAAACTTCAAGCACACTAGTTTTAAGGTCATAACTTACTAGCGGATAGAAACTTTCTCACATTTACTTTTCTAATATTCGAAACCTAAGAAGGAAATAGATTTAGTGAGCGAAATGAATTTATTTATCTCATACGAAAAGATATTTTTGATTCAGATTTAGATAAATCAACAAGGTTTTATCGAAAAAAAGAACTTCAAAATCTGATATCTAGATAAGAAAAAAAAAAGAAAGCATACGTATTTGAGAGTCTCCCATCCATCCTTGCCGCGCCCTTTCAACATTAATCGCGCATGGCGAAAATCCGACTATTAGTATCCGGGGCACGTCCTAGACTTTTATGTTTCCAACTGTATTATAAGGTCCATGAAAGGAATTCTAAATGCTCGTTGATATAAAGTCGGCAAAGTTTATTACGAAGTTTAATCTTTTGGGATATTCAAGCTCAACCACGCATAGAATATAGCCGAAGATGTTGCACAAGATTTGTTGTATTTATACGGAGTTTAATGAATAATATTATACGAATAATTTTAGATTCAGATGTCAAAATATTCCTTACAATGTACGAGAGATTTAGTAGCTAAAATTGTTTTGAAAATCTTTTTTGACGATTTTCAAAAAATATATATTTTTTGTTATATAATATTTTTAAGCGTAAAAGCGTTTCTGTATTTACGAGTAGTTTTATGAATATTACAATAAAAATAATTTTACTTCTAGAGGTTAAAATATTCGTTGCGTTATTATGCAAAGAATAAAGCCGAAGATTTTCCCCAAGATTTGTTGTATTTATACGCAATTTAATGAATAATATTATAAGAACTATTTTAGATTCAGATGTCAAAATATTCCTTACAATATACGAGAGATTTAGTAGCTACAAATGTTTTGAGAATCTTTCTTGACGATTTTCAAAAAATATATTTTATTTTGCTATAATATTTTTATGCGTAAAAGCGTTTCTGTATTTACGAGTAGTTTTATGAATAATATAATAAGAATAATTTTAGTTCTAGACGTTAAAATATTTGTTGCGTTATTACTGATAATATTATACAGAAAATTTCTGTTCTATGAGCCAAAATATTCTTAACGGTTAAACAGAGTACAATTCAATTAGATTTGATAGTTAAAACTTTGTACAAAACGCATTGAATATCATTTTGGAGTATTTTAAAAATATATATTTTCTTTTTTAATGATTAGAAAAAATAAAGCAGTACATACTATGCATTTGACTAAAAATATTACAATAATAATTGTTGTTTTAGATTTCAAAGTATGTGTTAATGGAGCGCAGATTGAAATCAAATTTAGGTAGCAGTTAATACTTTGTCTAAATCGCACTGAATATTTTTTAATAACTTAGGAAATGCTAATAATAATTTTCTTTTTAATGTTAAAAAAAGGGTTTCTCAAAATTGAGAAAAAATTTGTCTAAATAACTAATAAATTTTAAATTTAATCTAATTTTAAAACCTCATGCATACAAAACTGAAACAGCATATACTAATTTTTGAGAAAAAAGCTCGTGGAAGGAGAACAGCGTGAGAGAGATGTTTGTTGAACGCCGGCAGGATTCGAACTAAAGACCTCCCGGATTGTAGCATAAGGCTCTAACAGTCATAGTTGTACACTCCAGTCCAAGAACAGTTCGAAAACTTTATAAAGTGGCCTCCACAATACCACATCATGACATACATTAGATTAGCTTATAAGTTTTTAAGATGTAGTGAATTAAGCAAAAAGGGAAATTAAAATCACCGATCCTCTGACTATGCTAATTGGGACTATATTTTACAAATAATAATCCCTTATACCACTTAAATTAAAGATTAGTTTGTCACGATGTGTCATTGAGGCGGTCGTTGTATACAAGCTTCCTAACTCTCCTTGATTGAGATATACAACTATGCTGATAAGAGCAACCTCTTACGAATCTGGAGGTCCTTGGTTCGAGTCTTGCCGGGAGCTAACGAACATCTCTCTCACATGTTGCTCTCTCTCTACATCACTTTTGAGGCTATGACGTTTGCTCAATATTTAGTATATGGTGTTTAAATTTTGAATACCCGGGGTTTTCAAATTCGACTCTATTTGTTTTGGAGATATTTCCACACATTTTCGTTAAATTTTTAGAAACCATTTTTACAGTGTAAAGCAGTTTTTACTCGTTTTTCAATTAATAATGTAACAAAATTTTAGTTATAGATGTCAAAATACGCTTGAAACAGTGATAATATTAATGTTGAGTAAATTAAAATCAAATATTGTTGGTGTTGCTTCGAATAACACTTGCCTGCTAACCAGTTATCCTGTTTGGTAAAACCACACTAATTTAAAGTTGAGGGTGAGCTTCTTGTTGTTCAGTAGCGCCAATTATGTCCAAGATTAAGTCTTCAGTCACACACACGCGTCATAGCCTGTTTTTAAAGAGCGGATCCATTCATATATTCATTCATTCATCCACAGATCGTAATTTTTACCTGAACCATAGAACAATCAATCTCCAATTCAGTACCCCAAGAGCAGTATTTCCCAAAGTGTGGTACGCGTACCACCAGGGGTACTGGAACAGTTTAACGGGTGTATGTGTTCTTATGGGAAATATCTTGCAACAAACGAAAATTTCAAGCAATTTTATTTAAAAACAAAGCTAGGCATGAAAATTTACGATTACGTATTTTTCTATTGGCCATTTTAGAGTTAACAGTTAATAATTAGTGGTGTCAACAGTCAGTTGTGATTTTTAACTTTTGTGCAATTTTTTATAGTAAAGGTTTGTAATAAGTTCTATTTATTTTGATTAATTTCATAAAATACAATTTTTATCTCTATAACTGTTATCTCAGCAAAAACAATATCATCCTTCTCACGGATGCAAATAAACTTATTAACAAATTGTACCAAAAAAGAAAAATAAACATTTTTAAAAAAAGTACATTCATTTTTTTATTAGTGGTACACTGCTTCACGAAAAATTTAGAAATGGTACACAAAAGTCATAAGTTTGGGAAACACTGACCTAGAGGTATTGATTTGTTGTGGGAACTTAGAGGAATTTATGACCCGACAGATTTAAGGTGCACCACTCACCATTTACTACACGGGGAAACTTCGAACGGCAGAGATCGAACACACCTGTTGGATATAGGCCAAACGCCCTCCGAACCAGGCTATTCCGGCAGGAAAATCAAACGTAGTAATATACACTTTGTGTAAAACACGTTTGTTATTTTTTACATATTTATTATTTTTCATATTTATTTATGACATATTTGTTATTCTTTACATCTAACATATTTGTTTATATTTACTTTGCTATATAAGATTGAAAAAATAAGCCTGTTTCTACTTGTTTAATAAATAATATTGTAAGAAACCTTTAGTTCTAGACATCAAAATAGGTTTGAAGTAGTGATAACATAATAAGAGCTATTCTTGTTTATGACGACAAAACATTTATTACAGCAAAACAACTATCTCAGATTAAGTATTTTAAACTTTGTGCAAAAGTTTTTGTAAATCTTTTCAAATATATTTATTTATTTTCAGAGAGTAAAAAAATTGTACCGCCGTACTAACGTATTGAATAATATTATAATAATAACTTCAGCTCAAGGCGTTAAAACCTACCTTTTACTTAGTCAGAGAGACAATATTATTAGATTTTAAACTTTCTTCACGTTGAAACAGGGTAGTTCATTCAGATTAAGTTCTTGAAATTTTTTACCAAGTTCCTTGAAAATCTTCATAGAAAACATAAAAACATATTTCTTAAAAACTTCTTTAAGAACATATTTCATTTCTTTTTAAAGACAAGAAAAGAAAAGATTGGGAATAAATAACAGGGTGAGAGAGAGAATAATAATAGGGAATACAAAAATGTAAAAATAACTCATTGAGATTACTTTTTACTCTCCATTTTTTCCTTTCAAACGTCTCTGGAGGCATAGTTCATAATAGGATAGATATAAACACAATATTCATTCTTGAGAATTTAGCTCACTTTTATGATGAGATTTTTTTCGACATGACCAGCAATTTTATTCGTATTAGTTATTACATTTTTTTATATGTAGTTGTTTTTATTATGGGTTTAAAAGTATGGGATTTTTAAGGGGATTTATGAAGGTAATACTTAAAATATTTTACTACACTTAGAGCTGAAAAATCGTGAAGAAGAAGATTTAATGTGAACACCATTGTGAATTTACAAAACCATATTGCATTTCTAATTACTACATATATTAAAGCAGTCGAAAATTGAAACAATAATGAATGAATTTATAACTTTTAATATTACTAATTTAAATCATTCAAATAATAATTATTGAATTAATACATATTGCGTAATTATTTTTGTATACATTATGTTGTAAAAGTACAACGTAAAAAAATATTGGTGCATCCTACTTAAACTGGTGGTAACTGCAAAAATTGTAATGTTGACAAATAATGTCAAATAATTAGGTCGGTGGCAAGAAATTACTGATTTTCCATACATTATTAATTGATAGTGTCTATAAACGAACAAATAAGATTGATAAATGAATATGCATTATTGATAAACTAAATAACAACAGGGTGATTTATTAATCATGTCCATTTACAAAAATGCAATATTTATTTTTAAGGCCTCGGTAGGCATGTGCCTCTTTAAGACATCCCTATAGAATATAGGAGATTGTTGTGCTTTGGACTAGTTTTATTCAAATAATAAAAGGGTCATTACTTAATTTAAAACTTCATTCTATCAAAAATATACAAATTGAAAATAACAGTCATTATGTTTCAAGAGGTCAAAAACAGGCACCCATTTTCAAGACGTGAATGAGAAGAAAGAAAAGTGATTTTAATTACTTTTGTTTTTTCGCATTCACGCCTGGCAAGTTTTGAAAATGAAAGCCTGTTTTTGAGTGCTTGAAACATGTCTACTGTTATTTTCAATTTGTGCATTTTTGAAGCGAATGAAGTTTTTAATCAAGTACTATCTTACCTCTTTAAGTTCTTGAGATTATGTATTTAATAAATGGATCACTTAATTATGTTGGTAAACCAATAGATGTGAAATTAGCAAACTTATAGGTATACGTATAGGATAATACAATCTTTCACCAAACAAAGTGATAAGTAATGTGTGACGAAAGTAAACTAAATAAAATAAAGAAAAACTAATTGTTAAAATCTTAATCAATTTGTTCACTCTGTCATTAACTATAATTACGTAATAGTTAATAACGTTCTTAAAAGAAGAAAAAAGTAAATTGGATTTTAACTTTAAAACAAATAGTTCAAAGAATAAACGTATTAAGCCTTGTCTACGTTTTTGAAGACAAAATTAAATAACTTAACAACGTCAACATAAATTAGTTAATTTCCAAACGAATATTAAAAAACTTAAAATTTACTCTGTGGAATTTTAAATATGTAAATAAATAAATAAAATATTTAAATTCAGAATGAAAAAATTTAATTCATTTTAAATTCAAAATGAACATTCTTAAAAATAATCACTTTATTAACACACGCGTGAATAAATCTGAAATCATGACCTCGCGTAAATTTATTATATTCGTTTGTCATAGTAACGAAAGATCGAATTTTACATTGGATTGCTATATCTTTAGGCTAATATAGTTTATAAATAACAATATATTTCTCGTATTTCTTCCTAATCTTTCTTTCCGAAATTTTTCAAGCAAATGCCCTTTTTTTTTGTAACTTACGTTAAAACTCAGAAAGTAAAAAGAAACAAACAACAAGCTCACAAGTTAAAAATATACATAAAAATATAACAAATTACAAATTCATCTCTTATTTTAAACTGCAGCATTTTTTATTCAATAAAAGATTTTGAAAATATTTGTCTTGCGTCATAAAATACACAAAATGTTATACAAAATATTTTTTGTCCACTTTTTATTAGAAAAGGGATAAACGCGTCTGCTATTAATCATTTGAAAAACAGGAGAGAAAAAGCGAAATGTGGGTACTTTTATTTTATTTATCAAGACAAGATCTGACAAGCATTTTAAAAAAGATATGAAAATAAATCATGTGTACGTGTAAATCATCTTACAAACATACTCGAAAAAGTTGACGGAAAAAACAAGCGTTTTTAGGAAATAAAATGGGTAACATGTTTATAAAATATTTATAATATTTTTTATGATCAGCAGTCAGTAAGAGCTTTATAATAGAAAGAATTCCTAAAAGAAAAAAATACATATGCTAGTAAATTTTTTAATTTTAAATTTCAAACTTATATTTTGTAACTTTAATTCCTGAAAATATCTGATAAATATTTACTTTGCAATGATACGTTTTTGTCTGGCGTTTATACAAAGGTATCATGCTAATGTTTCATAAAATTTGCTGATTGATATGCGGCAATAATAATAATTTTAAAACAATATCATAACATAAAAGAATCATATAAGTTATGTATGTTTATTTGTGGTGTTTTGATTCAGGTGGTCCAAATTGATGTTATGGACGAAATTTGTTGCATTTCAGATAGTGGGGATAAGTACTCGCTTAGCATATTCTCGTTTGAGGAGAAGGTTTCATATTTGATGATGCAAACTAGTTAGGTTTCAAAATAAATTTCAAAAGATAATTTATATATAAAATAAAATGCAATATAGTATTTTATATTAAAATATTCCTTTATTTTTCAGTAGTCGGGGATAATAGTTTTTAAATTTTTTATTTTTATTTTCTCCTACGATAGATTAAAACGAAATCTAAGATAAATCAGTGTTATACAATACAGGTTATTATTATTGATATGTTTATTATTTATAATTGATTGTAATAAAAATTGGATTAATGGGATGAGTAACAAGGCAAGAATATGTGTGCCATTGCCCGGTATTCTCTACCGGGATGCTTTTATAATACTGAAGGATATTGTCCGGTATTCCCCACTGATTTTTTTTAAGGTTTAGTGACATTGCCAAGTATTCTCTTTACTGACTGTATTTCATATTATATCTTAATCGCGCGTTGTTATTATAAACATTGATTATTATAAAACAGCTAAATAAGATCATTAAAGAAAAACTCGTGTTTATTATAAAAAAATATTTATTGGGTAAAGAAAATATTTTTCTCTACTCATCAACTTAGTACCGATTTTTTAGAAAGAAAATGAGTGCTCATAAACCAATTATAGAAATCTCGAAACCTTTCGCCTAAAATGAGATGAAACAACAATCCTCTTCGCCGATATTGCCTGAAATGGAACGATTTTCAACTATAGTTTCAAATAAGAATGCTTCAACCAGCACTAGTCCGTTTTATTATTTGTAGAAATACATCGCTTTTTTTTTTTTTTTTTTTTTTTTTTTTTTTTTTTTTAATTGTGTAGCTTTATTTTTGGTTGAGATTATTTCCAATGTACGATTTAAAAAAAAATTAACATAGGTTATTTATTTACACACACGGGTTAGTAACTTAGCGGTCCCAACTCCGAGTAGAAGCCCGAACCATGAAATAATGAGAAAGGTATTTAAAACTTTTTTTTTTATTGTATATCTATGTAATAAAATGAAGTGCTTGTGTGTATGTGCTTCATAATCCGGAACTGAGATTTAGACAACGTGTTCAAACAGAAAATTTTAGCTTCCGAACCTAAAAATCATTTAAAAATTGCTATTAGTTTTTTGAAAAGAGACGTTTCAAAAATGAATTTTTCTCATTAGTTTTTATAAATTAGACAGTAAACGGTTCTTTTTTTCTATTATTTAAAAGATACAGGACTCAGTGATATTATCGTTTAAGGCACCATTAACTCGCGTTAATTTGCAACATATTTATTATTCATTGCGTTAGGTTGTCTTTAGTAATTGGTAAGAGAATCTACTAGAAAGTGCAATATTCTTTCGTTCTCTTCTAAAAACTACTGCTTACTAAAATAAAATTTTTCGGACTTCATTTTCACAAAAAACAAGAAACATAACACTTTTATTTAACACAAAAAATTTGTTCTATAATATCGCCATAGCAATCGATGATACAAACTCTAACTTACAGCTTACATGTACTCAAATAACAAATAAATTAAACAAAACAATTTTTAATTTATTTAAAATTTCTTAATTGAAATTTTTTTTGTGTTAAATAAAAGTGTTAAAGGAAACATAACACTTTTATTTAACACAAAAATAATTTGTTCTATATATCACCATAGCAACCGATGATGTAAGCTCTAACTTACAGCTAATATATATNCGGACTTCATTTTCACAAAAAACAAGAAACATAACACTTTTATTTAACACAAAAAATTTGTTCTATAATATCGCCATAGCAACCGATGATGTAAGCTCTAACTTACAGCTAATATATATTCAAATAACAAATAAATTAAAATCTAGCTTACAACTTACATGTACTCAAATAGCAAATAAATAAAATCTAGTACTTTTAACAGTAATAATTTAAGTAGTGTTAAAAAATCAGTTTTACGTTAAGTATTTATTTAGATATTTTGTTAGGCCAAAGAACTTATACCCTTCGCGTAAAGAAGGGAAACTTCCTATACTATCAATGTTAAGTCGTAAGGATCTTTCCCCCAACTTGGGCGCTGAAGGTGTAATGCAGGAAAGCCACCGTTAAGAGCGATTGAAGAACGGGCGCAGATCATTTGATTTTCACCCAATGCACTCATATTTTCTCCGTTAATTATTATCGGATTCGATTTTGCTTTTAAATTTTTTTCAGTTCACAAATTTAGCAGGATTATAATTTATTTTAAAGTAGTAAATATTTATTTAACTAAAGTAATTTATATTAAAAAATAAAAATTCATTAAAACTTTAAAAAATTGAGTAAAACTTATTTCCCCTTGAAAAAAAAAACTTTTTCGCTTTGTTAATTTTTCCATGTGTGTATATGTATAAGAAATGTGCTATATATAAATAAAAATTTTCAATTATATATATACTTAGAGTTTTAAAAAAATAAACAAGACACTTGTTGCAGAATTTGTTTTATCTTTATTAAACTTATCTAAAAATATTCTTTTTGGTTATATATTTTAAGAATATACTTTTCAATAAAATAAAAATTACACAAATAAAATTGTATACATTTTATACAATAAATAAATATTTGAGCAAGTTTATGAAATAAAATAACATAAAATTAAAAAGATGCAATATTGGTTCATTGGAACTGCACTAGGAACAAGTCTGCATTATTTTTGATACATAATCTTTAATTTTAGAATGTCTTGAACACAATCTACATCTGTTGTGTAGTCAGTCTGTCAGTATCAACATTCCGTAACGATACAATTTTGCTGGCCTCTAATCATTTCTTGCACCTAATATTATAAAAAAAAAATCACACAGTAAGATTAAAGTGCTAATATGACATAAGAATGCTGTCTAATTCGAGAACGGAACTTAAAATGTATGGCATTAATAAATTATATGTATTATTTTTCTTAAGTATTAATATTTTATTAAATAGTTTTAAAAAAGCAGGCAGTGTTTAAGGAAAATATTTAGAAAGGAAATTTAATAACAAAACAATTCATTGGGTGATTAAATAACAAAATCAATTAAATTTATGTTTTACTGGCAGTATCATCTTCATAGCATGCAGGGGCCCAGGGCACAAAAATATTTTAGACCTATAATGTGTCGTAATGCTTAAAAACAAACTAAAAAACTTCACATACAAAAAATAAATCATTTTTAAGATACAGTCCCTGGCCAAATTATTAGACGCACTTTAAGATTCTATGTAAAATTATAATTATCAGGTAATACTATACAGCTTTATTGTTTTTACGTAGCTGAAACCGGTTTTCACTTCTTTACGTTAGTGTATCAGTTGGTTAACAATGAAATGAAATACGTTAAAAATAAATACAAATAGGAGGTGAATGAAAAATCTCCTGAATAAAAATCCATTTGTATGTTTAATTATAAAAGTATTAACATGTATATTAATACTTTTATAATTAAATACATTATATTAATAAATTAACGCGTATGTTTAATTATAAAAGTATAGTATGTAAACTCGTGCAAATCATGTCATTATTAAAAAACTACAGTGCGTCTATTAATTTGACCTAATTATTATAATATAATAATATAGTACCTGATACAATAAATAATCTGTATTTTTATTACATTTTGTCGAATTTATATTACATATCGCCTAATTTAACCAATTGATACACAAACGTAAACAAGTACAAACCGGTTTCAGTAGCGTAAATACAATAAAGCTGTGTAGTATCACCTGAGTAATTAAGATTTTACATAGAATCTTATAGTGCGTCTAATAATTTGACCAGGGACTGTATAATGCAATAATTTTAACTAATTTTGATTACCACAAAAACTCAAATAAAGTACTTTTAAACTATGCATAGTTTAAAAAAAATTGATACGCTAACCAGTTGTAATCCTCATATAATAAAATAAGAAAAATAGTTTTCGGTTGACTTTTTAAGTTTTCTTGGTGATAAACTACTCCAATTATTGGTGTTTGATAAGCAATCACCATTTGTAGAAAAAAAATGCATACTCTATAAAAAAAAATTTTTTTTAATATATAAGGTAATGTTTTTAGTCTTAAATTCTTTTTAATGCAATTTTTCAAAAAAGTACGATTCTCTAGGGCCCCCTGAGAAAATGGGGTCCCCGGGCATTGCCCTGTGTGCCTATAAGTACAGACGGTACTGTTTACTGGACATTTAGAGCTAACAGATAAATAAAATATATATATCTACTATAAACCACTCTATAAATATTATATGAATAAAAAGTAACACTTTTTACACTTAACACTATTTAAATAATTTCATATATGTAATGAACTTTCAAAAATTTAAAATGTCAGATTTATAGATCTTTTTCACATTTCTTGAAAAACATTTAAATTTTTACTTAGTTATATACATAAATTTCATTTGTAAATATTTAATTCCGACCAAAAAAGATAAACGCACTTATGGAATTATACAGAATTTAAAAACCAAATGAAATTAAATTAAAGTCAGACACTATAAATTAGTCACACATTTAGTTACAATTCTAAGTCAGTCTTATCTAATAGGTTCATATAATCAATCATTGAAAAATAATTTACCGAAATCTTCGAAAATGCTTAACTATTTACTTACATTTCGATATTTTGAGGAAAGCGAAACAATTTCAAATTTGGATAACCCGCTCTATTTACATTGCAGTAAGCACATCTATCATAATTCTTTGCTTTGCGCACAGAAGAATCACTGAAAAATATTGAAAGAAAAAAAGTGGATTACAATCTTTATGAAAAATGAAAACAAGGAGAAAAAAATCAACAGAAGATAGGTTATACAAAGCGCACTTACTTGTTAGGGATAATTGTCAAATTAACGTCCGCCATTGATTGATTTCTCATGTGCTTCTCTCTCCAAACTCTCCTTCCAAAACTAAGGATGATATTGCGCATGCGCTGCAGTGTGCCCCTGGAGACAAATTTCTCCGCCGTACACGAATCGCTGGCATTGTGCCAAATTTTGTTACGACTTTCGCGAGTTTCCCATCTTTACACTTATACAATCTTTGGTTAGGCTTAGACATTTCGTTACGTTACGTTGTCTTAAATAGTTATTTAAGTAGTGTTGAATAGTGAGTTATAAATCATGTATTTATTTAGAACAATTATGTATTTTGTAGAAATAAAAACTTAATTTCGAAGTAATTATATAGATTTATTTTTTATCCTTTCTATAAATGGTCAAATATATTCCATGACTGTAGACATTTTAAGCATAAATGGTGCTATAGTGCCGCATATTTTCAAATTAATTATTAGCGACGGCGCTTGCCTGTTTCAAGCAATAGCATTTATAGATCATACGATACTCAAGTTAGGGCTCGAGAGGTGTTTGGAAGGAAGGAGTACCTTACGTAATGTAGCATTGAGTATTCTAATTATCTCACAATCTTCTCACAATTACCTCAAATTCCTCTATCTTATCTCACAACAGAGATGGAGATAACTGCTGCCTACTATGATGAAATGTGTCAAACTCATACTTACGGCGGTTTGTGTGATTTAATGGCTGCCGGACTGATTTTAAATTATTACTAAAATTCAATACATAAAGAACGTTGATAATATCGCGGACATCTCTTAACAATATGAAGCCACGGATAAAGCCACGGGCAACAATCAGACGGTGTAAATAATTAGTTAATGCAGTGTTTTAAATTGCTAGGATTGAAGAATTAGAATATTTAAATACAGTTGTGCTATGCATTCGGTTGGATTACCATTAAAGTTTATTGGTTGTACAAGTTAATTTTGAAAGATGACCAAGCTGGTCGCCAAAGGCAACTAACATTGTAATTTTCTCTAAGTTATTTATTTTTTTTCGTCTATATAATGGGTAATGCATAAAATATTATTTACTCTTACATTACTATTGTTTCCATTTTGTTTCGTGTTTGGTAAATTCCCTTGCAGAAACTGAAGGTATTTTAGAGGTTGATCTGAGGTGTCAAGGAGGTGATTTGAGGTTTATTCTAAATTGATTTCAGAAACAAATTTAAAAGATCAACCTTCCTAGGTGAATAATCAAGGAGTATGAAGTTGTTTTATTCAAACTTGAGGTTGTTTTGAGATTGATTGAAATCTACTTTGGTGCAACCCGGTATAAAAAGGTAGTTTTTGAGGTGTAAGGATTATTTTTTAACACTTCTAGCAAATACGTATATTCGAGATAAAACTAATGTCCCCCGTTCTAAACTGAAATTATTTCTGAGTTATATATGAGCTTGATTTCGTGAGGTGTAAATGAGGATGAAATTGAAGTTTATCAATGAGGTTATTTTTGGGCTGAATTAGGGATCAATAAGGTAAAATATAACCTCATTTTCTACCTCAGGTGCATTTTTTACATCCCTCAACCTCAAAATAACCTCGTTTTTGTAAGGGTTGCTGCAAACGTAGAAATACTACTTGCGGAGAGAGAAGTTACACTTTATGAGTCTCGGTTTTTCCTGCAATTTTATTAAATATCTCTAAAAAAAATTTAGAAATTCGCCACAAAACCCGAAATTTTTAATTCCAACCATTCATAAAAAAAAATGATCATTTTCATTTTTTTCCTCCAACATTTGAGCATAAAATTTTTCTTTTTGCTTACGAATAACAATAAAAGAATTAGAAATAAAAAGTGGAAAGACAGAAGGAAAAAAAAACTAGATGAACCCTTTGCATTTTTTTTTCTCTCTCAAAAGGAAACAAAAACGACCATGAAAAAAAATTGATGAAGACATTAAAGCTATAAAGAGAAATAAAAAGAGTTATTACTCCAATCGAAACAAAACTTAATCTACATCTTGCATGCGCCAGATTTACTTCAAGATGAGGGGGGCCCCCATAACTCGAGAAGGCGTTGGGTTGCGAGACGAAAAATCAATAAAATGGTTGCTGTACACTCTTTTAGTCTAGGATGGGATTTTGTATAGTAGGCTTTCCTACTTCAAATTCACACTGAATGTCTCTTTTTATTTGTTTCTTATCTCTTAAAGAAAATAAAAACGTTTTCATGGGGCCTGCTACGCTTTATCTTTATTATTTTTTTTATTTTTCCTAACAGAGGTTAAACACTTGTCCTTGAATGTATATTAAAAATTCAGATTCTTTGTATTTTAGAAACGAGAGCGATTAACCATTATTTTTTGGAATATTTTTGAAATCGAACTCATTATTTTTATCTAAATGATTATTTTAATATAGTTAGACTCTTAATATCATAAACATTTCACATTATTAGTGGAATCACTCATAATTTTTTTACTATCTCTTAATCTTTGAAAGAAAATAAAAATGTTTTAATGGGGTCGGTCACGCTTTATATCTCTCTCTCTTTTTATAATTATTTTTTCTTACAGAAGTTAACCACTTGTCTTTGAGTGTATATTGAAAATTTAGATTCTTTGTATTTCATGTATTATAGAAACGAGAGAGATTAACTATTTTTTATTGAAATATTTTTGTATCGACACCTTATTTTTTTATTTTAACATAGTCAGTCTTTAATTTTTATAAACCCCTTACATTATTAAATTGAACCCTCATTATTTTTATTTATTGTTTTTTAAAAAAATGAAAATATTTTCATGGTCACGTTTTATCTCTCTCTCTCTTTTTCATAATTATTATTGGTATTTTTTTCCTGCAGAGATTAACCATTTGGAATTGAATGAATATTAAAATTTCATATACTTATTGTATTTTATGTATTTTAGGTATGATTACTCCTTTTTCTTCAAATAATTTTGAAATCGAACTCATTATTTTTATTTTATTATTCTTTTATTGTCTGCTTTATTTGAGGTTGGATTCCCATTCCATAGTTTTTTATCATATTCTTTTTCACCGTATTTCTTACATTTCATTCTCGATTTGGTATACATTCTATTTCCTTTTTTCATTCTATTCCCTTTTTTCATAAATATTCGAATTCCATTTCCCTTCCGATTGATTCTTTTCAGTTTTTTTTTACAAAAACAAACATGTTTTTTTTTCCATTTCCAATGGTTGATAAAGCAGACAATTCTAAAACAAACTTTAGAAAAAAATATCAAAAGGTAACAGAAGAAACTATACGCTGCTGATACCATTTATGGTACCATCTCTTCCTCCCTTTACAGTAAAGTTTCCAAAAAAAAATACTTGAATGAGAGCGTAAGGCTAAGAAAATGAATCCATAAATTATTGAATGATGCAGAACTCGTAGTATAGATAATCAAATTTTAAATCTCAAATATGTATTCGAAATCTCAAATATGTACAACTAAAGTGTAGAAAAAAATTATTCTGCAGATTATCAAGTGTAGAAATAAGTTATTCTGCACATTATCAAGTGTAGAAATAAGTTATTCTGCAGATTATCAAGTGCAGAAATAAGTTATTCTGCAGATTATCAAGTGTAGAAATAAGTTATTCTGCAGATTATCAAGCGTAGAAATAAGTTATTCCGCAGATTATCAAGTGTAGAAATAAGTAATTCTGCAGATTATCAAGTCAATGTGCAGATTAACTAGGGTGATACTATAAAATGTCAAAACTCGTGAAAGTAAAAATAAGAAACTAGGCACTCGTGAACGTAAAAATAAGAACTTTGCTTGGACAACAGCAACGTTTCTATACCCTTTAACTATCATAATGTTATTTGTTTATCTTTCGCTACCTAAGAAATCAAGTTATTGCAAATCAAACAATCTACACATTCGTTGATAGAATTATGCATCAATCACTCAAAAAACTAAAATGCAAGGAATCAAACGGTTTAAAATATTATTTCAATATAGGAAACTAATGCTATTATATCACATAATTTATTAATTTGTAAACATCTAATGAATCAAATGAATAAATACAATAATCAATTAACAAATTAGTTAATAGAAGGAGACAAACAAACTTTTGAACTCAATCGATACGGAAATCATTAAAGCCCACATTAAATAGTTAAATAGTAGAAATCGCGATACCAACACTTTAACGGATTAATCTAGTTAATTAGCAGATTAGGTACGTAATGTGAATATTAATGGTTCAGTGAGAAATCAGAAAATTATTCAGTTCATGTTATGTTTCATCAGAAAAATTAGTAGTTCATTTCAGAAAAAATTTTAGGTTATGAACAAAATATTGTTTTTTTTCCAATATTTTTTCTTAAACGAGAATATTTTACTGAAAACGTTCTGCTCGCAAAATGTGGATCCATATTCAGCATCCCAAAAAGATAAATATGCAAAAAATAAAAACTCGTGAAAATTTTTCTTGGTAACGTTCATTTTTGAACCTGGATTATATCCCGTATATTCAGAAATGTTTATGAGAGAAAGGGGAAAAATGACCCATTAAAGTACCTATATTGCTTAGTTAAGAAGCAATAATTAATCACTAATTTATATCATTGTCATTAGTTATAGTCGTTATAGTCATAATTCTTATATTTATTATTTTAGAGACACACTTTAGGCATTGAATTTGTAGGAAATTTCTTCTAGTTTTTAAATATACCATTAGAACAAAAAACAAATAAGAATAAAATGGATTATTTTCAGGTTTTTTCCTAGAAAGAAAACATATTTCCCAAAAAAAGTTTTGGTCACCAATTGCAGATCCATGTTTAGCATCCCAAAAACATAAATATGCGAAAAATAAAAACTGAAGTATTTCTTGGTAACATCCATTTTTGAGTCACGTATATTCAGAAATTAAACGACCAGTTAATAATAGAAAGGCGAAAAATGATCCATAAAGTGCCTGTAATGCCTGGCTAAAAAGCAATTTTTAATGCATAATTTACATCATTGTCATTAATTTGAGTCATTATAGCGATAATTCTTATATTTATTACTTTAGAGATACACTCTAGGTATAGAATTTGTAGGAAATTTCCTCTATTTTTTAAATATGCCATTAGACCAAAAAACAAGAAAAAATGGATTATTTTCAGGTTTTTTCACAGAAAAAATATTTCCCAGAAAAAGTTTTGGTCACAAAATGCGGATTCCTGTTTAGCATCCCAAAAAGATAAACATACAAAAAATAAAAACTCGTTAAAATTATTCTGGGTACGTCCATTTTTGAGCCTGGGTTATATCCCGTATATTTAGAAATTAAGCTACCCGCTTATAAGAGAAAGATGGAAAAATAACCGATTAAAGAACTATATTGCCTGGCTGAAATGCAGTCATTAATGCATAATTTACGTCATTGTCATTAATTAAAGTCATTACAGTCATAATTTTTATATTAATTTCTTTAGAGACATACTCTAGGCATAGAATTAGTAGGAAATTTACTCATTTTAAATATGCCATCAGACCAAGGAACCAAAGAAAAAAAAATTGAATTTTTTTCCAATTTTTTTTCTGCAAAGAGAACATATTTTACGAAAAAAGTTTTGGTCTCAAAATCTGGTTCCATGTTCAGCATTCCACAAAGCATAAACATATAAACTTGTGTCAATTTTTCTTTGTAGTTTACATTTTTGAGCTCTATTGCTTGGAAAATATCCCTTTTATTCAAAAATTAAACTACGTTTCGAAGAAAAAACGGGAAAATCTGACCCATTAAAGTATTCATAATGTCTTGGGATCAAAGTAATTATTAATGAATAATTTTCATCGTTTGTCACATTATATCGATTATCATAAAAATTAACAAGTTTTACCGACAGGATAATTAAAACATTCAATTGAAATTCTCTCTCGTTATCAAATATATGTCATCAGAAATTTTCTATCTTAAACCAAAAAAAAAGTTATAAGCAAAAACAATTGTTTTTTTTTCTTGGGTTTTCTCTGAAAAAAAAACATATTACCTGGAAAAAAGTTTAGTTTCAAAATGTGATCCATGTCCAGACCCCTTCCCCCCAAAAAAACATAAGTATACAAAACATAAATCTCGTGCCAATTTTTCCGGGTAACGTCTATCATTTTTGAACTCTATTGCCTGCATTATATCCTGTATATTCGAAAATTAAACTGCCTGTTCAGAAGGTAAGGAAGAAAAAGATGACTCAATAAAGTATTCATAAAGTCTTGCGACAAAAGCAATCATTAATGCAAAATTTACATCATTGGTCACATTATATCGATTGTCACAAAAAATAAAAAGTTTTACCGACACGATAATTAAAACATTCAATCGAAATCGCCAGCCTTCTATTTTTCTGACATTTTGATTTTATATTGAAATGCGCATCCGTCTTTGAGTTGTTTTAGTGCCTTATTTCTTGTGTCACGGAAGCATTTATTTGATGGTAAATGCTGTAAATTACACTTCGTCTGTATTGATTGTAATTCAAAACAGACGCATCTGTCATTTTTTAGCGTGTCATTGCGAATACCAATTGCATTTTTAACCAAAATTAAGTACTTATTCTGTAATTTATTTTAATGTAAAGAGAAAAAGGATATTGCTTAATACCATGAAAGAAACAAAGGTTTAAATAATAGATTCGGATGTTTTTTCTTACCAAAATTATCTTGTCTATTATGTTTCTGGCATATGAAAAAAGAAAATAACTGAAATTTACTGAGAGCATTAGTAAATGTCAAAATATGATCAATAAATAAAATTAAATTTTAATTTGAAAAAAGTAATTAGAATACTGACTAAGCAAAAGCTAAAGAAATTCATTCACTGAAAGAGAAAAACGTATGATGATCACTAACAAATTTTCAAAATACCTATAAAATAAATCTTTTTTTCAAAGCAAGCAGTTTCATTTTTTGTATGCTTATTTTATTTGAATTATGCACATTATTATACAAATTTTATTCTGTTTATAAAAGGTTAATAGCCTCGAGAAAAAAAAGTATGGTCAGAATTTACAGAATATAATAGAATGAACCGTGTTTCTGGCTTTATAATAACACAAAAAAGCACCAGAAATTTTTATCGGAGAGCTTTGGTAATGATTTTTGTAATATTAAAAATGAAATATGTATTAATAAAATGCGTTGAAATTTGATAAATTTGGTAAAATTTGTTAATTTTGCCATGATATCTTAGAANGAAAAAAAAGTATGGTCAGAATTTACAGAATATAATAGAATGAACCGTGTTTCTGGCTTTATAATAACACAAAAAAGCACCAGAAATTTTTATCGGAGAGCTTTGGTAATGATTTTTGTAATATTAAAAATGAAATATGTATTAATAAAATACGTTGAAATTTGATAAATTTGGTAAAATTTGTTAATTTTGCCATGATATCTTAGAACAAGGCATAAAAACCATTTATTCGGTAAAATTTACTTTTCAGTTTTGTATTTTTTACTGAATGTATGGTAATTTCAAAATATAATTTTCAAAACCAGAATTTATATCATATTTGTTCTAAAACATAAATTTAAAAAAATTAATTTACAACCTTTTTCATTTATATTCAAAAATTTATCAATCATTTATTTTGTAAGTTAAGGAAATTTTAACTGTTTCTCTTAGATCTAAATAACTGCAAATAAGTGTCAATTGAAAATGCTCGGAAGAGAGCCGTGCGTAAAAAAAGACACCAGTGCGTAAAAAAAGACGTAAAGACGTATTTAGCGTAAAAAAAGACACCAGTGTATCATCAGCATAAATTACTAAAATGCTAATTATAATATTTTTCACTATTTTGATCTAAATACAAAATAATGAGAAAAGTATGAAAAATATGTTTAATATAAATTCTGCGTCTAAGGGTTAAAAATTTTTCATCTTCTTTCGAAGAATTTATGGGTAGGCTTCTTATAAAAGTAATTTTATAGATAATTTCACGATATTATTGTACCTAATATTTTTGGAAAGTTGTGAATCAGGCATCTATTAAATATAAACGACAAGAAAAAAGTTAAAAAAAAAAAAAAAGAAGCTGAAAAAACAAAGTTTACAATTTAAAGTGACAAATGATTACGGACATAATAGTAATTTCTTGCTTGAAATGATTTATCAAAAACAAACATTCTTTTGATCTTTTTTCAAAATGTTGCATAAAAACATAAGACTTTAGACATTTTTTTTGCTACAAACTATTTTCTTAAGATAGTTCGTAAGTTGTCAAATGTTTTAAAACTAGTCTTCATACGCATTTCATAGTAGAAAATGTTGAGGTTGAATTTATTTTTCCACATTTTAACGTAAGAAGAAAACAGCCAGAGGAATAAGGGGAAAATTCTGCTGCTGTCGATTTTAAAACCGTGACTAATATTGTGTTGTCAAAATGTTCTGGAATAAAAACTTTGAAGTATAGTAGTGATTTTCATTTTTATTTCAACATTGACATACTGTCAGAGACTTACAGGTATAGTCTTTTTTACGTTCTGTTTAAATATATAACGTGATAAATATTAGATATTTTGATATTCTTTTTATTGTTCCATTGTAACTAAATAATTCTTATAACTTCTAAATATAACTAATTTGTACTTAACTTATTACTTATTTAAATATTAAATAACATTAGTAAGAATATTAGTTTCTCACCACCTCTCCATAGAGAGTGGAAATGCATTTTACCCTAATTTGCTCCTTTCTGCTACAGTGATTTTCTTTGTTCTGTTTTTCCTCTTTTTTTATTTTGCTAACGTGTTTTTTTTAGTTTTGTGTTTCGAAACTTTAATTTTACAGTTTTCGTCTGCAACTTTACGTTTTATGTATCATATCACTCTTGTTTCTTCTCTTTTACTTCTGGCAAGTCTTGAAAATGGAAACCTGTTTCTCAGCGCTTGATACATGCTGAGTGTTACTTCCAATTTGCGTATTTTTGAAGCGCATAAAGATTTAAATCAAGTAATATAATATTTATTTATTTTAGAGATCCATCCGTAAAAACTTATTGCCGAAATAACTGTATTAGAACTACAATAAACTTATTGGTTGTTAAAATAAAAGAAATTTAATTTTGTTTTTATTTTTATAAATTATAAATTTTTAATGATAGATATAGGATAACCACCTGCACTCGACTGGTAATGAGCCTGTCAAACCAGCGCCAAAATTGCGTTATAAATATCTGAGCAGTATAAAAACCAATAAAACAGAATTAAATGATTCAAATAACGTTATCTTCTTCTGCCGCGATCCTTTTGCGAGAGTAAAAATTAAGTGAAACAGTTAAAATTCTTTTATTAAAAAAAAAAAAACTTGAATGAAGCTCTTTATTTAAAATGTAGATACATATTTATTTAAAAGATATTCCAAATCTAAAAAAAATATCAAATGTTGCGTCGGGTTTATCTTCATGTTACTGCCTCTAGTCTAAGAAATTTTCAAAAATTAACCCCAACATGTTTTGATTTCTTTTCCTCAAAGACGATAAAACATTTACATTTTTGATACTTTCTCTCAATCATTTCTCATTTACTCCTCCCCAAATGAAAAATGACTCTTGATTTTGATTGAGTTTTCAAAATAATTCAATTTATAGTAAATTCGTATTTTGACTTAAAGGCTTAGATGGAAAAAAATTAATCTAAAATTTGTTAAGATTTGATTTTGACTAAGACTTTTGAAATTTGGCTAATTTTGATATTTGGCTAATTTACTGGCTAGTAATTTGAAGTCCTTAGCTCGAGCCCGTTCATGCATATAATAAGATTTTTATTCTTGTTGCAAAAGTAGGCAGTAGGTAGTAATCGTTAAGTTTGTGACATTGATAAATATTTTATATGCCTTTTACAAATCCACTTTAACTTTTAATTATATTTGCAGTGAAAGTAAATTTATTCCTGTATACAGAGCCTATATTTTTATAATTGTTTGTTGTTGAAAATCTTTCAATCAAGTTCTATAGCAGTTTGGCGAGACTAAGTTATTTTAGCAGTTTCAGGAATAACCTATTCTCACTTATAAATAAGAGTACTCTAATTAATTTTTACAGAATAAGAGTACTCATTACTCTTTTTCACAATGCATGTTTGTACGATACATGTTTGTACGATTTCACTTTACATGTTTGTACGATATACATGCAAGAGAATGGTATATCAAACGGAGAACGATAAAGAGAAGTGTACTCATGATTTGTGAACAAATGTGGACAAGAATGATGACGCGCTTGTGTGTGAATTGAGTTAGTTCTGAATGTAATTTGTGTTGGTGTCTCATTTTGCCATATATTGTTCCTCCACCAATCATGCAATAAGCAGCGTATTGCATAGTCGAAAATTGAAAAATATCGGCAAACAGCGTGTTAATCAAATAAATATTATTTTTTGAATTCCTTTTAAAATGCGTACGGCAACTCTAGTTAAAAATTCTTTATTTTATGCAGAAATATAATTTAAAAAATGAAATGTAAAATTATAAAAAATAATTTGAACTCTTTCAATAACATTCAGTTTCTACAATTTAAAAAAATAAGGCTGTTTCTATGATCAGATTACTCCACCTGATCTTAGTGAATGATTTAGTAGAATTTAACCTTAATTTTGTCTGAAAAAAGTCATTTTTTTAAAAATTTAAAGCCATTAATTAGATTACGTTAAATTAAATAAAATGTAGAAATAAACTAAAGAAAGTCTCTCTGGGACTAATTATACTGAAGAAAAAGGATTACCTAACAGTCTTTTTGCGAAAATGAAACGCATTAAGAGAGATGATAAAAAAGAAAAAAGATTTAAGTACTCAAATTTAATTATACGTTCACAAAAAATAACATTGAAATTCCTATTTAATCATAAAAAGCAAATCCACTGAAATGATAAAATGTATAATTTGCTTAAATAGAGGGTCTCAAACAATTACGTTTTTACATCTAATACTTAAATTTTAGTATTTTTTAATTCTAAATCATTGAAAAAAATTTTATCGTTTGGAATCAAACAACACGATTTTCTGGCAAAAGTTACATAATTTACATGGGCCGGGATAGTTTGGTTAGTAGGGAGCTGGACTCACGTTCGTGAGAATGGGAGTTCGAATCCAGGCGGCCGAAGACTACCCGTTTAGTAAATGATGACTGGTGCATGATAAATCTGTCGGGTCACAAAGTCCTCTTCCGTATCAAATTCTACCTCTGCGAATACTGGATTGGAGATCATTCGGTAGTTTCGGTCAAAATTATGATCTGTTAATGAATGGATGTATGAATAGGTCAGCCATATAACCGGGTGTGACGTTTGCGTGTGGGAAGTCGAATTTTTGGTCATAGATGGCACCACTGGAAAACAAGAAAAATTGCACCATTAGTGCATTAATGTCCTACGACAGCAACATTATGTACCTAAGCAGAGAGGTCTTAGTTGTAAAATTAAAACTAACAGGGGTGTAATCAAAGTGCCATTAATCACTTTTAATGAATTTTAACCTTTAGTTAATTCTAACCTGAAATTTTCCTAATAGAAGAAATTTTTTTTTTACACTTAGTTATGGAAATATGTTATTAATAATCAACGTTTTAAAAAAAATTGTTTAAAACAGATCGCCAACTAGCAGTTAATTCATTATTTGCCGTGCAGTTAATTTAAATGTGAGCATGTCATGAAGTAAGCTAGTTCCACTATAGGGTGTCCAATTTACGCAAAAGCAATTTTGATAAAAGCATAAGTTTTTAAATAAAAATTGTGATTTTTATGGCTTTTTAAGTTAACAGTAAAAAACTGGAGACGAATAGGGCGGAACGGTTTACGGCCAATGATGATTGGATATCATTTGTTTTGAGAATTGTTAAGTTTTGAGAAATTAATTGAGTGAAAAATCAGCTTTCCTCGAGATTGATTACACAGTGAAAATGGGCTTTATTTAGCTGGGCTGTGATTGGGCATTCCTTTGCACGCACAAAATAATTTTTCTCTGAATTAAGTCGTTTTTCCCCCGGGGTCTTCAATTATGTATGAATTAGCACATTGCATAAATGGCCTATGTAGTTTTCAACTTGCATAAATATAGCACAATATCGTTGACAGATCACTCATTACTTTTAACGAAACTTGGGTTATGGGCTCAACGGCAAAAAATTTAGAATTTAAAACAAACCGAAGAAAAGTATTAGACCATTAAATCGCAGCAAATTACGGTAAAAAGTATTGGTACCCCCAGTGCAATATCCGTAAAATCCATTTTTACCGTAAAATTTTATACCGTAACTTTTACAGTAATATTTATTTGATTGCAGTGATTCAGTGCTTTTACAGTAAATATTACTGTAAAAATTACGGGGAATGAAATTTTTTTTCAGTAAAATTTTACTTTTAAAAATGGATTTTATGGTAAAAAGTATTAGCGGAAAGAGATGTAAATGGGGGTGAAACTTAAAGAGGAGTGTTATCTACAGTGTAAAAAGTATCGGCACCCTGGTTGCACCCTGCGTAAAATACCATAAAATTTAATAATAAAATTTTATACCGTATATTTTATAGTAATAAATATTAAACAACGGTGTTTCAGTGATATTACAATAAATATTACTGTAGAAAAATTACGGTTTATTAGATTTTTTTGTACCGTAAATCCTGGGTACTTGACCGTAATTTGATTCAGAATATTTTTTACAGGTTATTTTTTTTTCTTTTGCGATGCATTCTTATAACCTGAAATGAATTACACCATGAGCGAGAGGAAGAGTTTTAACAGTTTAGAAGTTATTATGATTTTATGTAACAAAAATGCCTTGTCTGACTTCTGCTTATTGACGCATTTGAAAGAACATCTGACAGAACAAATTAGGCATTGTTTACTTTCTATTTTTTACGACAATTCTAATGAAACAAATTTAAAGACGATGAGAATAATATTTCTGAAGTTATACTGTAGTTTTATGCATAAAAATTTTTATTTCTTGACTTACATTTCTTCAAAACATCTACACTATGTCAGGTGATAATAAATAGATACAAATCAAACATTGTATTTTTTGCAGTATATGTCGTAAGTATGAAAGTATATATCGTATAATAGTATATATCATATAAAAGTACATATCGTACGCAATACCTTATTTGTTTCGATAGCAATCTATTTGTTTAGATAGCAATCTCGGAGTTTATCTCCTATTTACTAACCCGATGCCTAAGACGCTTAATGAAATATTAGTTCTATCTAGTATTAAGAAAATCAAGTCTTGTGCAAAATGTAAAGTAAAGTATCTAGAATAAAAGACGATAGACGAAGTATTAGTTCTATTGTTAAATACTTGGTGCAATGTAAAACAAAAGTATATATTGAAAATAATACTTCATTTTCTAAGATATTAAAGTTTCTCCCTTATTGACAAACCCGATGCGCAAAACGCCTTATAAAGTATTAGTTCCATCTAGTACAAAAACATGGTATAAAATGTAAAGTAAAGAATTTAAAGTATCTAGTTTAAAAGACGACAGACGAAGTATTAGTTCTATCATCTCGTATTTGGTGTTTTTCTGTCCAAAGCAAAAGTATATATAAAAAATATTCAATTCTTTATCAGCTACGAAAAGATGAATTCTTTACACATAGTTACTGGGTCGAAAGTAGAAATTTTATTTTTAATGTCTGGTTATAAATCTATTTTACTATCATATATGAAGAGCAAGCTACATAGCTTGTCATTTTAAAGATTAATAGAATTCCGTAATTTAATTCCGTAAGTAATTTCGTTTAGATAACTTAAAAAAAATTTGCTGTTTCATCATTTTTAATAAGAGCGTCGCTTTAAGGACAATATGCAGTATAAAAGAATAACTCTTTTTATCAACACTTTTTAAAATACTATAATATAATGCCCTATCATTTGCTTGATTTCGTTTACCTACATCTTCGCAACATTTATATTATTTTACAATAAAATACTCTTACAACAAGAATTTAATTCTTAGAGGAAATACTCTCTTAGCACGAAATTCCAAACTAAACTTTCATTGTTTCAAATGTTATTAGATTTAAGAGGCACGCACTGAAGTATCTACCGAGTTTTGAATAAAATTGTGAATAAATAACTTTTAAGTGAAAATAGCTGATACATACGTTATACTTTCAGATGTAATACTGTCTGTTGATATGTTTCACTTGCTGATTTAATATTGTTCCCTGATACGTTATGAAATGCTAATTTAATATTCATACATGGTTTTTATTTAGAGTATTACAGCATACTTTACTAAACTCATCAAGTAATAGCCTTCGGCTAAGCTCTTTAATCAATTAATTTAAATAGAGATTAGAAGCTTTTTCCCAATTAGTTGTTAAATTACTAAATGAAACAATCCTAAAATAATTGAATATCTCTCCCACAATGATCAATTAATTTTTTTTTAAAAACATTAACTATATCCTATAAATTGATATATTTTTTTGGATTATTGGAACATAATAGTTAGAATCGAGTACTAGAACATATTTATTTCTCGAATATTTGGAATATTGTAACTTAATGTATGGAATACTCTTTATAATTATAAATAGATTTCTTATTAATGATTAAGTAATTGATAAAAAATATAATTAACTTCATGTACTAATATCTTTTTTCTAAAAATTTTTCCGTTAATATAATGATTTAATAATGTTTGCTAAGCATAAATAAAAAAGAATAAGATGTGATAATGAAAAAAATACTGAACTAGGAAGTATTTTTTGCTTACCCGAAAGTAAACAAAGTAACTTAATTTTTCATAATTGAATCATTTTAGGAGAATTAGGAAATTAAATTGAACAGGAAAAATTAATAAAAGGAAAATCTTCTTACGAAAACAAATTAATGACTTTTAACGACTTCCTTTATTACGAGACTTAAGTATTTGGCTATAGTTGATATGATTTTTTCTGATTTTGTAATTTTTTTTTATTTGATTCTTTGCTGTTGAAAACTACTGATTGTGAAAACTCTAGTTGCAAAAGTGAAAATGCTTTAAATTTTCATTATCTGTAATTTATTACTTTTTATTAATTCTTTTATATTGCCTTATTTAGAGAATAGTTTTAATTTTGTACATGGAGAAAAAAAATTCTGATTAAAATACGGTACTGTGAGGTAATGACATACCTGGTAAGAAAAAACCCTGAAATTCTTGTTAATAAAACCAAAATATATTGTATTTAAACCATTTGTTCGGTAATTTTTCCGTTCACATAGTTACAGTTTACAGAAAGTATAGTTTTCGTAATTACAGTTCTTATTACCACGTATTTTGTAAGGAAAAAAAAGACGAATAAATGATTAGGTAGGTAGCATGGTAAAATTACCAAATTTTTCCACGTTTACAAAATTTTAACACACATTACAAAAACAACAGTTCATTGTTAATTTTACCAAAATCATTATCAAAGTGCTAAGGTAAAAATTACCCTGCTCTTTGGTATTCCCATAAAGCCAGAAGCACTACAAATTTTGTCATATTCTGTTAGTCTTGACCATAGTTTTTTTTTCTCTCAGCGTATATTTGGTGTTTAAGTAATGTTTAAGATCAGATGGAAAGTTCAGATTAAAATGTTTTGTTCTGTAAATAGAACAATAATAATATACAGCAAAGATATTTTATAAAGTAATGGTGGTATTTTTTACTTTTATAGTTATGAAAATCGAAACGTTAAGGTACTATTTTTAAACTTTCTGAATAATTTTTACTCAGTTTTTTTGATTTGACCTGATGATAAGACAGATTAGTCTAGAGAGAAAACGACGCTGATCAAAAAGCTATTTGGCTGTCACAAAACAACTTTATGGTACGTGATATTAACGTTTTAAATTATCTAGTTATCAGGATAAATAAATAAAAATGTTTAAATAGGTTTTTTATTTTTCTTTAACGTCGCTATTTAAAGTAACTTGTATTATGTTAAGTTCTGAGAATGCCTTTATTTTTATCATATTCATAAATCTCATATCGATAACTGCACAAAAGGTATTTTTTTATGGAAACGCTTTGGCAATGATTTTTGTAAAATTAGCAGTGAAATATGTTTTTATAATTTGTGGTAAAATTTAGAAATTTTATGATGATACCCTAGAGCATGGCATACATTTAGTTAAATTTACACTTCAGTTTTGTCTTCTTGAACTAAATATGTGATCAGATGAACTCTAACTTTAAAAACCAGAATTTTCAGTAAACTTTGTCCATATAAACGGTACAATTACCAAATGAATGATTAAGATACAGTACATTTTGATTTTTATAAGCAAAATCATGTTTTTTTCTTTTAATAAGAATAGTGCAGTACTGTAATTTTACCGGATTTTTTTTTCTACATAAAATTCCTTGAAAATGAGCTACTGATTTTTCGAAGGGGGAACATAAATTAACATTAAATGACTGATATTATGAGCAATTAACTTAATTATTCATTTATTTTACATAGTTCATACATGATTTACTTTTTAGTTTTCTACGTATTGTTTATTATTTATTTAAGAACAATTAGTAACCCAAGGTGTTTTCATGTACGTTATTTTTTCTAATATAAAATGCTTAAAATTGAGAAAAAAGAATAGATTATTTCGAGAAAGCAATTCTAAGTAAGGTGTTCTCAATTCTATAGATGTTATTTTCTTTATTATTTATTTATTTATTCATTAATTTTTATTATAAAATAAGCAATATCAAAACGCTATTTAGTTAATAACTTGTTTAGCTGCAATAGTTTTTAAAATGTGGATGATTTGAAACTCACTTTATGCTTTACACCGAAAATAAGAATGTAGTAATTTTCTATACTTAAACAGTAAAATACAGATAAATAAATAAATAATTAAATAAAATGAGTACCAAAGCTTTGACTGAATCTCTGAAGCTCCCTTTCTGGCTTAAGTTTTTTACTTTTTCTTTTAGCAATCATGCTTAAACTGCTTTTTTGTATACTACCTCTTTTATTTTGATTTTGACACTTATTTAATAATAAATTAATCTTGGAGGAGAAATTTGCTTTTATAGGTTGGTTGGTGACGTATGTGTTTAAATTTTGATTTAATGACTTTTAAATTTCTTCTGTAAATTTATTGAACATTAGGAATAAAAATAAACATCATCATATGTCAGCTTTAAATGAGGTAATAGATTTTTATTTATAGTAAATTTACCTGATGTTTCTTTTAAGCTACAAATTTGGGCAGGGGCGTCGCAGGGATGCAATTTTCGAGGAGGACGCAATCAAATTACACAGTCAGAATATTTTCTCCCATAAGAAAAAAAAATCTTAAATTTACTAAATACCCGCAAAAAGATTTTTTAATCTCTTTCTTACTTTTAACTTTAAGAAATTTAAATCCATGATAATTCGTGAAAATTCTCATTAGTTTTCTGAAATACTGTGGGGGACTTTTAGAGATTTCGAATTATTGAGGAGGACTTATAACCACCATCCCCTTCGTCAACGATCCCCATAACTTGGGATATGAATTAAAAATATAATTGATTTGATATTGTTTATGAATAAGAAAACAGTAATAAATGGAAGAAATAAGTTTTCGATCTCAAAATAAATAAACGAATAAATTAAATGCTATAAAATAAATTAGTGAGGCAGGATATTTTTGGATTGCACTTATTATAAAGAAAACCCTTATAACTTCAAAACTATTAATCCCATCAACTCGAATTTCATCTCAGTAAATTCGATGTAAAAAATTTAATCTGAAATTGCACCTCAGATAGTCCCTAAATAGCTAAGTAAAAAGTCCACTCACTCACGCCATAGTACATTTTTCACATAAAAACAATTGCATCTTTTCTGTTCATTCTGTTCACTTGTGTATAATCTCATTCATATAGTACAGTCTTTTAGAGATTTCGAATTATTAAAGGGGACTTATACCCATTGTCCCCTCTAACAACTCCCATGACTGTAAATTAAAAATATAATAGCTTTGATATTGTTTATGAATAAAAAAAAACCCAGAAAGAAATGAAAGAATCAAAACATTTTTTGATCTCAAAATAAGAAAAAAAAACAATGTTTTGAAATAAATAAATGAAACAAAAATAAATAAACAATAGGTGAGAAAGAGTTAATTAAATGAACGTTTATTATTAAACATGATACGCATTATACAACACAATGTCTTAAAACATAATGCTTATATGTTGTAATCAATAATACCTCTTAATTTGCTTCAAAACAAAAATTAATTATTCGTTTACAGCCAC
Source organism: Parasteatoda tepidariorum (assembly GCF_043381705.1). Taxonomy (NCBI): domain Eukaryota; kingdom Metazoa; phylum Arthropoda; class Arachnida; order Araneae; family Theridiidae; genus Parasteatoda; species Parasteatoda tepidariorum. The sequence continues at coordinate 46,130,635 of NC_092205.1, read as the reverse complement.
CATGTTATTTAAGACAACAGAGCGAAGTTAAAGAATCAAGAAATTTTCTGATCTCAATATAAAAAGCAAACAAACAATGTTTTGAAATAAATAAATGAAACAAATATAAACAAAAAATAGGTGAGAAAGGAAAAAGAGTCATTAAGTGAACGTTTATTATTAAACATAATGCGCATTAAACACAATGTTTTAAAACATAATGCTTATATGTAGTAATCAATAATACCTCTTAATTTGTTTCAAAACTAAAATTAATTATTCGTTTACAGCCACCATGTTATTTAAGAAAACAGAGCGAAGTTAAAGAATCAAGACATTTTCTGATCTCAATATAAAAAACAAACAAACAATGTTTTGAAATAAATAAATGAAACAAATATAAACAAAAAATAGGTGAGAAAGAAGAAAGAGTCATTAAGTGAACGTTTATTATTAAACATAATACGCATTAAACACAATGTTTTAAAACATAATGCTTATATGTAGTAATCAATAATGCCTCTTAATTTCCTTCAAAACTAAAATTAATTATTTGCTTACAGCCGGCACGTTATTTAAAAAAACAAAGAGACATTAAAGGATCAAGGCATTTTTTTGATCTCAAAATAAGAAAAACAAACAATTTTTTTAATAAACCAATATATCACTGGAACCTAAACAAAATTTTAACTATTCTATAAAACTATAATTAAATACTGTTATTCTTTACTTTATAAATAAGTTTATAATTGTATGACATTTGGAAACCTTTTTTTCTTCAGATTTTCATTTAGAATTTAATTTTTCAAATTACTTTTCCAGATTTTCAAACATTTCATTGAGACACGTAGGAATTCTCTGTTATTAATTTTCTAAGCTATCCCAACGAAATTCAAAGCCCTGTTATAATTACATTGTTTGTAAGAGCTTAGGTTATATCTAAATACAATATTTTCATGTTATATCTAAAATAAATTATTTTCCTGTTAAATTATTAATTCTTTCACTCAGAAGAGAAACCAATTTCCTTTTTACCTATTTTTTCTGATGCTTATTTTGAAATAAATAAATGAAACAAAAATTAGTAAAAAATAGGTGAGAAAAAGTTATTAAATAATCGTTTACTATTAAACAAAATACGCATTATGCAAAGCAATGTTTTAAAACATAATGCTTATAAGTTGTGATCAATAATACCTCTTAATTTGCTTCAAAACAAAAGTTAATTGTTCGTTTACAGCCGGCACGTTATTTAAAAGAAAAGAATGAGATGAAGGAATCAATGCATTTCTTGATCTCAAAATAAGAAAAAAAATATTGTTTTGAAATAAATAAATGAAAAAAAAAATAGGTGAGAAAAATTTATTAAATGAACGTTTATTATTAAACGTTACTACTAACGTTTATTATACGCATTATAGAAGATAATGTTTTTAAACACAATGCTTATATGTTGTAATCAATAGTACCTCTTAATTTGCCTTAAAACAAAAATTAAGTATTCGTTTACAGCCGGCGCGTTATGTATTCAGTGAAATGTGGTTCTTATCATCTGAACTGTTTATCAGCTGTGATCATTAGTGACGTAGGTGTCTGCTGCTGAACACTGATTTTACACCGCCACCCCGTAACACATGCGGGTTTATGTTTCCTCGTAAATAAATTTACATCGTAGATACATTTAAATATTTAGTTTGGTTTACAATTTTACTTTTAGTTCTTTAAAGATGCATCATAGTTTTCGTTCTTTAGTTATCTTAATGTTATTGTCTTTGGTGTTGAGTCATGTGCGTCCTGATTTCCCAGGAGCCATTTCGCCGGAATTGCAAGAACTTCGAAAAAGATGGGGCGCTGCTGACATCATTCGTGATTTAGAGTAAGTAAATGTTGAGAGGAAACTTTTTTTTTAGATTCATTAACCAATCAGACTCTGAATAAGCTTGTTTATGCTGACGTCACCATATCATTAAACAGATCATCTACTCGCAAAATTCTTTCATTAAGAGATGTGAATATGAGAATTTACTGATCTTTTCTTAGAAATATAAAAAAAAAGTTCTATAAAATGACATGACTAACGCTTATGAATAGTTCTTTTTTTTTTTGTTTCATTATTTTATTGGTATTTTTAATTTTACGAAACACAATTTTCAAATATTTTTTATTACGCTTTTAATGCTGTTCTTCACGCATATATTTAACCTCTAAGAGGTAGGGGAGTGTCGGGTACCCCCCCCTGTCAATTTCATATGTATAAAATATTTTTTCAAGTCAATGGGCCATCGGACATTAATTGTTATATTAAAAAAAGATTATTTCAAAGTTTCAAGTATTTATGCAGAGTTGGTAACATGGTAAACAATAGTTTTAAAAATACGTTGATTACAGTAGTCAAATTTTTTAAATTTCTATTTTTTTAAGTTAAACTATTCTTCATGCATTATATAATTAGATGATAAAACAATAGAAACATACAAAAATATTGATTATTACTGAATATTATACAGAAATATAAGTAATACTCCTTAAGTGGGCAGGGCAACCCGACTCTCCCCTATATACTTTTATCAGTGTTGGATAATTATTATTTGGAATTATTATTTTTTTTAATATACCAATATTTCACTGGAACCTAAACAAAATTTTGACTATTCTATAAAACTATAATTAAATGAACTATACTGTTATTCTTTACTTTATGAATAAGTTATAATTGTATGACATTTAGAAACCTTTTTCTCCAGTTTTTTATTTAGAATTTAGTTTTTCAAATTACATTTCTAGATTTTCAAATGTTTCATTAGGACATATAAGAATACTCTGTTATTAATTTTCTAAGCTATCCCAACAAAATTCAAGGCCCTGCTATAACTACAGTGTTCGAAAAATTTTTTGAGTGCAGATTATATGAAAATAAAAGTTTGCTTTTCAAATGTTTTTTTATTGGAAATAATTAACTCAATTTTTGTCAATTTAGCAAATTAGGTCCAGCAATTTAATGTATAATTAAAAACAAATATAGGTGCCTTTAATTGTGAATTTTATTTGCATTATCTGAAAAATTAGGATCCGCTAAATACATTAAAAAAGGCATTTCCTTTCAACAGACGTAATAAATTATGATTTGATTACGGCTTAACATAACCAAGGCAAAAATTAATTATTATCATGTTAAATTATTAATCCTTTCACGCAGAAGAGAAACCGTTGTCCTTTTTATGTGCTTTTTTCTGACGCTTTAATTGCAAGCAAATATGTTGTTATTTTTTATTGATAAGAAAAAGTCTAATAGTTAGTAAAAAAACTCTGTGAATTTATCAGAACTATATTTGTATTGAAATATAGAATCCAAATAAAGTTGCGATAAAAAAGATTTTTTTTCATCCTTAATTAAAAATTTATCAATAATTTATTTTTGTAAACTAAAGACATTTCAATCATGAATAACTGTTTCTCTCAGATCTAAATAATTTAATAATAGATCTAAAGATTTTACCTTTAGCGCAGAGAAAGATACCGGTGTTTCATGCTTTAATTCATAATCATAAATTATTAAAATGCAGAATATAATATTTTTAATTATTTTGGCCTAAATTAATACAAAATAACTAAAAAAAGGAAAATTATGCTTTATAAATATTATTCGTCAAAGGGGTAAAATCTAATATAGGTATTATATTGTGCAATTTTGCACTCTCTGAAAGATTAGGCTCAGCTAAATGCATTAAAAAGGTATTTCCTTTCGACAGAAATTATGATTAGATTTCGGCTTAACCTTATCCAGGCAAAAAATATTATTATTATAATGTTATATTATTAAAAACATATAATATATAAATATACAAATATATTAAAAACATATAAATGTACAACATAATATATACAATATAAATATAAGAGTTAATTGAAATAAAATATTATAATTTTATAGTATAGAATATTTTTCATTTTAAATGATGCGAAAATTTCTCTGTAATAATGCTAGAATGAAATATTCTAGATCAAATTACAGAAAAAAATACCGGCAATCAGGGTGCTGATACTTTTTACCGGAAAATTCCTTTATACGGGAACATTTTGTGGGACAAAAAATCTGATATACCGTAATTTTTACAGTAATTACCATTAAATCACTCCAATGAAATAAATATTTCTAAAATAAAAATAATATAAAATAAATAAAAATTATGGAATGATATTTTACGGTAAAAATGGATTTTAAAGATGATGTACTCAAAGTGCCGGTACTTCATACCGTAATTTGATTCAAAATTTTTTACAGCGTAGAAGACGAATTTCACCAAGCTTCGGTTTTTTCTCATATCTTCTTTGCAATGATTGTGCTGATTAAAATTAGCAGATGAATGACGAACGCATAACTCAAAAAACGAGTTTCACAAGAAAAAAAAATCAAATTAACTGATTGACACTGTGATAAAAGTTTTCAGCCGCAATCTATCAAGCGATTTGTTAAAAAACGGAAATGTATAGTGTCATTCAAATGCAGCATATCTCAGAAATTTCTTATTGCCTGATTATAGAAAAATCGTATAAATTTTTTTTTGTTGAGCAAAAAAGTATACTTATAAAATCTTAGGTATATTTTTCTTAATTAAGCTGATTATAGTTGGGTAGAATTTTCTGTTGTTGTTTGTTTTCTGTTGAATAAGATTTCTTAACAAATCCCTGATTGTTGATTTAATATCTGATAGCGGTTTCTCTCTCTAAGCAGCAGTGACTTTAAATGACATTTTTGTCTATTTTTTCTCGAAATATACAAGTTTAAAAATTATATATGTGAAGAGAGTCGTCTAAATGTCGTGTCAAACTTCTAGGGGAGTTAGGGCACTTAATCAGGATTAAAGTTCCATACGAAACCATACCCGGCATTGTCGTCATTTGCAGCTAGTTGCGCTTCCTTATTATGGACTATTTCTTCGTGTGCTTATGGTGACATACCGGGTATGGGTTAATCTGCATAGTTTTATTGCTGATGAGCTCAAACACCCCTAGAATACGAGCCCAATGGCTCAGGGGATAGAGCGTTCGCCTTTCAATGAGGTGAACCGGGTTCGATCCCGGCGATGACTGGTCGATACAAATTCCGCATCTCGCTTGCACCGACCACAGTGCTGACGTGCAATATCCTCAGTGGTAGACCGCCATGGGTTAGAGTCCCCTTGCCATCAGGCTAACCGTGGGAGGCTCTCTTGTCTTCCTTTCCATATAACGCAAATGCGGGTTAGTTCCCTCAGAAAGTCCTCCACGAAGGCAAATTTCTCCCAATACTTAATTCAGGAGCTCCCTTGTCTTCCGGATTGGGCTCAAAATTACGAGGCTACGGAGTTGAACATTGGTAGGCGTAAATCCAAAAAATGGTTCGACTGTTCACCGACGATTATAAAGCAATAAAAAAACATCCCTAGAAGTTTATCTCAATTATACAACATTCTGTTATATATAACGCCTTTAAACTTGTATATTTAGATAAAAAAATAAAATATATTTTTTTTCAAAATTATTAATCCTACCGACTCCAATTTTATGTCATTAAATGCAATATAAAAAGTTGCATCGGAAAATACATCTTACATGTTCAGATAGTCTTAAATAATAAAGTAAAAAGTGTACTAAGTCAAATAGTACTTTCTATTCTTAGAATTAATTGAAACTTTTCAACTATTCATTCTATGGACCTGTGTATAGTTTCATTCGATTCAAAGTACATATTACGCAGGAAACAATTACTCACTTTTTTTAGATAATAATGCCAGATTACAACTAAAAATTCGTACGTTTTGTACAAAAATTCTTTTATAACTAGAAAACTATTAGTCCGGACTTCTAGTACACCGGACATCACGAGATTAAATTCAAAAAATTCAGAGAAAAATCGGAAATAATGCCTTACTTTGCCTGTTTAAAAAAAATTCAATTTTTACCACAAATTACCTTTTCCTCAAAAAGATGAGGCAGCGTACAAAGAAGAATAATGGAGTGTTTAAGTATAATTTATAATAACATAACATATTGGTATTAATTTTTAAGAAGAAACGTCATTTCTTTTGCTATAATTATTGATTAATACGTTGATAAAAATAAAAAAGTTCTGAGAAACCCAAACGATCACAGCCAATAAATAATGTATCGTAAATTTTCTTTTATCTTCAAAGAATTATTCATGACATTCTTCCAATCAATCACTTAATTAAAATTGTAGCTAACAATTGATTTTGGCTCTTATGAAATAGCTTAAAGTATCATCACATCTGAAGTGTATGAAACAGAAAAATAAATCGAAATAATGATTACCATATAGGGTAAACATGTGGGTATTAAAAAGACTAAGCTAGAAATGCGGGTACTTACGTTTCATAACGCTTTTGAGCAATTTGAAATCAGCCAATCATCGCTATCAGTATCCTTTAAAAAAAATAATGAGAGATTTTTCTCAAATTGCGTGTTTGGTAAAGAAAAACTGCTCAGCTATAATAAGTAGTAGAAGAATTAATACAAAATGTTGGAATTAAGTGTAGGTATGATAGGGTAATGTTTTAATAAAGTAAAATAAATATTTGGAAATTAAATTTTTCAAATGAACTATAATTGAATAGATAGAAAATAATTCACTGAAATTGAATAGATAGAACTCAAGTGGACTATAATTGAATAGATAGAATTTAATAGAAAATAATAGATAGGAAATAATTAGATAGAAAATAGTTCAATTTTTGTCATTTTTAGAATGGAAAACACAGGATCATCACTTTTATAAATTCTCTAGGGGAAATTTTGTTTGTTATAAAAATTTTATTCGAAGGTAGTATTAGTTAAGATTAGTACTGATGTAAAAAGTAAAAGATTTTACGGGGAAAAAAATCTGATAAAATTGACGTACTGTGTGGTAAGCACATTTCTGGTAAAAAGAACAAACAAACATGATTCTGGTTAATAAAACCAAAATATACGGTATTTGAGTCATGCATTCGGTAATTTTTCCGTTCATGTGGTAAAGGTTTAACGAAAATTCTGGTTTTCAAAATTATAGTTCTTATAACCACATTTACAGAAAACAAAATACTAAATTGTAAAGTAAATTTAACCGAATAAATGATTTTTTGTACCATGCTCTAAAATAGTGTTTCCCAAAGTGTGGTATGCGTACCCCCAGGGGTAAGGGAACAGTTTTTAGGGAGTCCGCATTCTTATGCGAAATATCTTGCAAAGAACGAAAATTTCAAATTTTTTTATTTAAAAACAAAGCTAGTCATTAAAATTTACGATAACGTATTTTTCTAATAGCTATTTTTTGCAGAGTTAACAGTTAATAGTCAGTGGTGTCAACAGCTAGTTATGATTTTTAACTTTTGTGCAAATTTTTCATAGTAAGAAGTACATAAATTTTTTTATTAGTGGTACACAGCGTTACGAAAAATTTAGAAAAGGTACACAAAAGACATAAGTTTAGGAGACACTGCTCTAAGATACCATGAATAAGAAACGGAATTTTTCCACACTTACCAATCTCTAACTCATATTACAAAACCATATTTTAGTGTTTATTTTTACCAAAATCATTAGAAGATCACTTTCTTAAAAATTACAGAGTTTTATGGTGTTTCTATAGAGCCAGAAACACGGTAAATGATCCCATATTCTGGTAGTTTTGACTATATTTTTTTCAGTTTATTTTATTCATTTTTACTCATTTAATTTGTGAATAAAATTTATACTTATATATTTAATTTTATTTCTTTCAGCCATATTAAAAGTGACGTACAAAGGATTTCAAAGTTACAAGATACAGGAGAGATTTCTACAAATGAAGCACTATTTTATTTCCTCAGGTGTGCTTTTTTTGTATTTTTTGTTGTGCACCATTTTGCTACTGAATTAATACATAAAGAACTAGAATAAAGAAAATACATTTCAGTATTATTATTCGTAGAAATAAATTGAATAGATTAATTCTAAATAATATATGAATATTTAAATGAATATAGTAATATACTAACGCTGATTAAAAATGCATTTCGTTTCCTAAGTTGGTAAATTATTCAACTCATCTTTCTCTATTACATAGAAGATCAACAAAATCTTGAATAAAAACTGTTTAAAATATAAGTTATCTAAAAAGTAGTGACTGCTAAGCGATAAATTGTAAATTTACATTAATTTTAATCATGTTTAATTGTACGACACACTGTATATCTGCGGCCATTGAAAAGTAGAAAATTCTATTGGTGTCGTATTTTTAAAATTATGGTGAAATTCTTGTTTTTTTCTAAAATGGAACGCATTTGCGATAAAAGTGCAATTCATAGAAATTAAACATAAATATCCAGCATGGCAGGATTATATTGGCAACATTCACTATATGACAATGTGTAGAAGGTCGACATTTGCCGGTCAAAAATCTGTTAAATATAGTATAAATAGTCTGAAATATTAGTTGAAAATAGTAATAAGAAAATAGTGTATTATCATGAGATTTAATTAATATTTCAAGTATTCACCCAGGGTCCACGCCAGTAGGGCGACATGGAGACAATTGTCGCCAAATGTTCTACAAATATCGCTAAAATCATACGCAAGGGCGACAAATTTGTCGTCTTGAAAATTTGCTATTTACAAAAATAGTAACGAAAATTAGTTTTTTTGGATCGTATTCCATGCATTTGAAAAAAATTTGTCGTACCATTTTTAAGTGTTTGTTAAAAAGATTTTTAACTTTAAATGTTCAAATTTACATGTTGTGCTTTGCATTCATGTACTGGCAGTAAAATTTTTCATTAATAAAGTAATATTTTTAGCTTTTTTAAAATCGACTTTATTTAAAATATTATAATATTTATATAATTAATATTTAGTATAATATTTTGCTAGTTTTTACTTTCTTTGTTTTCTTCATTTATTTATTTATTTGGTCTCAGCATTTTAATCTTTATTATGAATATATTTACTAATATTATTTTAGCTTTTTTACACTTGATTTCAATAACAAATAATCTTCGATCATTATGGGCTAATGAACCTATTATTTTTAGGATAATACAGATGGCAATCAATAATTTTTGATGTGTACCATAACATGAATTATGTAATTGTAAAGTTTAATTTTTCTGAAGTTTGTTTACCATATTAATTTTTTGGACCATTAAATGAATAACTAGATGATCCTATTGTATCACTAAATTTTCATTGCTGGTGCGACATTGATGGTATGCAAACATTGACTTTCGCCAAACGAATTTTTATGATAACATGTATATTTTTCTTTAAAAAAAAGAGTTATCGTACCACTTACTATATGAGCCGAAATATTAGGAAAGTGACTTTGAAGTAAGATCTGAAAGCTACTAAGTTATATACGAGTAGGATGTTTTTGATAATGAATGTAGAAAGTGTATTAACTATTTAATTTATTTATTAGAGTAATTTTAATTTTAGTCGGAATTAATCTAAAATATGCTTCAGATAATAACATGGATTATGACTTTGCTGTGAAAATGTTCAAACCTTTATTGACGATATAACGATGTGTTTTAATGACGATGTGTTTACGATGTAACATGCTTTACTGTTGTCCAAGATGCATCAAGTAGCAATTGGATTATTTCATAGTTTCTATTTTATAGAACCTTTTAACCAGAATGATTTCTTTCTCATATTTTTACAAAGTACCTCATGTAAAATTATAGCAAGCTAGCATCTCATTGTTTATTACAATTGTAGTAATTGACTAGATTTATAATAATTGAATTATCAATGCAGTTCACACAATATTTTTAAGCAATGAGTTTTTTTTAAATTCATGTGTGATCATCTCTATTTTGCCACAGGATGCACGATTTCGACGACAATAAGAAATTAGATGGTCACGAGCTCATGGCAGCCATGGGTCACGCATTAGAACATTCATCGGATTCAAAAATGGAATTCCCAGAAAAAGAAGGTGGGTATTTAAATGTACTAGTAGGTTCAAATAGATTAAATGACGTTTTGAACAAAACAATCAAAATCATGCAAAACATGAAACTATAATGCAATATTCACAAAACTGCTTATAAGACTGTTTCCATTTAGAGACCATTCATAAATGATATACTTCTTTTTTCAATATGTTTCCCCATATTTTAGTCTTAGTTACACATGACAAACTACAACATACTGAACTACAACATATGCTTTTGAACAACATGCCCTCTATATTACTCTATATCTTGTGTAACAGGAGTTTCCAACTGGCGGCTCGAGGGCCGCATCCGGCCCGCGAAGCCTTTTTTTGTGGCCCGCGAACAAAATTACATTAGTTGTCACTTTTTGGCGGTTAATTTTCGTAAAACTATATGGTAAAAACTCCACTTTTCTCGTTAATAAAAACCTAATTTCTTCGTTTCTGTGAAATTTAACATACCAACGCAAAAAAATTTATTTCTCAGGTTTTGAATCAATGAAAATATTTTTTTAAAATACAAAAATAATCGTATATGTTGCTCTTTTTTATTTTATTTTTATTTTATTTTGTGAACATAATTTAGCATATGCGTATCAGAAATTTTCTCGAAGAAATTTTCCCATTTAACTTTTTGAAACCACTCATTTTGGACGAAAATATTTACATACACATTTTTCAATTTTTAATTTAAAATGTAGATATCTATTCTCTGATAGTTGCCGCAGACAAACCTCAATTTTCTCATTGAATATTTTGTGTGATACTATATAAATTTTATTACCAACCTTTCTAAAGTTTTATACCTTAACAATTATATATCTGTTGCACATTAATTGTTTAATACATAGATGCACATTAAAGTTATTGTAGCCCGAAATTTTATTATTTATTTAATATTTTAAGAATATTATTAATAACAATTAAATATTTTTTAAAAATCTACTTCTTGTTTTAATATGCAATTCAATCAATACTTTTGTTTTGTACAACTTGGTAAAAATCTACCATTACTATTTAATGTTCCTTCAAACATAAAAGAGTCCTACATAAAATTAAGATAAAGTTGAGGCCCGCCATTTGATTTGTGTTTTTAATTGTGGCCCCCGGCCTGATATAAGTTGGAAACCCCTGTTATATAACACGAAATTTCAAACACTAGTAAAAAATTCCGGATCAAATTACGGTGTAAAGCACCGGCACTTACGGTGAATCATACGTAAAATCCATTTTTTCGTAAAATAGAATTCCGTAATTTTTGAGGTAATACTTATTTAATAAGAATGATTCTGTGATTATACTGTAATTATTACTGTAAAAATTACGGTATATCAGATTTTTTATAGCGTAACATGTTCGGATAAAAAAGGATTTTACGGTAAAAAGTATAGGCACCCTGAGATTCTGTACTTTAAAGCGTAATTTGATCCGGAATTTTTTACAGTGAATGCTGAAAAAAAATTTAAAACGTCAAAAGGCTAACAAATTACGGTGGGATTACTCAGGATTATGCATCGTTCAAATTATCATGCGATAATTTTCTTTCATTTTAATATTTTGAAAACATTTTTTCAGCAATTGAAGTGTCATATTTTACTTTGAGTTTCCTGAAGTCACTTTTCTCTAAGCTTTAAATTTTAAAACAAAAATGAAGATATAACAGAATTTTACATGAAAAGTTTCTCCCGTAAGTCACTTTACAATCCAACGACATTTAACGACTCGCTCTATAGCTCGGCTTTATTATTACGCAAGCTTAAAATTCATTGAAAACTTGTTACCTGAATTAAAAAAAAGAAGCCAAAAATCATGTTTTTCTTTATTTAAAAAAATACCAAGCAAAAGAGTCAATCGTTAAAAACCGCTAGATTCGTAAATCGCCTCCCGTAGTATAGTGTCCTCTTAATTTTTTAATTTTAACTGATTACGAAATTAAAAATTATAGATTACATCGCAAATTTGAAATTAAAAAAGATGAAATGTTTGTAAATAAACTAACGTGAAAAGGTGTTACAAAAATATTTAAAAAAAAAACATGGAATTTANAATTTTTTAATTTTAACTGATTACGAAATTAAAAATTATAGATTACTTCGCAAATTTTAAATCAAAAAAGATGAAATGTTTGTAAATAAACTAACGTGAAAAGGTGTTACAAAAATATTAAAAAAAAACATGGAATTTAAGCAGGTTTTACAAAACTCAATAAGTACTGAGTACAAGGAATTAGATAAAACAAAAATTCTTTTAAAATATTTTAAAATTAGTTTTTCATTCCTTACTTTTTTTAGCACTGATTTTCGAGGAACAAATTTATTAAATCTTAGTGATATTTTTAAACAGTGACAGTCGTAGAAGGAAAGATAAGTCCTAACATATAAAGAAGCTGTTTGAAAATATTTCAAGCTGAATGATTCTTCTCTTTTTTAATTCCAAAATTAGAAATAGTAGAAGAGATAGAAGTTTTGCAAAAATAAAAGGCTTAAGTTTCACTTTTACCATTTTTTTCTTCTCAGAAATCTTTCATCCATGGTTTTTCATTTTTTATTTTGACAGTCAAGATTTATCTCTGATTATTTATTTTTCTGTTTATGAAATAAAAAAATGAGTATAAATAATGAGTAGCTAGAAAGCTATCTGAAAAGGAATTAGTTTTTAGATTAAGCTTCTGAAATACTTTTGGTCAGTTGGATATAACTAGATTTGATATGAATTCGAAAAGCTTTTACAAAGTCGTTAATTTTATTTTAAGACGCTTAAATTCGACGCTTTGAATTATATTTTGTGATGCATTTTTCTTATTTGTTTCATTAAAAAACCCTTGTTATCATTAGACAATATTTTTCTACAAAATCTAAAAAGGTCTATATTTTTCTAAGGGAACACCAAAACGCTCGTTAAGTTTTACTGAAGAGCTCTGTCAAATGTTTTTGGTAAAATTAACTATAAAGTATTGTTTTATAGAATGTGATTAAATTTATATTAAATGAGATAAAATTTGATTTGTGATTTTATCATGGTTTCTTAGAGCACGGCATAAAAATAATTTGTTTGGTTTATTTTAGTTTTCAGTTTTGCATTTATTTTACTAAATGTGGGATAATAAGAACATCCGGTATACCAAAATTTGCAGACAAGAAACCACAAGAACTACAATTTTCGGTAAACCGTTACTATATAAACGGAAAAATTACCAAATGAATGATTTAAATACTGTAAATTTTAGTATTATTCCCCAGGAGTTTTTCCGTGTAGCGAGGAATTATGCGAAAGTGTCGAACTAAATAACTTGGTTGATAACTAAATTCGAATGAATCTTCCAGTAAACATAAATGCTTAGTTTAAATAATCTAACTAACGAAAGTTTACTTTTTTTACTGGGAAATATGTATTTGCTGAGTTTTAACTATTAGAATTTCAACTAGTTTCATTTTAAGTTCAATATCACTATTGAAAATTGTCTTAAACATTACGGAAAATGTTTTCCGATATTTCGAAAATATAGTCCAGCTACCACGGAAAAGCATTTAGTATATGGGTATCCCTTGAAAAGTTTATCGCTAATCAAAACTAATTTCAAAGAATTATTTTTCAGATTTCTTCATTAAATCTCTCTTTTTAGGCTAAAATAAAAAAAAATTCAAAAAATGCCGTATTTCCCAAAAAACTGGGAATTAATTTTATTATTTCTATTTTGCACTAATATTTTTTGCATTGATATGCTTTTTTCAGCTATAAAAGTTGTGTTGTTGTTTTTGTCGTATGCCATAAAGGCAAAGGGAATGCGCTACTTCATGTTTTCCAGTGGCGCCATCTATGAACAAGAATTTAACTTCTGCCACATGCATACGTTACAACCCGTTTATAGGAGGGACACATTCATGCAATCAGTCATTCATTAACAGATCGTAATTTTAACCTGAATCTGAGAACGATCAATCTCCAATTCAGTACCCTTAGAGAATAAAAACTGCACACCACAAAGTTAGTTTTGAAATTCTATAGAAGGAAAATTTCATACTTGTTTTACAAATGGTATTTAGTACAGCTATTTATTTTACGAGCGTTATTATATTTAACGCTATTTGAAAGCTTGACAGCGCATACGTAAAAAATTCTCTATAAATCGCAAAATGGTTGAAGTGTAAAAAGCATGGTTAGCGTCGCGTTTATTGTAATGCAAATGCTGTCAAAAATCTCCATCATAATCAAGCTTACTTTAAGTAAACACAGATAATTATTTCAACCTTGTGAGCAGTCTGAACGATATTAATACGATTATTATGTGTAGACAAATAAACTTTTTACGATATTTTCTAACTTTGCTGCTTATTCCGTTTGTAGCAGCTTTTACCTATTTTTTTTTTCATTTTTGGCACATATTTAGTTATTTGATCTTATGCTCATTGTAAAATAATGGATACTCAAATAACACGTTCGTTTTTGACCAAACCATGTCCTGGTATATGCTTCGAACGAACATTTCGTCATAGTGTCGAAATAACTATCATCACTTCCTCGAGGAAACGAATTTCGCCAAAATTAAAGAGCTATTTCCTCATTCTATTTATTTTAAAAATAGCTTTTTAGTGCCTCATTAATCGAACATTTAGCATCACGTGGTTACCATAAGACACGTTAACATCACGTGGTTACCATAAAGGTGGTTACCATCTAAGTCGCTATAATAACACAAGAAGAACTGATAGAGCAGAGAGACAAACTACACAAATTCCCGAAGCGGGATTCGTACCCAGGATCTTCCTGACATAAAGCCAACTTCTTGATCGCCATGTAATCTAGTCGGCATATTTTGTCGCTTTATTTTTCGATCGTCTGGTCTTCATTCTAGTTTCTTCATTTTCCCACAATGCACTACGATGAGGTTACGAGTAAAAGAAACATTTTCGTCATAAATTTGTGAGTTCAGCGTCTCATCACAAATCACGCGAATTCGAGACGAAATGATTCTCAAGATCAACGAAATGCAACTCAAGGATTGTGGAATCGTCAAAAGTTAGAATTATATTCCTGAGAGTTTGATCTCATTCAATCTGAAGTTTAGTCTGTAATTTCCAAATAAAAATTGCATGCAAAAAAAGAAAAATGCTGCTTTCATATTTAGTTTGGTATATTGTTTTAAACTTTTACCTTTTTGAAAATTTTAGAATTTCCAAATTTATTAAATTGTGAAAAATTTAACTGAACTATTTCAAAGAATCTCGAGCATTTGAAAACACATCTGATTTGTATTATATGAAAGATATTTTGGTTTTCTTATTGCAGCTGTGGTGGATAGTTTCTTTGCTTATGATGATGATAATGATGGAATGATTAGTTATCCTGAATTGCGAAAGCATCTTTCACCGGATGAAAAATGATAGATCTGATTCTGCTGGATGAAACACTAGAACAAAAAGAAAAAAGAACAGCTAATAAAGATCTTGAAATACTTCGTGATTTATTCAAAGTGTATAAAGGAAGATTTACTGTATTTTTTATTTTAGTCAAAATAAATTAATAACATTATGTTCAGAAAAAAATATTGTAAGAAATACTGCTTTTTTATTGCTTAATAATATTTATTTTCAATTTTATATTTTAAAGATATCGATAAGAATCCTAAATTGGAGAAATTAAATATTGTATGCAAATTATTTTGGTGTTTTAAAATTCTTTTTTTATTAATTTTAAGCTTAAAGTAAATTTTTTTATCCGTTTCTGGCAGTTGATTTCCTTCTTTATTTTCGTAAGAGTTATTCAAATATATTTTTTTAATGGCGGGCACTTGGGACGAAGACCCATTGACCTCAGAAAATGCCAGAACTGCTACTACTTTCTCGTTACCCAGTGGGCATCTGTGGCGAAGCCACGGCGGTGGAGCAGCGTCGCCCACGTCGTCACACAACCACAAGACCGTTTATAGGGCGGGTCAAATTCACACATTCACACACAAAGGAGAAAGAACACAAAGAGAAAGAAACATGCTTGCCCTGAGCAGGATTTAAACCCGCGACCATCGGTCAGGCACGAACCCACGACCTCAGTCAGGCACGCTAACCACTCGGCCAACTGGTCGGCTATTCAATTAAATTTGTAACGATAGTTTTTACATGTTACGGATATTGAATTGCAACATTAATGTACAGTGCACAAAAAAAAAAAAAAAAAAAAAAAAAAAAAAAACAGACCACCCTGAATGCTTTTTGATCTTATGATGGGATGTTCATTTTCTAGGACTCTGTCTTAATGGTTTGAGAGGGTGACCTAATATATGCTAATTATTCAGTGCGAACGACATTTTAAATCAGACACATAAAGCGGTACACATGAAAATTTACATTAGGGGGTCCAAACTTTGGATCGCTCTATTGATCAAACTATGGACCATACCTGGGAGACCATATTTCCCAGGTAGTGACTACTTTCTATATTGTGGGGGTCGAAAATTCGAATTAGTCGCAAAAACGGTGTGTCTATTTATACCGTATTATGTGTCTGATTCCGTAACTTAAAATATAGTCTGCATTAACTAATCAGCACATTTGAGTTCATCCCCTCGAACCATTAAGATTGAGTTCAATAACGTGAGGATCCCATCATTAGATCAAAAGTTATTCAAGGTGGTATGCTTTTTTTTGGCTCACTGCACAGTGTGCCAAAAAAAAAGAAGAAAAAAAACGGATTGCCCTGAATAACTTTTGATCGAATGATCGGATTTTCACTTTCTAGGGCTCAATCTTCCAGAGTTCGAGGGGCGACCTAAAATATGCTAATTAATTAGTGCAAACGATATTTTAAGTTACGAAATCAGACACAACAACGTACTTTCATAGAATAAACATACCTTTTTTTTAACGGATTCAGATTTCTGAACCCAAAATAGTCGCAATCTGGGAAATATGGTTCTAATAGTTTGGTCAGGAAAGCTGTTTATAAGTTTTCTCCCCCTAATATTAATTTTACTTTTTGCGTATTTCGCTATATCTCGAGAGCTTTTTAAGCGAATTGAAAAATTTTGCAAATTATAAAATTCGTTTTTCCAAAGATAATGCCATGCAAAAAAAAACTTTTAGTAAATATTTATTATTTTATTTAATAATAGTAGAAAGAATTTTGAATAGTAGCGTATACTGTTTTATACCTAATTTTAAAGTATCTAATTTTACATGGCAAAATAAAAGGATTGAGCGAAATCGGTTGAATAATTCCTGAGTAATCGATGTTTAAATATACAATTTTTTTAAAATGTAAGTAAAATTAATGCGTTACATTCTGTTGCTATAAAACAAAGAATGTTTGATAAAAATGACTTCATATTTAACATATTAAGTTCATAACAATAACTTTAATCATAAATTTCTTTATTTTTGGAAATTCCTTTTTCAAAAATATAAATGCTTTTAAAATGATTTTATTTCTACTGGTCGAATAAAAGTTCTTTAAAATAAAACACATTTAGAAATTTAACGAAAAAATACACATTTACGTTTTTATACGATGTCAAATAAAGAAATTGCACTATTTTATATAAATCTAAATTTTTTGTCATTGCTATGCGTGTAAATTATAAAACTAAGCAAAATAATTCTTAGAGTATACTTAAAATACTTAAATATTTTCTTAAATTCGACTGATTAAAAAACTAGTATCGATTTCTCTTACCATGTGAAAGAAATTGTTTTATTTTTTGTTAATTTGATACTACTTCGATGATTGAAATTATAGGAATTCAATCGACGTTGATATTCACTGGATTAAACAATTTAAGAATACAAATTAAAAAGACAAAATATAATTCAAAGCAATTTTTTTTCAACAGAAAATACGCTCATTTAGATCCTGAATCAATTTGACACGATTAATGAACATAAAAATTTTTTCCAATAATGAGAAAAAGGAAAACAAAATATTACGAACTTGTTTGTTTCTTTATTGTCTAGTTATACTTAAGAAATACTTTTTCTAGAACTTTACATGTAACCATATATAGAAGTTAGCTATAGGTGTCCAGGTGAAGTTGAACTAAGTAATTCTTAAAATAAGACAAGACATTAGATTTCTTGAAACAAGTATTTTAGTACAGTTTAGTTTTAGAACTATACCCCGATACAATTACATGGCTGAAACTTTACGTTTTAGCGATATCAGTTTTAAAATTTACATTCGCAAAAATTTATGATAGTTTTTTCTTATAAAAAATTATCAATTTTTTAACTAACGAAGTACAAAAATATATCGTTCGAATCTTATACTTACTATAAAGTGAAGCGGCTTAGAAAAAAATTGTGCACTTATCTTAAAACTTTTATCATTATTAGTAATTAATATGAAAATGATTTTAAGTTATTGAGACATATTATATTCTAGCATAGAGTTCATGGTGTAAGGGAGGTGAAAAGAGATAGACTTAAATGTTGCTATCTAGACAAATGAGGCGATGATTCCTATGTATTGCTTTACACTGAATCGAACGAACGCAAGAGAAACAAGATCGGGTTAATACTTCCAATGTTATAGAAGTTTTTGCAAGCAAAATGTATAATTCTTTACTGATGCCTATTTACTTGTCTGATATTGCGATGTAAACAAGTGGTGCATTGTTTCTTGTATATTTTTCAAGTTAAATTTAATTAAATTAAATTAAATTTAATAGAAATAATAGTTTCGACAGTATAAGAGTTTTAACCAAAAGCGGTAGAAATTGATACTTATCATTTTCATGCATGAAAAACTTATTTCTTTACAGCGATTAGTTCTAACACCTTAATTTTTAATTTAATGGATTTAATGTAGAAGAGCTGCATAAGAAATAATTCTTTACTTGTAAAGATCGCAATGTTAGAAGTGTAAATAGGTATAAGTAAGACCAGGTATAAGCAATGGTAATAGGTATAAGTAAGACCAGGTATAAGCAATGGTAATAGGTATAAGTAATGTAAAATGTGTACTTTATACACATGAAATATTTATAATTTTTATCACTTTTAAACTTTTGATTCTATAGACTTGGTTTTGACGTCATTCGATTAAATGCTAAAAACAATTCATTATTACCAATACATCTCTTGTCTATATAGCAGTGTCAAGTATGTATATTGGGGTAAGTACAAAATTGTACTTTTGTTCATAAATTTTTTAAAATAATATTTGGACTCTTTCTATTAATCATAGCGACTTTGTTGACTTGCCTAGATAGCAAAGCCAAATGCGCAAATAGATATAAGTCAAATTTGTACTGTTTTCAGATCTAGTCTTGATAATTTGTAAACCATTAGTCCTATCAAATTGAAATTGGTTTCTTTCCATTCAGCGTAAAAAAATATGCACCGAAAACAATAGCTAGAACAAAACAATAACTACGAAAACAATGTCTAGAAAGCAATATTTAAATATATCCCTTCTTCTTTTCTTTTTTCTAATTAAGCCTGAAAAGCTGAGAACACTTTAGTCGATATGTGCGAACAAACTACTTTAAGCATTAAGAAATCAATCGATAAGTGCACACAAACTGTTTTAGGCATTGAAATATATAATTGAATATAATTATCTGCTTAAAGTTTTTGCCATCAGTCAGACTGTTGGGACCAAAAAAGCATTTCAATTTTAATGAATTCATTTATTATTTGCATTGTTCTAATTTGAGTCATTAACATCCGGTATATTTAAGTTAAAGCTAAAGAAAAAATGATTTCTTTGGTAAAAAGAAGAGTGAACATTTAATTCTAACGTTTTGTTAAAAAAAACTTCAAGCATATGGTTTAAAAATTACGAAATCCCAAAGCCTTACGATTTGCCCGAACGCTTATGATTTATAAATTATATGTAATTTTTAATTCAACTTTTTCATATTCAGTAAATATCTGAAAATATCAAACTAGATATAATTAAAGACTTCTTTGATATTAAAGAATAATTTAACATGGTCAAAATAAATTAAAACAGTTTTACAAGCTTTTAAAAACATCTAATATTTATTATTAATTTATTTCAAGCTCTTTTAAATATCTATGATATTTAATATATGCATTAAATATCTTAAAATATCTTTTAAGTATCTTATATTCAAAATATTCCCTCTTAAAAGGAAAAGTAAATAACATATTCATATCAAACTGGGATCAACTTTTACCGGAACAAATAATATTTTTTACGTATTTCTATAAAAAAAAAGAGGAAGAAACAGATAATTAATTTAATCAGAAAATATACCCAATAAGCGTTTTTCAAATATAATGTTATCTTTCTTTGAATTGACTTTTCTTTTGCGACCAGCTCTAAGAGGATCATAAAAAAAACTAATAAATAAAATGAAATAAAAAAATCAGTAATTTCCGTCTTCATAATCCTTGACACAGTTCGCATTAATAAGAATAAAAAAAAATTAACGAGTTCTAATTACACGGTCATTTCATATGCTCAAAAAGATAATTCTCAACTTTTAGTTTTTAAAGTGTTTAATATACTCTTTTTAAATTAATGCTTTACGAACTCAACTTTTTTTAACAGAATGTTTTGAAATAATGATTTATGTTTTATTTGGGTGCATAAGATTTATGACAACTACTTAATTACTAATTTGATATTATATTTATTTTTCTGGTTTTTTTTGTAGTAATATTAATTGTAATTAATTTCAATGAAGCCAAAATTAGATTGAGTTTTGGGTAATATTAAAAATTGTTAAGTAATGTTTGTAGAAAAATTCAAGTTTTCTGGTTGAATCATATAATGTAGTTAACCATATAAATTTTGCCGCATTTGTATTTTTTAATCATCTTATCAATCAAAAATCGTAGAGGAAAAATAATAAAAAATTACTAATTTCGGATTTGATGATAAGTTAATATACAGTTTTCTAAATCTTCGAAGGATGTAGAAAAACGTAATAGGGTAGATTGTATTTCCAATTTTTTTTTTTTAATTGCAATGGACTCTTTTTAAATTTTCGCATAAGATTCTAAGTTACAATGTCAGTGATTTCCGTGTATAAGTAATTTCTAAAATAGTCATAAAATATCTGCATATGGTTTTAATTTATTTGTTTAAGAGGAAAAATACTTATGCTTTAAAATCCCTTAATTAGAAAATTAGTATGAAGAAAAATGAATCAATCAATATGAAGACGCGATGAATATAATTTTTTTTAATTTGTAATGCATTATAGAGCGATAACATCCACACTTAAATTAAATTAATAAAATAACAGGAATATTTAAAGAAATGTCAACTTAATCAACTTAATCTATTGTAATCCCTGCTTGTTACGCTATAATTAATTTATATCGGTTCACACCTTAACTGCTTTAGAAATTCCGTAAGCAACTTATTCAACCAGGAAAATTAAAATTTAAAAATACAGAAAAAAACTCATTCATGCTAATTTTTAGCTTGAAATTGAATAATTGAGAATTTCAACCATGTACTATATTTTATTTTATAACCGTAGTTGAACAGCAGACTCTATTTTGGGTTTTAGGTAAAACTAATGTTCAAATCCGTAGCCCTGTAATTTTGAACCAATTTCTGAAGACAAGGGAATTCCTGGATCAAGCATTGGGAGAAAATTTTACCGTCGTGGAGGACTTTTTTGATGGAACTAACCTGCATTTGCGTTAAATGGAGAGGGAAACCACGAAAAGCTCACACGGTTAGCCTAACGGCAAGTTGAATCTGACCCATGATCCGTCTACAAATGAGGTTCGAATCCGGTTCACCTCATTGGAAGGCGAACGCTTTATCCCCTGAGACACCACAGTAAAACTATTACTGAATTTAAAAATGGATTAGATAATTTACCTCTTAACTTAAAACACCGAAATAACTCTGCATAAATTACTCATAGCAGACATCTAGAGACAAGGCCGGTGAGATCACCAAGGTCTTTTAGTGACACACGGTATTTCTGACTTTTAAATGTTGGACATTGAACGCGGCTTCGTTTGACGGTCGGTTATGCAATTCTATATATGCTATTATTATATAGTTCTTAATAATGACCTATGCATTTTGCTCTGAGATGTAAAAGTAATTAAAGAAATGGGCAGTTTACAAATTCCCCAAAAATGTTGTTGTTGCAGTTTATTTTTATCGCACTAGAGCAGCACAATGGGCTATTGGCGACGGTCTGGGAAACATCTCTGATCAATTTTGATTCTCTGCGAAGGGGATGGCTCCCCCGCTTCGGTAGCCCGACGACCTGCACGATAAGTCTGGTAGAACAGTTTAACGAGCACCAATACCGCACAACCTATGTCCCTACGCAGACGAATCCAAGTGGTCATCCACCCGCACACTGACCGCAGCCAGTGATGCTTGACTTCGGTGATTTGCTGGGAACCGTGTCTCAACCCAAAAATGAGAAACTGAAACAAAATTGGATATATTCAATTAAACGGAGCAGTTATTAAACAATAGAAAATAGTCCAGTAAGTGTTATTTATCTTAAATATTTTTATATTGTTTTTGAAAACTTTAATATAAGCTTCTTAATTACACAATGAAAAGAATTACAATGTTTCGAGTATTGTTCATTGTTCGTTAGTGTAAAATAAAATTAGCAAAACATTCGTACTTTCTCGAAACTTGTAGTCATGAAATAAATCTAATTTAAACATCATTTGTTTGGTGAAAATTTTTATGAATTCAGACCAAATATAAAACTATCTTCGTTAATAAATATCTGATGTAATTAAAGAGCTGACATTTTTATTATTTTGGAAACTAGTACTATAAACAACATTATTTCTAAAAAGAACAAAAATTTAATAACGGTGTTGATTGGCGCTTGAAACTTATTTATTCTTAAGGATAGCTTGCTTTTATAATAATAATATTTATACTTGAATGCACGCTTATTAACTGATAGTTAATAATAAAAAAAGGAATATAAGTTATTTTCTGAGGGAATATTTTCAAATTAATTTTAATGAAACTTTTATATGTACTTCATAAGGCATTATTTTTTCTTACACAGATTAATTGCTTATGTGTATCTTATGATGAAGTCCTAAATAATTTTTACTTTGCTAAAATTAATTATTAGATTTTGTAATTTAATTTTACGGTGTCACGTTAAAAGAGATTGACAAAAGTAATTAAAAATAGTTTATTGCTTGCATTTAAATTTCAAACAATGCCAAATACACTGAAATAAATTCATCCCTCTACCTGCATTATTTATAATTTTTTGGCAAAAAGACATTGGTTTTTCCAGCAAAAGCAAATTTTTTCACATGTATGATTTTTTGCTTTTTGAATAAATCAGAATGGATTCTTTTTTCTGTTGAAAATAGAACTTTAAAGTTTTTTTTCTTTTCAACTGACCTAAAAAGTTTTTTATAAAATTAAGCGTGAATAAGCGTGTTAAAAATTTGTAAAATTTTTAAAGCATTTTGTATCTGTATATTCGATATGTTTTCTATATTGCACATAACTAACCATAAACAATGTTTTAAATATGATAAAAGCAAACGACTGCCCAGATTTATAGCAGTATTCATTACGCTAAAAAAGAAAAAAAATGGACAAAATGACGCAGAAATTTATAGTTTTAAAGATTTAAAAATTGTGAAATTTATGTATAGATTTTTATTTTTAAAAATTTGAGCCATATTGCTAATTTTTAAAATTAAAGTGATTTTCATTCAAGTGTGCACACAATGCAACTGGAAAGATGCTTGGTTTACTTTCTCCTAAAAAATTAATTGTTCTGAGGATACTTTGACCCCTTAATTACTGAGGATAGTTAAAATCAAAATGGACTGTTTTAGATTTGATGAGTTCTGAAATTATATTTGTAGGGACATCTTTCTCATATTTTTAAGTATAGTGCTAAAAAAAGCAATGAAAAAAATAAATAAACGGATTACCCTGAATAACTTTCGATTTAATGATCGGATCTATCCTTTCTAGGACTCAATCTTAATGATTCGAGAGGGTGACCTCAAATATGCTAATTAATTTGTGCAGACGATATTTTAAGTCATGAAATCGGACACAAAAACATACTTTCTTTGAATAAACATACTTTTTTTTTTCAACGGATTCGGATTTCTGATCCCTAAATTATTGAGGGTAGCCGCAATCTGGGAAATATTATGTTCTCCATAGTTTGGTAAGGAGAGTGATCCAAAGTTTGGACCTCATAATGTTAACTTTATTTTTTTCACCATATCTCGAGAACTTTTTAAGCGAATTAAATTTTTTTTGCATACAATTATAAAATTCGTTTATCCAAAGACAATTCCGTGCAAAAAGTAAACTTTTGTTAATATTTATTCTTTTTAATTATTTTATTTAATAATGGTTGAAAAAATTTTGAATTGCAAAGTATACAATTGCTTGCATCATTTTAAAATATGTAATTTTACATGGCAAAATAAAATACTTGAGCGAAATCGGTAGAATAGTTCATGAGAAATTTATTTTTAAATAAGTCGTATATTTAAAATTCGATTTCTTAGGAACTATTTGCTCAAATTTTGTATTTTGCCATGTAAAATTTTTTGCTTTAAAATAATGTAAAAAATTTTATACCTTACAATTCGAAAATTTTTAGACTATTATTATTAAATGTAATAATAATAATAAAAAAAATATTAGCTAATTTGTTTTTGCACGGAATTATTTTAAAGTACTTTACTTTTTTAATGATATACTGAAAATGAGAAAAGAAGCTAAATTTATTTTTGAAAAAATATTTTTTTTTAAAGTTTTACAATCTTAAGGTTAAAAATACTTTACTAAATTATTTTACCTCATTTTCATATCATAAGCATATCGTAAATAATTGTAGTGTTTATGATTATAAAATTTCCCATAGGAAAGTAAATGTTTATCGTATGGATCTGAAATAACTCTTTAGAACCTATTTCGAAATAGCAATTTTGTAAATGTGCCAATAAAATAATTTCTTTATTTGTCCTTTTTCCTAACATAATAAGACATATATTTTTTTAGTCTCGTAATTGTTTCCTCATTCAAATCTATCCTTAATTATTTTTTAATGTATGATTAAAATCGATATTTTATTACATATTACAAAATAAGAAATGATATATTGGAATGAGATTAATTCTTTTGATG
This sequence comes from Parasteatoda tepidariorum, assembly GCF_043381705.1. Taxonomy (NCBI): domain Eukaryota; kingdom Metazoa; phylum Arthropoda; class Arachnida; order Araneae; family Theridiidae; genus Parasteatoda; species Parasteatoda tepidariorum. The sequence goes on along the minus strand of NC_092205.1, from coordinate 46,105,614 downwards.
ATATTATTCCTTAAATATTAAAAAAGGTTTTGATGAATCATGAATTAAAAGTGGAAGAAAAATTTTCATATCCATTTTCTATTACGAAATGAAAAGAGATTTGACTTAATATAAAAAAATTGAATTTAATATAAATCTGAGCCACTGCATTTCATATGCTTATGGCTATTCCTGCCCATGTATAACTCACTCAGAGTTAATTAAGTTAAAATGTTAATTATATTTGGTTAAAATAGAAACGTTTGCATTGAGTTTAAAATTTCATTTAAAATTTTTTCTGCAGAGAAGAAACTGAACTTCTATTTTTCGAATAGTTAAGTGTTATAATTTCGATTATTTTGAATTACATTTTCGAACTGGAAATATTTCAAAAGTAAGTGCAAAAAAAAACATATTTTTTTCCCACGCCGGGAATTGAACCCGGGCCTCCTGGGTGAGAGCCAGGTATCCTAACCACTAGACAACGTGGGACTTAAAGAATATCGAATTAACAATTAACATAAAAAACAAACAAACTATTCGTTACGATGCACAATGAAGTGTGTTTTCAATCAAAGAATTACTTCAAATCATAGAATTACTTCTATTGTTTAAATAGTAATCAACTACTGTAATGAAACTAACTAGATAACCATTGAAAATTACGGAAAAATTGCTTGTGATATTAGATATTTCTTTTGAATTATGTTTTTTAACTAGAAAAACTGCAATATTAAGTTTCAAAAGAGAGGAAAAAAATTTTCCCTATCCGGGAAATGAACCATGGCCTCCTGGGTATCCTAACCACTAGACCACGTGGGACTTGTTTCTAATGATTTAACAATTAATATTTAAAACAAACTATTCTTTGTGATACACAATGAAGTGTGTTTTCTAGTTAAATATTTCCAAATCATAGAATAACTGCTATTGTTCAAATAGTTATCAACTACTATAATAAAACTAGATAACCATTGAAAATTAGGAAAAAAATTGCTTGTGATATAAGGTATCTGTTTTGATTCATATCTTTTAACTAGAAAAACTTCAATATTTTGTTTCAAAAGAGTGAACGAAAACTTTCCCACGCCGGGAATTGAACCCGGGCCTCCTGGGTGAGAGCCAGGTATCCTAACCACTAGACAACGTGGGACTTGCTTTTTTATAATTTAACAATTATTTGTTAAAGCAAAGAAACAAAAAAACTATTCTTTATGATACACAATGAAGTGTGCTCTCTAGTTTAATATTCTGAATCATAGAATAACTTCGATCGTTCAAATAGTTATCAACAACTTTAATGAAGCTAATTGAATAACCATTGAAAATTAAGATAAAATTGCTTGTGATTATAAGGTATCTTTTTCAATACCGACATCAAACAAATGTAAGTTTTTTTTAAGCCATGTTGAAGAAACATATAAAGAATCTCTTTGCTCTGAAACTAATTAATAAGAAAACAAAACAGAAAGTTTGGATAAAAATGAGAGGGTAAAAGCGTGGAAAAATAGACGGAAATAAATGTGAAAAAAAAACTTCTTTTCCATTCCTTCTTTGCCAACTTCGAACGTTAACAAGAAAGAATTGTTTATAATTAGCTTTTTAACGTTTCATAATTTAAGGTTTTATAACTTATAAGGTATTATTATACCTTATAAGGTTTTATAACTTATAAGGTGTAATAATTAGTAAATTACGAACTTTTCTAATTTTTTAACATAATTTTTTTACCCTGTATGTTATAAAAATTGGGTGATATAGATTTCTGCTTGAATTTAGCATTCAATTAATGATCAATGATTCGTAAAACTTTATTACAAAATTAGTGAGTTTTTTTAATCATGAATCTGTGCAATAAGTATATACACAACAATATATGTTGTGTACATGTTGTGTTAATAAAAATTTATGTTGTTGTGTAATAAAAATATTAACACGACAATACTACATTAAGGAAACATTTCTTTTTTTAATAAAAACACATTTATTTGACAACACACATAAACTAAGCAAAGTCTAATTAAAATACCCGTAACGGGTTTAGTAATAACCTTGCAAAATAAATGGAAAAACCCGTAACGAGTTAGAACGAACCTTGCAAAATAAATGGAAAAACCCGTAACGGGTTAGTATAAACCTTGCAAAATACATGGAAAAACTCGTAGCTAGTTAGTATGAACCTTGCAAAATAAATGGAAAAGCCCGTAACTGGTTAGTGTGAACCTTGCAAAATAAATGGAAAAACCCGTAACGGGTTAGTAATAACCTTGCAAAATAAATGGAAAAACCCGTAACGGGTTAGTATGAACCTTGCAAAATTAATGGAAAAACCCGTAACGGGTTATTAATAACCTTGCAAAGTAAATGGAAAAACCCGTAACGGGTTAGTAATAACATTGCAAAGTAAATGGAAAAACCCGTAATGGGTTAGTAATAACCTTGCAAAATAAATGGATAAACCCGTAACGGGTTTGTCTTAAATTCAAATCAAAAGATATACTCATCAAAAATCCACTACTGTTGTTCCATAAATTGTCTCGTGCTTTTATTTTTAATTTATCTCGTTATGTGTTTTTTTTTTCATGCTTTTGTTAGCCAGATATTTTTAAAAAATATTTTTAGACTTTATAAGAGATTAAAGTAAATATACTTGTGTCAAAATAAAAATATATATAAACTAAGAAACACACGATTCGAATTAAAAGTTTTTTTTAGCTTTAGTTTCAGTGATTTTTATTTCAAAGTTTTAAATAAAGTTTTCTTGCAAATACTTATACTTTGTTGAATTTTTTATGCCATTTTGTTTTAATTTTTATAAAATTATTTTCTAGTTAAATTTTCTTTTAGTATTCTTTGTCTGATTTAAATTTTAATTAGAGTTTGAATTATCATGAAGCCTAAGAAGTTCAGTTTAGGGCACAGGGCAAAATTATTTCTCACCACACGGCGACTAAATAAAACAAGTGGCGATCGAAATTTTTTTTGCCAATCAACACCCGATTGCCACGTTTTTGGACTCAAATGCACTCTAAATTCATTGTATTATATTTTTTAAGAAATATGAAAGTATAATTATTTTATAATATTTCGAAAAAACTTTACTTCAGGTTTGTTGCTTAAAGTTGTTTTCCATTTTAGAAATGATTCTTTTATTGCTTACCACATTTTAAACAATATTTCAGAAAGAATGCCATACATTATTAAGTTTATTTAATAGTTTAAAACTTTCAATTTTTGAAAAATGAACCAAATGAATTTAGAAGCTGGAAAATGCTAAAAGCAAATTTCCTAATTTTTTTTCCCTATAGTTTAAGATCCCTAAATTTTATAAACTATTTAAATTTCACAAATAATATTTTGCCCCCTTTAAGTTTTGTCTATTAAAAATATAAACTAAGACGGGAAAAAAAGAAAGTTTAATCATCTATATTTTCGTGAATATGCACTATAAGTTTATATGGTCTGAGGTTATTTGAAAAATCCGGGTGTCGCAAATATCAGGGGAATCTCACAATGTATCAGGTTGATTGGAAATTTTTTTTAGCCTGATATTTTTTTAAGTTTGTTACATTCAGATTATATGACTTTAGGCTGATTAAGAAATATGCGACGAAATATTCAATCAGACTAAATTTTTTGTAGACTTGGGGCCATAAACCTTAATAAGGCTATTTTCAATAAGCTTTCATTTCTCTGAGCTTACTGCAAATGGCACGAAATAAATCGTTAATTAAGCAATGAACGACATATTTTCTAATTAGCTTTAAGTTATGTCACCGCATTAAGCAATAAAAAATACTGGAGACTTTTTCAATAAGTGTTGTGGAGGCTGTTTGCAAAGAACTGGATTATTCATTTAGACAATTTGTGTAAAAGTTATAGACTGACAGTTTTTGCACCATTAAGTAGATTCACACTGCACATGAATGTAGTAATTATTGGTCAATTCGATTGGTAATTGGTCATTTGGTTGGAGGAAGTAAAGATTGGTCAGAATAATGCCAGCAAAGAAAAGGAAGAAGAAAAGCAAGTTTTCTGTTATTTTTAAGGCATAAGTCAGAGGTGGCCAACCTGCGGCTCGCGAGCCACATGCAGCTCTTTGAAGGATTATTTGTGGCTCTCGATAAATATACCCGAGTTCCCTTTTAATTTTCGTGCTATTATATTTTGAAAATTATTATCGTTCCGTATGTGTTTCAAAATATCGTTTAAATTACTGAGAACAAATATGAATGACTAAGTGCAACGTTGTTCCCTTTTAATTTTCGTGCTATTATATTTTGAAAATTATTATCGTTCCGTATGTGTTTCAAAATATCGTTTAAATTACTGAGAACAAATATGAATGACTAAGTGCAACGTTGTTCAATTCAAGGTGATTTTTCCACTTCCAATATAATTATGACACAAAAAGCATCTGGAGAATTAGAATTAATAGAGATGCAAGAAGATCAAGCTCTACCATTAAAATATAAATCGACGTCGATTACTGAATTTTGGAAATTTGTACCAGAATCGAAGTATCCTGAATTAAACAAGGTCGATTGTAGAATTATTTCAATATTTGGAACAACGTACTTATGTGAATCATTTTATTCCACTTTAAAATTCGTGAAATCCCTAAACTGATTAGTATTAACTAACCAGCATCTCAAAGAATTACTGAGAAGTGCTGACACCAATTATTCACCAAATGTTATGGAATTATCAAGAGAAGTAGAATAAATGTGTTTAATTTTCAATATTTAAATTCAATACACATAATTTGTACTTTTACTTATATATTCTCAACAAATATGATTTATGTAAAAATTTTTTTTAATACCTTTTAAATACGTATTTAATTGCGGATCGCGAAAAATTTCAAATTTTGAAAAATGGCTCGACTATCAAGGAGCTTGGCCACCCCTGGCATAAGTGTTGATTTCTTACTTTCTTTTTTTAATTTCTTACTTGTCCCCTAAACTCCATTGAATCAAAATTTTATGTAAGAAATGGAAGTATAATCTCTAGTTACTTAAATACGTTTAATTATTCTTTAAAAAAATTCTCGGTGAGTTTTCTGTACTACATACTGCCTCACAATTTATTCAAATATTAAAAAGTTCAAATACAATCATTATTTTAGCACTAACGAAGGCAATTGTCAATAGCACACTGCATTCGTATTATTTTAATTTAATTATTGTTAAGCATTAATTTTGTAACTTAGAAAATAAAGACATAATACGCAGCATAGGTACATATTATTTTATGCCTCGAATTATTTTGAAAAAAAAATCTTCACTTTTCCTAAATACCTTTTAAATAAGAAAATAAATGGTTTAATGCAGAAACTCTCTCATAAATACAAATTGCTTTCATTCCGATAAATGACGATTTTCTTCTTTTTAATCGATGCCACATTTTGCTAATGCCATAAAACGATGAGAATAAGTTACACTTATGGAACAATTTGACCTGAAAATAAAACAAAATAAAAAACAAGATTTGCTAAATAAATTCTTTTCAACACAAGGAATGCGCTAAATTACAATCAATAATAGGTTGAGAATTGATAATTATTAATTCTATATATTAGCTTGAAAGTGATAAATGTTATAATTGCTTATAATGGGTGATAATTATAGATATAATAAGCATTTTGGTAAGCTTGATACTTTATCCACTTACACACACTGAATATTAAATACATGCTCCGATCAATTTGTTGTGGCATATAATATTTACTGAGATATTGCGTAGATGTTAATCTAAATCAGTGATTAAATAGTAATAAATCTAAAAAAATTACTACTTTCGAAATTATATTTTTTATCGAAATTTACGGATTGATTGGGCGTTTAGTGTTAATCTTCCACAACCCCTCCTTTTTTTTTTTTTTTAAAGGATCTTTTTTCTCAAAAAATATTTATTTTGTGAAGAATATTCATAATCCTTAAAGAAAAGGGCCGGGATAGCTTGGTCGGTAGGGTGCTGGGCCTATATCCAAGAGGTCGTGGGTTCGATCCTCGCCGGCCGAAGACTCCCCGTGTAGTAAATGGTGACTAATGCACGTTAAATCTGTCGAGTCTCAAAGTCCTCCATGTTCCCACAACAAATCAATACCTCTGGGGGTACTGATCCAGAAGTTTCCTTGTCTTCTGGATTGGTTCAAAATTACAAGGCTACGGAGTTGAACGTAAGTAGTCGTAAACCCATGAAATTGGGTCGGCTGTTCAACGACGGTTATAAAATAAAATAAAATCCTTAAAGAAAAGGCCGGGATAGCCTGGTCGGTAGAGCACTGGACCCATGTTCAAGAGTTCGTGGGTTCGATCCCTGCCAGCTGAAGACTCCCAGTGTAGTATATGGTGACTGATGCACGTAAAATCTGTCGGGTCGCAAAGTCCTCCATGTTCCAATAACAAATCAATACCTCTGGGGGTACTGATCCAGGAATTTCCTTGTTGTTTTCTGGATTGGGTTCATAATTACGAGACTACGGAGTTGAACATTTGTAGTCGTTAACCCAAAATTGAGTCGGCTGTTCAACGGCTGATAAAATCAAAAAAATAAAATTAAAAAAATTCTTAAAGAAAGAACTGCGGAGACTCAGGGAATGGAGCGATCGCCACCCAGGTGAACCAGGTTCGAATCTCAACGGTGGATAGTGGGTACTAAAATTATGCTACCGACCACAGTGTTGTTGTAAAATATCCTCATTGGTAGACGTTTTTTTAGGATGTGTACATTTGAAATTTACAATTTGATAGAATAAAAACAGTATAAATATAAAAATAGCCATTTTATAAAATAATAGAAAGCTATTAATAAATAGAACAAGAGTCGTGGTGGCTCAGCTATTAGAGAGTTTGCTTTCCAATGAGATTACCCAGGTTCAAATCCCAGATATGGCTGGTCGATACGACTCACATCGACCACAGTGCTAACGTAAAATGTACCCAGTGGTAGACGGATCATGGGATAGGATTTCCTTGGCGTTGGGCTAACTGTGGGAGATATTTGTGGTTTTCCTCTGAATGTAACGTAAATGCGGGTCAGTCCCATCAAAAATTTCTGCACGAAGGCTAGTTTGCCCCAATGCTTGATACGGGAATTCCCTTGTCTTCTAGGTTCGGTTCAAAATTACAAGGCTAGTGAGTTGTACATTGATAGTCGTAAGCTCAGAGTTGGGCGGCTGTTCAACACCGATAATAAAATTAAAAACAGTATTTGTAAAAAGAAATATTTATTCATAAAAAAATATTTCGTAAAAAAAAACTTTTTTAATTTTTTACTGCAAAATTTAATTAGATGGATAGATTTTAATCAGAATTCTGTTGAAAGAATGTAAAGTTTTATCTAGATAAACCTATATGATTACGCATATCAGTGATGAAAGAAATTGACGTTTTCATATTTTTGTGTATTACTAAAATGCTTTTTGCCCGCATTTCTGACGTTAACTTTACAAATCAAAGATCAAGTTTATCAACTATGGTTTTAAAAAAACTTTGGTCGTAAACTTTTATCTCAATTGCTTAGCAACAAACGATAAGTTAATGAACAACAAAAAACGAAATAAATAGATTAACTTTATTGTTCGATTTAAAACTGATGCAAAACTTCTACACTGCAAAAAAATGGTAAAAACCATCAGAATATGGTAAAGTTTACCGTGTTTCTGGCCTCTTCACGCTACTATTCGCTCATACTTCGTAACTACTCTAGTAATATCTGATAATGTAAACTTCATTTCAATTTATAAATTTCATAATTTCCAATTCATATCAATGGAAAAATTCGATACATTTCAAACGCTCGAAAGCAGGCACAGAAGTTATAAAGTTAAATAACGTTAACAAAAATTTGAAGTTTATTAACGTGTGTTACTCTCCATTTTTTTGATTTCAACCTGTTGCTTTTTGTTTCAAATCAGTTCCTAAATTCGCGACAGGCGAGTTTTGATCTAAATAGTACGAGAAATATTGAAAGATTTTAATCACCATTGAAAAAAATCTAATACCGAATTTTTAAAAGCATTTCTAATTATATTATTTGCTTATTAAAAATTTATAATTAATTAATAATAACGTTTGCTTTTATCAAATATATTCTTCGCAAATGAAAGAATAAAAACACTCGCAGTCCAGGAAGTTAAATTGAATTTAAACTAAGTTAATTAATTTTTAATAACGAACAAAAAATAATGTAGGATGAAATTGAAAACAGCAAAGAAAAAGCGAATTAAATATTTTTTTCCTATGTTTTTCGTATCGAAATTAAATTATTTTTTCTTTTAGCTTCTTTTGCTGAAAAAAATAAGTAACTTGTTTATTAAAGTATTCTTTAATTGAATTTCTTTCGCGGATACATTTTAATGCAAATATATGTTGATTTTTATCTTTATTTATAACTTCGTAGGAAAAAAAAAACGAAGCATAAAGAGTATTAAAGAAAAAGGCAGATTACAGAGAATAAAGATAAACGACACGAAGAAAACCAAAACTTGTCTTTTGAAAAGTAACAAGCTTTTTATATTTGGAAGAACTAAACATTTCTTTTATTTGTCTTTCAAAGGTAAATAACAGATAAAGAAAAATGGGGTATAAAACTTCACAGATGACAGGTAAAAACAAATGTAAAATAAAGATAGGGGAGGGAAAAATAAATAACAGTTACATTTTTATTTTCTGTCCTTTAAAAATGTTTTTTTTATTCACTATACTATACATAGTAGCAGGAGCTTATTATTCCGTTGCTTCCAATATATTTTTCTTTCAATGTGGAACAAAATGTTTTTCAATAATTAAAACTTTTTTATAATTATTTCAAAAGATTCTAGAGAAATTTTAAATTGAAAATTTCAGAAGAATTTTGCAGAAACTGATAAGAAAAGAATCGTTTTGAATCGTTCAAAACATTTATTTTTAGGATCCGGACAATATATTAAAAGGAATCAAAATGGGTAACGCTTGAGTTGTTGATAAATTGCTTTCAATGATATAAAGATTTTATTTATTTTATAGAGAAAATTTCTAAAAAAAGAAAAAAATCTATTGAACTTGTAAATAAAAGTATTTTAAAAGAACTCTTATTGAAGGGATTGGGACAACTCATTAAAAGGTTTCTAAACAGATTCTGAGTCAATAAATTGCTTTCAGCAATGTTTAGATCATATTGATTTTCCAGAGAAAATTTCGAAAAAAAAAATGTCTCAGCTTGAAAGAAAAGTAACCGAATCGTTTAAATACATTTTTTGACGGGATTGTGGGACTACCCCGGAAAAGGTTTCAAAACACATTCTGAGTCAATAAATTGCTTTCAGCAATGTTTAGATCATATTGTGGGACAACCCCGGAAAAGGCTTCAAAACACATTCTGAGTCAATAAATTGTTTTCAACAATGTTTAGATCATATTGATTTTCCAGAGAAAATTTCGAAAAAGAAAAATGCCTGAGTTTGTTAGAAAGGAAGCCGAGTCGTTTAAATACATTTTTTGACGGGATTGTGGGACAACCTCGGAAAAGGTTTCAAAACACATTCTGAGTCAATAAATTGCTTTCAGCAATGTTTAGATCATATTGTGGGACAACCCCGGAAAAGGATTCAAAACACATTCTGAGTCAATAAATTGTTTTCAGCAATGTTTAGATCATATTGATTTTCCAGAGAAAATTTCGAAAAAGAAAAATGTCTGAGTATGTTAGAAACGAAGCCGAGTCGTTTAAATACATTTTTTGACGGGATTGTGGGACAACCCCGGAAAAGGTTTCAAAACACATTCTGAGTCAATAAATTGCTTTCACCGATGTTTAGATCATATTGATTTTTCAGAGAAAATTTCGAAAAAGAAAAATGTCTGAGTTTGTAAGAAAGGAAGCCGAGTCGTTTAAATACATTTTTTGATAAGATTGTGGGACAGCTCCGAAAAAGGTTTCAAAACAGATTCAGAGTCCATAGATTGCTTTCAGCGATGTTTAGATCATATTGATTTTCCAGAGAAAATTTCGAAGAAAAAAATGTTTGAGCTTGTAAGAAAAGTGACCAAGTCTTAAATACATTTTTCACGGGATTGTGGGACAACCCATTAAAATGTTTCCAAACAGATTCTAATTCGATAAATTGCTTGAAGCAATATTTTGATTCTATAAATTTTTCAGGAAGAACTTCTAAAGAATGTTACTGAGCTTTTACGGAGATCTCTGAGTCATTTAAAAATAATTTATTGGCTAGTCTTTGATTTGATAATTTTTGAATCCAGTCTTTAAAAGTCTCGAATCAGATTTCTTCTCAGTTGATAAATTGTTTCCAGTGATATTTAGATTCTATGGAATATTCTAGCGTTTTTACAAAGAAGCTATCTAAAGAATTTTTCAGTGGTGGTAGCAAAGTATTCGGCTTAGTCATTTAAAAACATTTATTGATGGCACTGAGATAATGGATTAAAGGATTTAAAAAAAATCCTCATGAGCCGATAAACAGCTTCGTCTTTGATAACAGTTCATAAACAGCTTCGTCGATAAATAGTCTCGAGATTTGTCTAGTCCAGTACTAAATTTATTTTTGGTTATACATAAATTGAAAACGAACAGAATGAGTCGAATTATAAGTTTCTTTAAAATAAACATTAAAAAAACCGCTATAAAGGTTGAATATGGTCATTAGGGAAACATATTTTGTTGTAAGCAAATTTACTAAATTTATATTGATTTTAAAAGCCTGAAGGAAATACGAATGCATTTTCTTAAATGCAAGTCTATTTTGTAATTCATTAAATATATTGTTATTAAAAAAATATAATTATTTCTTTTTTTAAAGTACCATTTCTTTTTTATTGGTATTTCAGTCTGAATAATTTCATAATGGCTAATTGATTAGATTTAAGTATAATTAAAAGTACCAAAATCACTGCGGATTAAACAGAAAGAAGTCCTAACTCTCGGAACTCCTTCAACTCATCCACAGAACTTTAGAGTTCCACGGAACGCCATTTGGGAACCACTGGATTAAACTATTGATACCAGTGATTTCTTTGGATTTTGGCACAATTCCATTGTATTTTGATTTTAATGACTACAGGCAATGGAGATGAAGTAGCAAAGCAATTCATTCCAAGCATCAACTCCACATAAATTATAGAACACAATTCTATTACAATAATAATAGGAGTTATTAATAGCCTTCTAAATTCTGAGGAGGATAGTAAGTCTTTATTCATATCTGAAATATGTAATTGTTTTGTACAATGCAATTGTACAATAGAGAGCCATTTTCTAGAATTCCTTTTACTGTGAATGATTAATTAAAGTATATAAAAGTCGGAAAATAGGGTATGAAATGCTTTGAATTGATATGATTATTCAGCCCTTATTTATATCAAAATGGATTTGTAGATAAATTTCATACTCAGTGTAAATTAGTTAAAATGCCCATGTACTGAAAAAAAAGTAATTTATTTCTAAGATTTTTTAAGTGCTGTCATCCGGGATTACTAAAGTAATTTTGCTCGGTATGTTTTGAACGATGATTTTAGCCACGCTATTTTGAGTTCGATTTTCCTACGCTATTTTGAGTTCGATGCCCTATATATCAATCTCATATGTGTTTTAAAAGCAAATTTATAAATTTTATTTATATTTATGATAATTTCATCATAAATTTATAGACTTCATAACTTAAATCACCAAACTCCTAATTTTAGGATGAACTTTTCATAAAATTTTGTAAATAGAGTCTGAAGAAGATTTTTTTTATAGTTGGTTTGCTTCATTGATTACATTTTCATTTTGATTCTTGTGTGCATATTTCTAAACCCTATTGTTGCTGTTTGTACGGAGAAAAAAAGGCTATCAAACGTGTTCCACAAAACGATAAATTTGGCTTTTAAAGACTTGTCACTACATTAACTGGAGGACTGGAGGTAATTTATCATTTGAACTAGTAAATCGAACTTCATTCACTATATTAAACATCTAGAACTTTTATGGTGTAAATTGAATATGTTTTTCACTCTTTATTTTAGAAATTAATGTCTTTAGCAATGCATGTGTACGTGCAAAAATAAATAAATAAATAAATAAACATCCAGAATAACTTTTGATATCATAACAAGATTTTCACACACTGGGACTTAATAGTTCTAAGTAAACTCTAATATGTTAATTATTAAGGGAGACTCGATATTTTAAGTTCCGAAATCAGACACAAAAACATACTTTCACTGAATAAACGTACCTTTTTTCTACAAAGTAGGATTCCTGACCCCTAAAATATAAATGGTAGCTGTGGAATATGGCCCTAATAGTTTGGTCAGGAGAAAGGATGAAAGTTTGGTCCCCTTAGTGCTAATTCTAGTTTTTGCGAATTTCGCCATATCTCGAGAACTTTTTAAGTAACATGAAAAACTTTTATAAAACAATCATAAAATTAATTGATCCAAAGCTAATTCCTCACAAAAAATAGTTTTTAATAATTATTAATTATTTTTATTTTTCATTTGTATTAAATAATAGTCATAAAATTTTTGAATAGTTCCTACAAAACGAATTTTAAACATTAACGTATATTATATACATATCGTCAGCATTGTATATCGAGCCAGGTGAAATATTCGTATCGACCTGCCATCGCTGGTATTCGAACCCGGGACCACCTCATTTAGGGGCGAGCCCTCTCAGAAGTAAAATTAACTTACTTAAGTATTTAAACAAATAGAGATGTCTGAAGAAAAAAAACGATTTCTACAAAAAAATATTGATATTCATTTCAATTTCATTAATGTAAAAAAAATGAAATAATTTGAGTTTATATCAAATTTTTTATAAAAACAATAAATATCAATGAAAGCTTTAATATTCCAGTTTAATCTAATGCTCCGTTATCACTGTTGTTCCGAAATTTTTTTTTTCATTTATTTAATTATTACTTCTACTACTATATTATTATTTGTTTAATTTTTTGCAAAATCGCTTACTCTATTCTTACATGCCTAAAATTTCAGTGTTAAATTTGATAGTACTTAACACAAAGTAGTCCCTTAAAAGACTAAATATGATAAGAACTTAATTTTTTTATAATTATAAAGTTACATGTCATAAAAATCTATAAACGAAAAAGGATCCTTGATGTTTGATTTTTAATCTAACTTATGAAGAACTGAACATTTTCTTAGAGATTTTCTTTCAAGTTACGAAACATTCTTAACTTTGTTTGAATAAATTTTACGCAATTAATTTTTTTTTATTGTTTATAGTTTCAGTAATACATTTTTGCGAATAAATAATGCCTTTTTTATTGAAATATTATATATTATTGCTATCTTTTTTCCCTAGATTTTTCAACCTTGTTCTTAATATAATTTTTCTATTTTTTAATCTTTGAATCTTTAATAATGAAGTGTTCTACAATATTTATTTGCTTGTATTTATAACCAGCGTTGAGCAGCCGATCCAATTCTGAGTCTACGACTATCAATGTTCAACTCCGTAGCTCACCAAAATTTTGAACCCAACCCAGATTACAAGGGAATTCCTGGATCAACCATTGGGACAAACTAGCTTTCGTGGAGAACTTTTTGATGAAACTAAAATTATATTTCTTATTTCTACACATTTAGTTGAAAACGAAACTGAAAAATAAATTTAACTGAATAATTGGTTCTTATGCTATGCTCTAAGGCAGGGGTCCCCAACCTTTTTGTACCTATCGTCAAGGTGTTTATGTGTAAATCGGGATCTATATTTTGAATTCATTGTTAAAAAAAAAGGTTTAAAAAATATGTGGAACTACAAAACTACTTTAATTTATACTAGTGGGCTGTGCCCCCTGCTCGCTAACGCTCGCCAACCCCCAAAAATTGCTACGCAATCTTATGTGGTTTGCTTCGCAAACCAAGCTCGCTTCGCTCGCTACTAACTTAGGTACATTGCAAATGCACAAAATTTTAAGAATTCAAAACAATCATTCAAATTCATATCGCAACTTTTTTTTAAAAAAAAATTACATCTTTTTAGTAAATACTTAATATTTTATATAATTATTTTAATAAAGTCATTAAAATAAATTTGAATTCAAATAAATGTCATGTAATTCGTTAAACCTATTAGAAATGTGCTATAGTATAAAATCTTAAGATAAAATTTCTAAAACTAATATCTCTTTAAAAAGGTTAAAATTTTGGCTATAATTAAGCCTATTAAAAATTGAAATAAGTGAATTGCAATGGAAAAACATTGAATTTCGGAAGAAATCTCATTTAGTGAGAATGCTCTCTCTTGTAAAAAAATACAAAATAAACTGACCTCAAATAAAACTCCAAGGACTTCGAATCAAATAATTAATGAAACTACTATCACGTTTAATATAAAAGAAAGATTTATTATCTAAACAATAAAATTACAGTATCGCAGTTCCAAAAAACAAATCTCACACTCACTCAAAAAAACAATTTACATTCTAATTAGTCACCATAGCAACCACAAAACTCTTCTCGTTACCATCTATAAACTGATATATAATAAATAAATTATTTAACAAAAAATACGATGCGCATAAGCACATAATATTTTACACTCTTGTTATTTCAGTTTCCGTTTTTATAAGCGCTATATGTTGAGCCATCTAATATAGATTTAGCATGTGACATTTTTAGCGGCAATCATTGGCTGATTTTCTAGCGTTGCCATTCGGGGAGTTGTAATGAGGCTTTTTTTTATCGCCGTGTAAGAGAAATATATATATAGATGTTGCTCTTTTTAAGAATGAAAATTTATTTCTGTCAACTATATTCCAGAATTTCTCATCTGATATAATAGTTTTGAGGATAATGTCATTCTGAAGATCTCCAAAATTTCTATCTCCACTTCTTCTCCCCTAACTTGAAGACATTTTGAAATGTATGTTGCTATTTCGTTATTTATTTGATGGTCAAAGGATTAACAAAAAAAGGTGACCATAGGCTCGATGATATTAAATTGTTGAAAGCGCTTTTCAAATTGATCTTGAAGCAATTGGAGGTTGATGACAAATGTTAATAAGACAATTTCACTGTCACCTATCATTTTTTTCATGTTCGGAAAATGCAAAAGATACTTCATATATCCAGAAAACTAACTTAATTTTGAATGAGTTCATAGCCCTTATCATTCCTGCTATAAGTTTGTCTTTTCCCTGCAGCTCCAAGTTTAAATTATTTAGTTTTTCAATTATGTCTGTTACGAAAGAAAAATCTCCTAGCCAAAGAGGATCTCTTAGTTCTAAAAATATTTGATTTTCGGCTGCAAAATAACTTTTTATTTCTTCGATTAAATGTATAAATCTATCAAGTACTTTGCCATTACTGAGCCAGCGTACTTCAGTATGAAAAATGAGGTCAGCATCATCAGGATTTTGTTACAGGGCCTTGAAAAGTCGAAGTTGCAAAGGAACTGCTAGAATTAAGTTTAAATTGCTAGTTTAGGTTATTATTTCGGAAATAATTTTCATTATGTGTAACAATTGTAGTAAAACAGCAGTAATTTTTGCATATCATTTTATGGGAAGATGGAAAACTGAAATATTTTATCGTTGGGCACAAGCAGCGGGCGCACCTAGACCGATCGACGGGCGCCATGGTGCCCGCGGGCATAAGGTTGGGGATCCCTGCAAGGTATCATGACAAAATTACCAAATTTTATCACTTGTTATAAAATTATATTGCTAATTTTACCTAAATCATTACCAAAGCGCTTCGGTAAAAATTACAATGTATTTTAGTGTTCCCATAGAGCCAGAAGCACTGTAAAGTTTGTCAAATTTTGGTAGTTTTGACCTTATTTTTTTTCTCACTATATAAATTTTCGCAGGCGATGGGAAATCGGTATTTATACGAGATCACCAAATTAAAATTTAAATTAACAATCCTAAAACAAAATGTACGCTAAAATTCCATACATTCAGAGAGAGACATACAATAAGTTTATTTGAAAAGAAGTAAAATGAAAATAAATTACTCTAAGACATTTCTTTCAAAATGGTAACAGCAATATTCCATCTCGCTCTATGAGCTTTAATGATGCAGATTTCTAGTCCGAATAAAAAATTATTTCTAAGATGCTTTTAGAATTGATAAAAGAAGCGTATATCTAATTCTTTCAACGGAGGTCATTATAGGACAATGGAGCGATTGTGCTGTAGTCACATCCGCTACCATATAAATGTTAAATAAAAAAATAGAAAAATACGCTGAATATTTTCGGAGCAGAGCGCATTCAGCATTTTAAATTGTCTCCACATTTATCCAGCCATTCGTGATAAAAATGGTGACGTAACTTTATAAAATTGTATTTTATTCGTTATGTACCATTAGTTTTTGCATAATAACAAATTATTCAACTTTGTCTTTATTTTTTATAGTTATTTTAAATTTTAAATCAATTGCTTACAGCTCATAAAATTGTGCTCTTACACTGAAGTAGGGGAGAGTGGGGTCAATTGTAACATTTTTTACTTAACTATTTTTAACTAAAAAAAATCCAATATGTTATTAGTATTAATTGACAGACGAGTAAAGTAGACTATCCTCTACTGGAAAAAAAAATAAATACCTTATTTTAAATGTTATTATATTAGTTACTAACAATTTTTGATAGTCGCGCACTTGTTACAACTGTCCCCACTTACGGGGTCAATTGCAACAGTTCATAAATTTAACTAAAACATAGTTAATTACACATATTATCATAGTTGTGATATATGTTGTTGTTGTTGTTTCTAATCCCCAAGAGGTCCATCCCAATTAGACCAATTCCATAAGTCCAAAAATGTCCAGGAAGTCTAAAAACAGATGAGGTTTTGAAAAAACCTCGTCGATCAGTTGTGATATATTCTTTTATTGATCAAAATCGTAATGATATTTTAGGAGTAAAAATAATAATAAGCAGAGACCTAAAGGGTTAAACTTTTAACTTTAAGGGGTTAAAAATTTCAATTTATGCTGTGAAAGGTGACAAATAAAATAATGCACATGCAACATAATATAAATGATATAGGAAACTATTGGTGGTTCTTAAAGAGTTAAGTAATGGTTTGTAAACATAAGATTATTTATTTTCAGCTGTTACAATTGTCCCTTTACTTATTGTTACAATCGTCCCCAAGACGCCATTTCAGCGTTATTTCTTAAAAACAATGCTAGTTAATTAACAAAACTAATTTTTTTTGAAATGTTAATTAAGGTGTCCACTTACATATTTGGTTAATAATTTTTATTTGTTTAAACAAAATTACTTTGTTGCAATATAATATTCCAATATCAAAAAAAGTACGTACGTAGCGTGAAAATATCTTTTGTGATGTAACTCTTTCAAAAGTACATAAAAATGGTTGCCAGCAGGGTGTACATGTAGATTTATTAAATACACCTTGTGCGCCACCTAGGAACCAAATCTAGAACCCGACACTCGAATTTTTTGTTCTGTTACAATCGTACTCTGTTACAATTGACCCCACTCTCCCCTAATATTTATGATGATTACGTTTCATTGACACTCACAACGCTAAAACGCTAAGTCGGAAATTTTGACACAACAAAGTAGTCGGTATATTGCATACATATTACTGTATATATGTAGCCACTTAAGTTAGATAGCCATTAATATGCTCAATAATAGCAGATGAACTCGGGAAATCGTTTAAGTGGCGAAATAAGAAAGTTTCACATCGGGCTAACAGGGGGAGGGTTTCGTGTTTTTTCTTTCCGTGTAACGCAAATGCGGGTTAGTTCCATCATAAAGTTCTCCATGAGACTAGTTCGTCCCAATGCTTGATCCAGTAGTTCTCTTGCCCTTTGGGTTGGATTCAAATGTACAAGGCTACGGAGTTGAACATTGATAGTCATGAACTCAGAATTGGCTCAGTTGTTCATCGTCGGGTATAAAATAAAATAAAATTTACCTTAGCAATGTGCACTTTAACTGTTTCCGTATTGTCAAAGTTCAAAAGTTTGTTTCTCTTGTCTATAACTAAATGTTGATTGGTTGTATTGACTTAGTTCTTTAGGTATTGGAAAACAAATAAATGACATTATGTTGATATTCCTATTGTAATAATATTTTAAATCATTCAAGTCTTTTTTTTTATTGTTTTCAAATGGTTGTTTCTATCAACTACTTAGAACTTTTTATTGTAGTAACTAGATGATTTGGATAGCGAAAAATTAATAAAGAACATTATGTTAAACTAAGCTTGCAGAAATGTTGCTGTTATTCCAGCAGGGAACTTTTTTACTTCAACGAGTGTTTTGTGGGTAATGTGCAGATTATCTAGGTGATTTACCGATTGCGTAGGTTGAAAATCAAACAATTCTTTAAAACTTCAGCGGAATAATCCTAGCGAATCAAAGCATCAGCTGGATAATTTGGAAAATTTGTAGAGAAACTGTTTTTTACACTTAAGGCTTTAACTTATAGAATAGCAACCCTTCAAATATGTTTATGTAAAAAGTAATTTCTATCAAATGCGATACATCTTTTGATGATGACTCGCATATTTTATGGCAATGACTATAAAATCATTGTTTGTGAGGAAAACTTTAATTAATGCTTTAGTTTTAAAAACTTTTAAAATTAAAATAAAATAATTAAAGTTTGTGGAGAAAAAATAAATGCTGGCAATTAAGTTTAGGCGTAATATTTCCAAACATTGAATATTTTGACTTGAAAAGTACAAAATTACAAAAGTACAAAATTAATAATTAACAAATTTAACTCATAGAAGAAAGAAATGATGCCATGTCCGAGCTGATAAAATGCTCAGTTTAAGTCTTGAATTGAAAGATAGATTATTATACTTAAACCAGTAAAGAAAAAGGGTGTTTCTTTGGAAAAACTAATACCTAAGACATTTTTTGACAGCTTTGTTATGCTATTATAAATGATGCCTAAAAACTTTCCTACTCGCCCTTTTTGGAAAGAAATGGGCGAGTGGATTTGAGGGCGAGAATAATTTTTTTCTAAACAGACAAGAGAGACATTGTCTCTGATATTTTATTTCACTCTGAATTGAAAGAGACCAAGACCAATCCTTATGTTACCTGCGGAGAAAAGTACAGTGTATATGTCTGAAAAGAAGCACGTCTCTTATACATAAAAATCTTTTGCATCGTTTGAACTAATTGTTCTATTGACTTCTGTATTGTCTGATTCAATTTAACGTGAAACAAAATTCATAAGAAGCATTTTGTCACTTGTTAAGACAGCAATATCAAGTACAACTGCAAATACAAAATTGTACTTTTTGCACATAAAACCCTTATAACTTCTAAACTATTAATCCGATCGCCTCAGGATTGGTCTCATTCATAATTTTGATAATATGTCTTACTTACCTGTTTAAAATAAATTGATTTTTACATTCAAATCACTTCCATTTTTCTAAAAAAAAAGACGTGTTTGAGAGGAGAATCTGAGATTTTTCAGGTATCATTTATGTTGTTGTTGCTAATTCCCATCTGGTCTGACGGGGTCAGACCAGATCAATGAATCCGTTGACATTCAGAAAATCCGAAACCAGAATGGGAGAGGAATGAATGTCATTCCAGTCCAGCCCTAAACAGTTCAAGATGTGCTCAGGTGATGCCTGGTTTTGTTGGCATTTAGGGCAAAGAGGAAAGACTTTTTGATTTGCAGGTATCATTTATAATAACATTAATTTAACATAAAGTTCAGGTATCATTTATAATAACATAAGTAAAGGTCTATAAAAATAATTTTAAGTATAAATTTTCCCCAAGATGAAGTCTAATTTTATTGAATTAACTTGGCTTTATACTGTTCAATTAACTTAAAATGGCTTATCGCTCATAAATGACATTAAAAAAGAAACTAGATTAATTTAGTAACTTTAACAGAATAAAAACCTTGTTGATAAACTACATAATTATTCGCCCTTGGTTAATTAATTTTTCTATATTTCTTTGGCAAATGATACCAATAATATCAAATTCTTATTTCGATAAAAAAATTCTAATTGAATTATAAGACAGTAAAATTAGTCATTAATCAGTTTTTCAACATTATAAAAGTTATAATTTAAAAAGAAGAAATTTTTTTACTCAAGATAAATTAATCGAATTTAAATAAACTTTCAACTCCTGAACCTAACTTTTATAAAGAGTTTACCAGAAAATAGAAAATTGAACTTCTTGATTATATTTCATTCGATCATGTTCTTTAAACAATACAATAAAGTTTCAGAAATATTTTGGCAAAGTAAACGTCATGTTGCTAGGAATTAAAACGACAGATTCTCTCGCATTAGTGGAATAAACTAAACTTTGATCAATTTTACTTATTTAGTTTTTAAATAATCAACCAGAAAACAAACATAGTTTAATCTCTTAATTATAGTATTTTCTGACATTAAGATTCTTAAAAAAGTACAATAGCAGAAAAGTAAGCCAAATATCTTAAAAAGAGTAAGCCAGTAAGCCAGTAAGCTTGTAAGCCAGAAATCATAAAATCTTAGTTTGAGAAAACACTTAAAATTCAGTAAGAAAAGACACACAAAATAATTGACATTTAACTTAAATGCCTTTTCTTATTGAGCTTAAAGTGTAAAGACAATTTAATTTTTAAAGATGTTTTTAACCCGAAACATAATAGTCCTTACCAACAACTATTTAATATTTTGAAATTGAACCCAACTCTTTTAAAGCATCAGCCAGCCAAAAGAAGAAGAAAAATTGAGAATGAAACCTCTTGATTGCGTTTGATTCTTTTTCTTTTATAATCTTGAAAAGATTACAATATTAGTAAAATGTTGACTATACTATTATATTAGATTAGACTTTTGGAAAAATGTACAGTATTACGAAAAAGTTTTTTTAAGCAAAATACTTTGATGATAGGCTTTTGATTATAACAAATGAACATGAAGTTTTCTTCAGTAAAAAGTATTCTTGAAATCGAAAATCTTTTATTTCGATAAAATAACTTGCATTTATTTAAAAAGCACGGGTTTGCATGCAGTCAGCAAATATAAGCTTCTTATTTTGCTGAAAGTTCCAGACATTTTCAACTCAAGACAAATCAATAACTATCACCAAGAGCAACTAAACATTCAGCAATTGAACTTAATTCTTTTGAAGGGTCAACCAGAAAATTGAGAATCCAACCTCTTCAAGTACGCTCCTGAATTCGGTAATTACACTGCACCAGCTTTTCACAGAAGACTGGATCAAATGACGAAGAGAGCAGGGGTATGTAATGACTCTAATCATGCTTTGGGGGATCGAGTGAGCTGGAAGTTGGAGGAAATAACTCCTCCCCTAATCTCAACAAGGTATCTCTCATCCTGCATCACAAGTTGTAGGACCTTTTGTAGAATAGTTGCTTGAAGCTCTATTCTCGATGTTAATGCGATTTGGATTCTGGCAATGTGAGGGACGACAGACGGGATTTTTCGAGATTTTTAAAGCGTACATCTGTGTGATTCTGAGGGGGGAATTATAAAGAAGGGGGTTTTATCTCGGTTTGAAGAAGAATTAAATGGTGTACGGTGGGATTGTTATCTTTAATGGTTATTTATTGGTATCATGGGATACCACGGTAGGTGTTGCAGAAGGGATTGTGTGATTAAGAAATAGTTCTAAGGTTGGTAATTTTGTATTAAGATTTGCATACGGATTTTGTTAGAGCAAATTCGTGATGATATCTAAAACAAAATTTGCGAGATTAAATCAAATAATACCAGCTTTCAAAAATTTCTACGACTTTTTTAAAGACGAATTTTTTAAAATTCGATTTGTCAGGAATTATTCGACTGATTTCTTTCAAATTTTGTGTTATGCCATTTAAAATTGCATTCTTTGAAATGATGTAAAAAATTGTATACCAATTCAAAAAATATTAGACTATTATTAAATTAAAAATAATAAGCAGTCACTAAAAGTTATATTTTGATGGAATTATCTTTAGGTGAACGAATTTTACAATTGTGTGCAAAATTTTTTAAATTCGCTTAAGAAGTTTTCGAGATATGGTGAAATAAGCAAAAAGTATAATTAGCATTAAGAAGTCAAGCTTTTGTGCTGCTCTCCTGACAAAACTACATTTTCAGATTGAGGATACCTTCCATATTTCTGGGGTCGAAATTTGAAACCGTCGAAAAAAAGGTGTATTTTTTAAGATAAAGAGCGTTTTTGAGTCTAATTTCGTATTTTAATATATCGTTTGCACGTAATTGCCAAATTTGAGGTCACCCTCTCGAACAGTTAAGATTCAGTCCTAGAACGTGAAGATCCGATCATTAGATCAAAAGTTATTTAGGGTTGTCCGATTAATATTATTTTTTTCTACCTTTTGTGCACGGTATAACGACAGAATAGTAATGAAGAGAATAGAATGTCTCTGTGAGTAAGATGAGATAAAAAAATTTGATACTTTGGGGGATGGGAACGATTTTTGAAAAATATTGGGAAATTCTGTCCGCAAAAGAACACATCCCATTATACAAGAATGCAAAAGGTGCCTTTATGAAAAAAAGTGGTAGAGCTTTTTCCCTTAACCCCTTCCTTCTCGCTCCCGTGAAAATGACGGGGGGAGGTTTCGCCCTCTATTTCTCGCTACCGTG
Source organism: Parasteatoda tepidariorum (assembly GCF_043381705.1). Lineage (NCBI taxonomy): Eukaryota > Metazoa > Arthropoda > Arachnida > Araneae > Theridiidae > Parasteatoda > Parasteatoda tepidariorum. Next base: position 46,083,041 of record NC_092205.1, on the reverse strand, counting down.
ATATTGACTGGCTGGAATGCTCAGTAGTAACGCGCCAATAAGAATAAAACTAATTAATTTCTTTTGCCCGAAAAACATTTTATTTTTCATTTTACACATCAGATGACAGTACCAGGATATTTTTAAGGCAATTGTAGATAGTTAGGCTAGTTGCAGCACTAATCAAATACGTAATACAAATACAAAAGTTAAAAAAATAGGCACTTTTATGACCGTTTTCTTGAAAATTAACAGATCGTTAAGGGGTTAAAGTACGTATATATTAGATGAGCTACTTGGTTCTACCGGATACTTGCGTTAGTTTGAATATGTATTCAAATACTCATTTTTTTGTCTATCATTGAGTTAAAGGGTCCACTACCACTTTCTTACCACTTTCTTTTATCAAAGAACCTTTTGCATTACTTATAAAAGGACGCTTGTACTTTCTAAGACAGAACTTTTCAGTAGACCTAATATTTGGCCAAAACAAATAAATAAACGAAATTTTTTTTCTCAAAAAATGTGGACAAAATGATTTTACTATTTGGGGAAACAATGAAAATTTCAGAACTCTTAATTTCAATGCAGAAAAATCGCAAAAACCGAAGGACAATTATTTCAGTTTAAAATTTGAAAATATGTCTAACATGTGTAACATCTGGTCAGCAGCAATTTTTGGGTTAAATTTGGTATGTGTGTGCAAATCGAAATTTCAGATCCTTAGATGCTAAAGACAAATACTCATAAACAGAACCATACTCATGTTACATATTTTATCTTTTTTAAATTGTTTGTCTTTGAATGTGAAGTGTAGAGGTACAATGAGAAAAATGTATTGTCAAAAGTGCCAGAATGTGGCAAAATTTAGTGTTTCTGGTTCTATGGAAACATCTAAAAGCTCGGTAATTTTTAATGAAGCGTTTTGGTAATGATTTTGGCAAAATTAAAAATAAAATATGGTTTTCTAATATGTGATAAAATGTGATAAACGTGGTTAACTTCGGTAATTTTATCAAGTTATCTTAGAGCATAATATAAAAACCATATACATGGTTCAATTTATTTTTTAGTTTAGATTCTTTACTAAATGTTTGGTAAGAAGAACTATAATTTTGAAAACCAGAATTTACGGAAATTCGTTATCATATGAACTCAAAAATAGCCAAATGAATGGTATAAATACAGTACATATAGATTTAATCAACCAGAATTGTGTTTTTCTCACCTTTTTTTTGCCTGAAATTTTTATCACCATTCAGTACGGTAATTTCACCAAATTTTTTCTCTCCGTGTAGTTTTAAGATTAGATGAAAGAATAAAATAAGATGAGAACTGCTTTTAAAATTATAAAAATAAAACTTGTCTAAGATGTAAGAAAATTAAATAATTTACAAATGAAATCAAAATGTTTTAAAACTATTGTTCTATATCATCAGATAAAATATTTTAACATTCGTTAACATTTGTGTTAAATCTGAAAAAAAGTTTTTGTTTGTTTCCATTTGAAAGTACTTTCGATGCATGCATAATTAAAATTCCCTCTCCAATGCATCGTCTTATAAAATCAATTTGTTTTTAAACTTCCAAAATATTCGATGGCCGGTATTTTTTAATGGCTCTAAATCTAAACATGCAATTACTGAGATAAGCATAATTGTATTTCATTTTTTATTTTCAAAATAAAAACTAAGATTTTCTAAGGAAACTCTTTCCGTATTGTTGTTTTTATGTAGCTTAAAAAAACACGAAGGAATTCGTTTTACTGAAATAAAACACACGTTTTTGACGCAAAAAAGAAATAAAAGGAATTACTGTTGCTCTAGCACCTGGAACTAAGCGTTGTAAAAACATTTATAATTCCCCCGAACACAAATATGGGTTTCTATTTTTTTAGATTTTATTTTTTTTACAAATTTAAATTAAGAACATTTAATTAATAAGAAAACGCTTAAATGTTTTGTTTACGAACTAAATACTAGAAGAACTATACATTAATTTGACTCGAGATTTTTTTATTGCATTAAAAAATTTCGTTTTTTTCAAAAAAATTATTATTTTTTTATTTGTCAAAAAATTTAATGATTTATGGGATTTATAAGATTACAGCCATCAAAAAAAAAATTTATTTAAAGAAACTATTTTGGTTTATTATTTCTTTTTATAACTGGCTTTGAACAGCAGACTCCATTTGTTTCCAACTATCAGTGTTCAACTCCGTATTCATGTAGTTTTGAACTCAATCCACAAAACAAAGAAACTTTAAGATCAAGCATTGGGATAAGCTTTCGTGGTGGACTTTTTGATGGAACTTATCAGCATTTGCGTTACATGGAGAGGAAAACCGTGAAAACCACACCCAGTCAGCTCGATGGCAAGGGGATTCTAACTATTGATCCGTTTTTCACTGAGGATACTTTACGTCAGCTCTGTAGTCTGTGCGAACCGGGATCAGAATTCGTATCACCCAGCCATCACTGGGATTCGATCCTGGGTTACCTCATTCGTAGGCGAACGCTCTATCCTCTGAGTCACCGAGGCACTGCGGCTTACGTTTATCATTAAAAGAAAAATACGCTTAATCATGTGTCTTGAGGTAATTGAAATTCTCCGCGTTTTGCGATTATCGATAATTTGAAATGCGCCATGTTCATCAGAAAATTTCCAGGGTTATTTCTATTACTCCACATGCTTTCAGGATAATTAAGAATTTATGAAAATTTGCTAAAACAACTTGATTTTGTTTAGGCTTAATGCAATGAACTTTGTATTAAGTTGCTCTAAATAAAAAAAAATATAGCAGCAAACTAATTGAGCAAGGGATAATATATTTTCTAATTGAAGGAATTAAGCTTAATAAAAAGTCTGAAAAAATTGTCTAATTAAGCAATGAGTATTATTTTTTTCAATTAATCAAAATGTATTTTGAATTATTTTTTATGTTTTTAAGTTAATTAAAAAATTATGAAAATTTACTCAATCGGCTTGATTTCTTTAGGCTTTTTGCACTGAGTCTTGCATTAAGTTGCTCTAAATAAAGAAGTACATCAATAGATAAATAGAACAAGAAATACTAAATTTTTAATTAGATTAAAGGAATCTAAGCTTAATTAAAACACACTGAAATTAATCTGGCTAATTCAGCATTGAGTAATATATTTTTCAATAAACCAAAAAGTATCTGGACATTTCACAACAAATCCAAAATGCATTTCAATTCAATTTTTCAATTTATGATGTTACTTGGCATCTTTGTGTTGGTATATACATTTTTCTGAAATAATTTACTAACGCAAAGAAACATTTGATCAAATCACTATTAAACTTTTTACGCTTGTTACAGGAAGTGCACATTTCATATAAATCCATAAAATAGCAAAATTTTGTAATGTTTTTTTCAAAGCTTTGGTCATTATTTATGAATTTGTGTTAACAATTTTGTTATACAGATAATTCAAAACTGAAAAAAATGTAGGAGATAATCTATTTTTCGTTAAAAAAATTAAATCTGCATAAAAAAAAATCGCAATCCAAAAACTACACTACAATATCCATCCTGCATTTGAAAGAAATGCAGTTTTCATGTGTATTATATTTTTTAGGCAATTTTGTTTATTTAGGGCTGTATATAAGGCAAGACATTTTCAATTTGCTTAAATAAATGTCGATAAAAATTCATTTAGAGAGCAGAACTTTTATTTTCCTGTAGAACGTCAAATTTACTAAATATTTTAAGTAACAGAATAGCTATACAAATATAGTGATTAACTATTTTTTTTCCGAGAGAGACATTTTTACATCAACATGTTTCCAGATATGCATTTAAGATTCCGGAATTTTCAGTAGGTGTAGCACACAGTACACAAAAATATCAATTCAATAAAGCAAAAATATAATTCCTATCCATGTCAAATTTGATTCTTTCACATCAAAAATATAATCAATTAGCTTCACCAAAACACTTTTCTAAATAATTTTAAATTGTGGATTGCTCCAAGCTATTCAATTGTATTAGTATACACTTTTAAAGCAGTAAATATGATTTCAAAAATTTCACTCTTAATCAGCAGATAATTGCATTTTTTTATGTATATTAATCTAATTATTTAGCAATCAATACAAAACATTATGAAATGCATCAACCAATCAAAATACCAGTTAGGAGATAAAATAATATTTTCAATAGCTTTTAAATTGTATTTGTATTTATTTTTAAGCGTGAAATTTGGAGCAAAAAGTATGATTTCAAAATTTAGTCCATCAATGTGCCCATCAATATTATATCTTTATTTCACATTTAAAGACTTTAATTTGTTTTAATGTATTTTTAAAAACTTACTAAACAAGTTAGACAAAACATATCAATCAATAAAAACATCAGTATGGACTTAAAAAATTATGTAAATTGCCATTTTACTTTTTCGAATCAATATTTCTGACAAAAAAAATTTTTTTTTCGTAAAAAGTATGACAAAGTTTTAGTTTTTTTACTTTTTATAAAAATATCTATAAGTATTTTGCTGCAGTTTTTCGCGAAACAGTTTGTTTATTCCTTATGTAGTTGGAAGAAATTTTTACAGATTCTTTTTTTTATTTTTTATCTTGAGTAAAAAGGAAAGAATGCTAGGATAAAAATGCTCTAACGTTAACGAAAAAAAGAAGTCCATTTTGCGCTTCTAACACTGCAGTTATAACTCTTAGATGAACGAAAAAAAATTTTTTGCGCCTACTGAGGTAGAAAATAGAATAAAAAGTAACATGAGTAGTTTACTACTTTAAGATTTAAAAAAAAAATAGAATGCAAGAAAATTTTATATTTCTAATTTTGTTTTCAACCCTATAAATATTTGGAGTTCATTTATTAAATATTCATGAATATATTTTAAAATAAATAAATATAAAATTTGAAAGTGAAGAAAATTTTTATGGTACTTTTACAGATTTGTAAACAAATATGAAATTCGTAGTGATATTAAATATATAAGTAATTATATTGTAAGTTATATACAATTTAAGTAGATATATTAAATTTGTAGTCTTATGACATTTTTAATATTTTATATAAAATATTTGTTAACTCTCCAGAGCCTAGGAGACACTTTTTTATGTACGAAAATGTGTTTCATCGTTAGAAAATCAAAAGACCAAATTTTAATTTTTAAATTTTGTATGATTTCCTCTTTCTCTTATTCAAATAAACGTTTATTATGAAGAGTAACCGTGTCTATTATGTAGACTTTATATGCTTGAAGAACTCGGACGAACTTTTCTGAATATAGAGATTGGTTTAGCAAAAAATAAATAAATGAAGTATCGGGATTGGTTTAATAAAAATAACTGAATTATAGCTATCAGAATAATAGTGGCAAAAAAAACTTGAGTATTACTATTTTTTTTAAAATTTTGGTTTTATTGTTCAAATTTTGAAGAGAAACACAGGATCCATATGGGTGATCTAGGCTTGGTAAAGAATCTATATAGAGTAAAGTGACCAGACGTCCTCAAATCTCGAGTACAGTTCACGAATTTCTCTAGATGTCATCAACATCTTTGAACACAGAAAATGTTTTCAAATTTTAACAAATTTTCTCAAATATCCTCGAATCTGAAAACATGAAATCCTTTTCATAAACAGTCAAATATTAAAATAAATAAATAAATGAATAAATAAATGAATAAATAAGTGAATAAATAAATGAATAAATAAATGAATAATTAAATGCATAAATAAACAGATAAATGAACGAATAAATAAATGGCTATGATAAAGGAGATAAGAAGGCCAAGAAAGAAAGAAAATAGCAAACAATAAATTTTTTCCAGTCAGTTCAATTTACTGAATTAATATGACGATTTTTTTTTTATGTTTAAAAATAGTAAATTAGTTGTGTAAAAAAGGATCGACTGTTACAAGATTCCCCTGATCGAAATACTCAAATTTTTTTCATGAAGATTCCATAAATCCATAGTACAACACATTTTTTACGAATAACTTACAAAGTTATAATGTAAACAAATAAAACAGTTTATTTTTTTAATCCAAAAACAGTTATCTTTATTCGAAATCTATTACATGTTACAATAACAAAGTAAAATTAATAAAATATTAACAATGTGGACACAATTTTACTTTCTCTTTGTAAAAGCCAACATATTTTCTATTTTTTTCGATAGATTCTTGCATTCTGCACAGTGCGTAATCAACAATTTAGGGCTTGATTATAAACCTTTAGCTGTCTATTAGCATCATTCGTCTAATTCACGTAGTTATTTGCCATGACATGGAAATAGCGATCGATATTGGCTTCCACAGTCTGTCACTGAATGGTGGTCTCTTTCAGCTGCTGAAAGGTTTCAAAATATCTTCATTTACGACACAGAATATGTTTTGTTATAAAATATGAGAGCACGCATTTTTATTTTATTACTTACAGAATGACTGCACGAATTAAACTATTAAAAGAATCGACATTTGAATTTCATGCCTAATAGAATGAATCTACTGATTTAATTACTGACAGAATAAATATATATGAATTTAATTACTAACATGCAATATATATAAATATATATATAAGCATAAAAAATATATATACATAAATTGATTTTTTAACAAAATGAAAATATAGTAATTCAATCCCTAACAGAATGAAAATATAGTAATTCAATCCCTAACAGAATTAAAATACAGTAACTCAATCCCTATCAGAATGAAAATACAGTGATTCAATCCCTAACAGAATGAAAATACAGTAATTCAATCCCTAACAGAATGAAAATATAGTAATTCAATCCCTAACAGAATGAAAATATAGTAATTCAATCCCTAACAGAATTAAAATACAGTAATACAATCCCTGACAGAATGAAAATATAATAATTCAATCCCTCACAGAATGAAAATATAGTAATTCAATCCCTGACAGAATGAAAATACAGTAATACAATCCCTGACAGAATGAAAATACAGTAATTCAATCCCTCGCTGAATGAAAATATAGTCATTCAATCACTAACAGAATGAAAATGCAGTAATTCAATCCCTAACAGAATGAAAATACAATAATTCAATCTCTAATAGAATGAAAATATAGTAATTCAATTCGTAACAGAATGGATATATAGATTTAATTCCTGAACGAATGAATATAGGAATTTATAAATTACAGAGTGAATATGTTTGAGTTTTATTAATAAGAAAATGAATGCATGAATTTATTTTTATAGAATGAATATATATTAATTTCATTAATAACAGAAGTAATGTTTCAATATCATTCATATCAAAATGAATGTCTGAATTTATTTACGATTAGAATAAATATATGAATTTCATTAACACCAGAATGAATGTCCGAATTTCATTACTAACAGAAGAAATATACGAATTTCATTAATAACATAATAAATATGAATGAATTTCATTATTACCAGACTGAAAATATAGTAATTTTATTTCAACAGAGCCTGCCTGTATATAGATTTTATTCCTGACCGAATGAATTTATGAACTTCATAAATAACAGAATGAATATGTTTTAATATCATTACTAGCATGAATGAATATGTAATAATATATATGAATTCCATCAACATTAGAATGAACGTATGAACTTCATTCCTAATTCAAAGAGCGGCTTCAAAATTATCTATATGAATATTTAGAAAATCTTTAAATTTTTTGCTATTTTTATATCTTTTTTAAATAAAAGCATATTTTTCGAGTTGGTTAACAATTTCTCGAACTACTGCATTAGTTTAAAGAAATTATATATTGTCATATAACAATAATGAATGTAAATGTGGTGAAGTTCAAATTGAAGTACAATGAAGTATGCTAATATTCTAAGGGAATTATTTTTTACCCATCATACCAGAGTGAGTATTAGGTTTGTAGGTGTGAGGAGACAGATATGACAGCAGTTGTTACATTGTGTTCCTTTTGATACGCCCCCTCTTTTTCTATTCCCCCGACCCCGATGTCAACTGCCACGTGTGCTAGAACATTTCAAAAGCTCAGTGTAGCGTATTATTATTGCAGTCACCATGTGTTAGATTCACACACTTCCTGTAGTGTTGAGGAAATGAATAATCCCTTATGATAATACTTAAATAATGAGTTCATTTGTGAACTACAATCTCTACAAGTTTTTCTAATGTAAAAAGTATTTCACAAACTTTAATGTGGAATTACTACAAAAGAGTAATAAATGTATTCTTTAAAAAATTCATTTTAAAAGCTTTTTTCTTTGCTTACATAACGAGTTGAAAGTGTTTGTTATCCTTTTATTTCGGTTTGTTTATTTAAAACAGATACATTTATGTAACTTTTTATGTTGTGGTTTCTTTACAAATAAAATTTGCTTGTGTCGAGTGTGTTTTGAGAAGAGAGGCGTATCCTTTTATTTCGGTTTATTCATTTAAAAGAGATACATTTATGTAACTTTTTATGTTGTGGCTCCTTTACGGATAAAATTTGCTTGTGTCGATGTCGAATGTGTTTTGAGTAGATTCACGTATATTTTCATTTCATTTTAAAACATAAATCGGAGGTTTCTTTTTCAATCAGTTAGATATTAATCTTGATAATGTTACCTTAATTAATAATCACAATAATTGCGTGTAAATTAATGTGCATTTTTTCACATACTTTCAATGTGGTCTCAATGCAATAATAGATAGGTATACTCCATAAATATGACATAAAAACTTTTTGTACAAAATATAAGATAGTAATTTTATAAATAAATACATTTCAAAAGCAATGCAGCAGTAATTGATGGGAGGATAAACAATTTTTTTTGATAGGGAAAAACTCAATGTTTTAAGTGAAAGGTAAAATTCACTTAACAATATCCGAAATGCTAGGAAAAAAAAAACGCTCTAAAAAAATTGTGAGCGCACGCTCCGAAAAAATAACACGAGTTACAAATAAATCTATTTTTATAAGATATTTTTAAATAACCGGTATGGCACCATACTGGAAATTTTAAAAGCATTATGGTACTATACTGAAAATTTTGATAAAAGCTTTCAAATATAATGGACAGTTTGAAGCCAGTATAAGATCGTACCGGAAATTTTAATATCAGTTTTCAAGTCAGTCAGCATTCAAACTGGAAATTTGGAAGTAATTTTAAATTACACTTGGGAGCATTTAATCAGCATACTAGCTTAAATTCTAAATAAGTACATACTTTTCCGGCAACCAAACATGTTTTGTAGTCTTCAAACTCGCTTTCTTTGTTAATATAATTCGTCATTATTTTACAACTTTTTTCTTGATAATATATATTAATTTTCGATAGTTAATTTCTAATAAATTTTGATAATGAATTTAAACATATATATTAAGAGTGATGATTACGAACACTTTCAATGAATAATTTTTACACAAAATATATGTTTGCCTTTACTGGAATTATTTTATAATTTTATTACATCGATTGGTTCTCAAGTAAGATTTTTACGTTTTTAAATTACTTTCAAATCTGCATAAAGTTAGATATTTAAATAAAGGTAATTTATTATTAAACTTTTTTTTAGTTTATTATTTATTTAATAATTGTTTGCCTCATATATTTACTTACTTACCATATTATATAGCTAAAATTTACGAATTTCCTTCTTTTTTTTCTTTTTAAAAATGACGATTTCATGTCTCGACTCCTTTTACGAATATTACAGTTTCAGTCAATTGCCCACCTCCATTTTCTATTTTTACGAACTTAAAACTCGAAAAACGATACATACTAGGATCGGAGTTCTGTGTTTTTATTGTATCATCAAAAGCGACTGTAAAACGAGACTGAAAAAAAAAGTAAACATCGCTTTCCATTGAAAGTTGAAAGGCAACTTCTCGCTTCAAACGATTTTTACTGTTTTTTGGACGGTTTTGTGTTGCCAAGATTTTGGAGGATATATTTCTTTTCGCAAGACTTAAAAATAAAGCTTTTGTCATTTCGACTTTACAGCTTTTCTTTCACGTCTTAAATAAATTGGTAAGTGACTCACCTCCATAAAATCCGTTCTTGTGGTTTGGGGAAATAATAGGAAGCTCAAATAAAAACAAATGGCATTAGACACACTTTAATGATTTTAAAAAACAATATTTAAAACTCTTTCTTTTCACACGATTTCTTGGAACATAAAAATCGTATTTTTAACACGAAAAAAATGTAAATAATAATTAAGTGATTTTATCCCAGTATGCATTTTTTAGAACATTATAAGTTTGAAAAAATTTATATATTTAAAGCACAGAACAGAAATTTGAAGAGTTCTATATTTTATTCTTACTTTTATCCAAGAAGCTAATTTTATTTTATTACCGGCGTTGAGCAGCTAATCCAATTGTGAGTTTAGACTTTTAATGTTCAACTTGTAATTTTAAATCTAACTTAGCAAGCATGGAAACTCTTGGATAAAGCATTGGGGCCAACTAGTATTCGTGTAGGACTTTATGATGGAACTAATCCGCGTTATTTGCGTTACGTGAGGAGGAAAATCACGAAAACCTCACACGGTTAGTCCGAAAGCAAAGAGATTCCAACCCATGATCCATCAACCACTAAGCATATTTTACGTCAGCTCTGTGGTCGGTGCGAGCCGGGAGCAGAATTTATACCAGTCAGCCAAAGCAGGAACTCGAACCTGGGATCACCTCATTGAGAGGCGAACGCTTTATCCCCTGAGCCACAGCTGCTTCTATGAAGCTGATTGAAGAAAATGTTCTTTTGCAAGGCCAGGATAGTTCAGGGAATAGAGCGTTCGCTTCTGATCCAAGTGACTTTGGCTCACATCTCATTGAAAGTTGGATTATTCATGTATAACTACAAGCCTAATCTGACTAAAACTCTGATCTAATCTAACTGATCTGACCTAATCTAAAAGGTCTAATCTGAGGGATTAAGGATTAGAATCCTTATGCTGCTCGGTTAATCTTGGTAGGTCTCTTGTCATAAAATACAAATCATCCTGTACTGTTTAGTTTCATTAAAAAAGCTTTTACAAGATTTGTTGACTTGGATACAAAGAAGTCCCTTTGTCTTTTGAGTTGGGTAAGAAAACTACAAAAATATGAAGGTAAGTTTTACTTCCTGAAATCCTGAACTTGAACCAACTTTTCAATAATAATATAAAATGAAAATTCATTGTATGACCTTGTAATTTTTAATACTCCTTGGAAGACAGGAAAACTAATTGAATCAAGTATTGGGTAAACTCGCTTTCATGCAATGTAAAAAATTTCGGATGAAATTACGGTAAAAAGTGCCGGCAACTCAGGGTGCAAGTACTTTTTATCGTAAAATTCATTTTTACGGAACATGTTATAAAACAAAAACTCTGATTTGCAGTAATTTTTACAGTAATAGTTACCGTAAAATCACTGAGTCACTCTAACTGAATAAATCTTACTGTAAAAATTACGTTATAATATTTTACATAAAAAAAAATCGATTTTAAGTGCATCATTACATGCATCATCAGTACGTGTATCATTTGGATGCACTTAAAGTGCCAATATTTTATGCCGTAATCCGGATTTTTTGTTACTGAGTGTAAAAGTTTTTAAGTTAATTAATCAATGCAAAAGAAAACAACGGGTCGTTGAAATGCAATATACGATGTTTCATCCGTACTTCATCTGCCTATTCTATTACATGTTTTAGGAAATTCTAATATATATCTCGATATATCTCTTGATATATCTCAGATTCATCTTAGATCTATCTAAGACATATCTGAGATATATATATAGATCATTTAGATATATCTAGCTAATAAATCAATTATGAAAATGGATTTAAATTATTTATTACATATATGCATAAATTGTATTTCAATCCATTTTCATAGCTGTAGATATATTACCAAGATATATCTCAATGATTCTGTGTTTGCAGAATTTCCTCAAACATGTAATAGAATTTATTGCAACATGATATTTTGGTCAATTCAATTTATTCTTTCCAAATAAAAAGGAAATATTTTTCTCGTATCGCAAACACATTTAGGAAAAACTCCATTAACCTAATGCCAAGAAAATATTCCATATCATTTCTTTCTATTACTCAATATTGGGGAAATATGTTCTTATAGCATTAAATAGAGATCCTATTTCATCTCTTTAGGCAACTTCTATTGAGTTATGATCGAGACCTTAAAAGAATAAAGATCAATCGAAACAAGACTCAAACATAAGTATTTGCTACTCTAATAAAGGATTCTTAGCAGAAGCGGAAAACTGGCATATTGTTTTAGTTTTTTATTTATTTCTTTTACAATGCAGTCGTATTCTACTTCTTCCCTTGAGTATTTGCCCTAAAGAAACAACAATGGATGTATTTCTCCTTTATAAACGAATACCTAGTTTTTCTTTTTTTTTTTGTTCCGAAATGGTTGCTGTATTTTTGATTTAAAGAAAAAAAGAATTCGAAATTTGATTGAAAAGTGTCGACTTTATTCAATTTCTTTTTGTGTTCAGAAATGAATGTTATGATCAGAGAAAAGCCTGTATGGCCGCTGGTTATGGAATTTGAGGAATTTTTTTGTACCGAGAAAAATTGGGTGTTATTGATTTGTAAATTGGATTCGTCGGAAATCTTATAAAATTTTCGTTATCTTTTTCAATAATGAAAAAATATCTTGAGCTCGCTTTTGTCCAGAAGTAAAATTGTACTTTAATTTGGTTTTCCTTCAAATTTCAAATTTTAAGCATTTTAAACTTTTCATTTTAAAACCTTTTTTCATTATTTTGTATTAATTTCAGTCAAAATAAGTGAAAAATATTATATTTAGCATTTTAATATTTGATAGTTATGAAATACAGCATGAAACACAGGCATCTTTTCTACTTTTTTTAAGGTAAAATCTTCCAAACAATAATTTTTCAAATTTGCAGTTACTTAGATCTAAGTGAAACAGTTATTCATCATTGAAGTTTTTTAAATGTACAAAATCAATAATTGATAAATTTTTTAAAATGAATGAATTTTTTTAAAAAATAAAACTGCTTTTTCGATTTTATATTTTAGTGCAAATATAATTGAATTAATCTTACAGATTTCTTCAGTTACTATTAGATTGTTTTTTTACAACCAAGAATTACCTAATTATACTTTTGTTTGTAATTAGAGAATCAGAAAAAAATATATGAATAAAAGAGTTAAAAGAGTAACCCGTTTGAGTCAAAAGATTGACTCACTGTCAATCATCAAATACAAATTCTTAATTTAGCATGTAATTACTAAGCAAACCAAGTTTTAGAGTTATAAAAATGTTTTAGAGCTTGAGCTTCGAAAAATATTTATGAGTATTAAATATTTTTGAGACAAGACTTTTCAACTCTGTTTTTTACTGTTTTTTTAATAACAACTTTATTGTGATTGGCATCGATAACAACTCTCTAGATTTTGATAATTCCTTTCATTCCTTAATTTGTGGACTCCAATGACTTCATTTTATGAGAAAGGTTCAAAATACATAAATAAAGCTTGGTGATCTTAGAGCATCCTGCTATGATTTAGTATTTTTTAATTATGTAAGATGTTCAAAATAATTTTGGAATGTACAACTTGAAATAAGTCTTATATTTGATTAAAATTCTTGAATGAACTATCGGTTCTTGTGAAAAATTGCAATAAACTACTCTTTTTTTTTTTGTATCAATCATTCTTTTTTCTTCTTATTTTTTTTCAAAAAAAAATTATGTTATGTGTTTTGTTTAATTATTTTATTGTAAATATATTTATTATGCTTTCGCGAAATTGTGTGGTCTAAATGCTAGATTTTACTTATTCAAAATAAGTTCACAAACCTGTTGAAAGATTTATCAATCGTATATGATAATCTGGGGAGATATAGACTTCAGCAACGGTTTTTTAATATTTTTTTATAAATAACGCGTTGACATGGCAACTATTACTATGAATGATTCCTGAAGTAGGAAGTAAATCAGTATATTGATGGATATAGTATGTCTACAGAAAGAAATTCCCTCTCCCAAACTCTTAGGCCGATTGTTGCTATGGAAACAAGAAATAGTGCATTTCAAAGAGGGGAGTTTCTCTTTATCCTAATTCCCTTTCTCCAGCCGACCCGATCCAAAACGCGTCTTAAATATTAACCCAACACCCCTACTTGAAATAGTTACACCTCGTAACCATAGTTACCTCCACTAATTCAGACAAATGGCGGGAGAAGTTGTTTCCATGGACAGATAGTAGGTGAATCATTGATAATTAGCTTGTAAATAAATGTAAACAGATAGAGCTTCGCAGTTGAAACAGTTTTTATGAATGATATAGCAAATGAGCAAAAGAATAAAAATATGAGGAAGCAAATCACACTAGTGAATCAGTTGGTAAAAAAAAAGAGAAAAAAAAACAATAAATAAACAAATAAAAATGCTTGTTGAGTGTTTGTTAGTAAAATGTTGTTTATATTTGTGATAAGCTATTTGATGATTATATTTTTTCTAAATTTAATGTTCATGATATAGACTTTTTTCTATCAAAACACGATATTGTTTAAAGAAAGAATTGTAAAAGCGTTGAAGGCTATCATAAATAAAAAACGGTATAACACACTTTTTTGTTTCTGAAATAAGTAAGCGAAGAAATAAACTCTCCAAAAAACTTTTTGGCGTCTTTTTTATTATACCAGTAATAAATTTTATATTCGAGAATCTTTACTGCAGCAAGAGCATATCTGTGTTTATAAAGAATACTAAACATTTATGCTTCTCAAAGCTGTTTTAGTAAAATTGAGTAAAAACTTTCATCCATTATTGAGACACTTTTACATCTTCAGATAATTTTACAGAAAATATCAGTTTTGTTTCTAAGTGTTAGATTACATAACACAGTTTTTAAAAAAAATGAAAATTGGATTAAGAAATGTCATGTCTTTTTTTTTAATTCTAGGACTAAAAACATGTAAAAATTAGATAGCTAAACCTAAAATATAAGTTTAAAGAGATAGAACTTTCTGCAATAAATAGCTTAGAAATGCATGCATTGGATAGCATGGGTTATGAACTTCGATAAACAGACGCTACTTATGGATTTATTGGAATATTCTACGAAATTAAAAAGAATTGCCATTTTGAACCTGAGTTGGTTGACATTCAAATGAAGTTCCCATTCAAGAAGTTACTCAGTTTGTACTTTTCTAATTTTTCTAGCAAGTTTCTTTTCTCTTTAAATTTTTTTCACTTTTTAACAAATTGTGTACATTAGTCTGATGTCACTAATGTTTCAGTTGCTTCTAAAATGTTAAGAACTCTGCAAAATCAGAGTTTTTCAGATCATAATTTGAATGGGTTTCATTCAGACGATTTAAATTTCGCTTCTTAAATTTATTTATTTTCATCTTAGAAATGAGTGTACATTGAAGTAAGAAAAAATTAAAACATTTTAATTATTGTTTCCATCCTAATCTATATTTTATTCTTTAGGTTGTTCGAAAGAATCTTTTAAGAATAATAATTCATTATTCTTAATCAGGAGATTATTAACTTTCATGGTGCCTAACTTATCATCTTAAGACTTCACCTGTAATATAATCGCGAGACTGCCTAATCTAGAAATTAATTGATAGATTGTCTTAAAATAAAATAAAATAAATAGATGGAATAAATAAATAAGTAAGTAAATAAAATAAATAGATAGAATAAATAAATAAATAAGTAAATGAAATAAATAAACTAATAAATGAATAAATAGAATAAATAATTAATAAATAAATAGAATAAATAAATAAATAAATAGAATTAATAAATAAATAAATAATGAAATTAATAATAAGATAATTCAAAAAAATAAAATATAAAATAAAGTAAATAAACTTTCAAAGATGCTTGGTGCTTCGAGCAATAACTTGATAAAATATAAATCCCAGGATTTCACTTACATTTCGTTACTTAAATATTAAAAAAATTTAAAAATGAAGTACAAATTAAAGTAAGAAAAAAAATAAAAATAGTAGAAATTGCGTAATTTATTACCTGCATTTAATTTTCTTAGGTTGCTAGAATGAATCTTTTAAGACTAATAAATATAAAATCAAGAGGTCATACCTAATTAGAGGTTGCGTATAACTTATTATTTTGAAAACATCACCTGTAATTTAATTGCAAGAATGCATAATTTAAAAATTTGTTGGTGCATTATCTTAAAATTAAATAAATAAAATAAGTAAACAAAAAAAATAAAGAATTAGTAAATAGAATAAATAAATAAATAAATAATTGATGAAATAAATAATAAAATGATTAAACAAATAAAATAAATAATGAAATAAATAATATCATAAATTACGTAAACAACCTTCAAAATCAGCACATATGCTTTGAGCAATACCTTGATGAAATATAAATCACATGATTTCATTCAGACTACGTATATAATTTGTTACTTAAACATCAGAAATTCAGTAATAATGTTAATGTTAAGAAAAAAAATTTAATTTTTTTATCATGTTCGAGCGAATTAATATCGAGGTCAATTAACGGAAGAAATAACCAAACTCTTCTAATACCACCTTATTTGAAGAGATAAATAGAAGCCAATTAATAAGGAAAGGTGAAAGCATTCCAGAGAGAAATATAATATTTTTGAATTGTTTTAATTTCTCTTTTACATATAATATGTCTTTTACAGATGTTGATATCGTGTAATAATTCGTCATAGTTTGATAGCGATTTCCCCCTATTTAAATATTAAACAGCGATTCATTAAAATGAATGACTTTGGATTGTAACTTTGAAAACTATTTTAAAACTATAAATTAAAGATAGCCCTACATAATGTATTTTCAGAAAATTCTGTATTGTGTTCTTATTCCTTTTTTTTTAAATTCAATCAAATTCATCTAGCTTTCAACAATTATAAAAAAAATAATTTTTATGAAAGGTATATTGTGAAAAAATAATAATTAGTTCTAGGTTATATAGAGCAGATAATGTTTTGCTTATTTTTTGAATTTGAGAAAGGATAAAAAGAAAGCGTAGGTTAACATTTAATGGAAACATTTTTTTATAGGGGCAGATAAATATAAATTTCATTTAAAAGGTTGATTTAAATAAATGCATCTATCTTTATTATGTAACGTTGAAATGTACCATAATATTTTTAGTGAACGTTAACTTACTTTTAAATTACTAATTCATTTGATTTTGAATGTTTTACTTTTTCTGACTGTTAGAACTAGAAAATAAATTCAAATTTAAGTGAATTAACTAAGATTAAACTAAAGAGTTTTATTTTTAATTCCCCGATCAAATACTTTAAATCCGGTGATTAACCGTGTTTATAAATGTTAAAGTCATTGTATTTTACAAATTTATTCTATAAATATCTAACCAAAAAAAGTAAAAACGATTATCAGAAGGAGTATTTAGAAATACACGAGGGTTAACTGCAAATGAAACAAATTGAATCCTCTAAGAGAATTGCTAAGTTTGTCTTCTGGAATGAATTGAAGATTTATTTGATTAGGTATTTTTCTAAGAAACTTTTTCAGTGAAAATTATATTAAGATGTTTATTTTCAAGGAATTAAGCTAATTATTAAATTAAAAGAGTTAATAAGGAAATATTTTAGAAACGTAAATCTTTTAAAATAGTTATGTTTTTTTTAGGTGTATTAACTTCTCTGTGAAAACTGTGGTGCAATATCTCTCCAAATATGATGTTGAACAGCCCAAAGAATTGCGTGAAGGAGCAATTTGTAGAGCACTTGCGGAGGGAGCACTTGAAGGAGCACTTCACCACTAAAAAATACAATCCCAAGTCACCAGTATATGAGACATGTTAACTCGATTCTATGTTGGGGTACCTTTACATAGATGAAGGTTAACATTGTCGATAACAACTCACCCCCACATTGGTGATCCGGACTTGATGTGAGCACGCCTACCTTGGCAGTAACGCCTAATTCTATATGAGCACGCCTATCTTGACAGTAACTCTTACTTCGATCTGAACACGCACGCCTACTTGGATGGATGGTCCACATTGAACAGTTGGCTGGCTACTTGTGACTGCGACATTATCCATCTCCTCGTGCTGTTGCTACTCAGTTTCGATCACACGCAGCGTACAATATATTCACTCGACTGCTAATGACAACACAGGAGCGACTACGATCGTGAACTTAATACAGCTCTCACTATCAGCACTCAAAAAGTACGGTGATCTTAATACAGCTTTTCCGGCTTCTCACAAAACAGCAATTAATCAACTAGTGGTATCCATTTATCAAATTCTGTCACATATAATTCTGGTGGGGGAGTATACTGTAGTGTATCTTTGAACCTAAACACTTAAAATTGAACATTTTAGCACCAAACTTTCAAAATGTTGCACCACACAAGAAATATTGTCGAAAACGCCAAGGCTGGCACTTGGTGAGCTTTGAATGTCAAGAAGCGCCAAGTGGAATATCGCGAGTACTTGGCTTACGATTTGGAATAAGCTGGCTTATGGAATAAGTGTGTTGTAATTTTTAAAGCTGATATTCATTAACAGAAGCAAAATTTCCCCGCTTAATATGCATGCATTTTTTTCCAGTTGTGTAATGAGGATAATTATATTTTAATTTTGAAATCTCTGAGAACTGTATCAACTAATTTTATTATGAATATTTTTTTATCCGCTTCCGTTCTATTAAGCCTAGTTCGAATTCGTCTTAACTCTGTTTTTCGAAGCTCTGATGCCAAGGAAAATAAAAAAAAGCTAGTTTAAGCGCTTTACACCTGAAGCAATAATTTTTAACTACGTATATAATCTTGCAGTAAAAAATTTTCTGGGCTTTAAAACATTAACAAATGAATAAATATTTTAAAAGTTATTAAACTTTCCTAAATTCCCACCTAAATTAAAATAATCAAAATTACTGCCTTATTCTCAGTTTTTGAAAATTTTCATGAGTACAAGTAATGCAGCATTGGAGTAAGATTTTAAATATTAAAAGCATAGACTACTAACGTTTTTTTTAAAATTTTCACTGGGCTTTTCTTTACATTAACGTTTTGCGACATTTTCAAAGTAAACTTAGACAGCGCTGTCTTTAGATAGGCTAAACTTGACCTAACAGTCATAAGAACAGTTTCAATCTCACAGCAGTTACAAAAATTACATGTTAGTAGCAAAAAAGCGTCATTTCGCATTAAAAGCATCATTTCATATTTAGTGCGATGATAAACTATTGTGCCTTGACTAATTTTTATGAGAACGCGGCGATGCACTGATTAAATTTTCAAGTTTACTTGAATTCGAATTTGAAAGTAACGCCTTTAACACATAATAAACCAATCATGTCAATGACTACTTAATTCTTATGCTATTCCATCCCTGCATCGAGATCAATGCTCACATGAGAAAGATAAGTCTTACTGCAACTGAAATTACCGTTAGTAGGTTATCAATGGTTCATGCAGCCCAAAAGAGGGTTAGTTACACTCAAAACATTCGTCTCTTACTTCCTCGTGCCATGAGTTTTGTCGAAAATTAAATAGCTAGGAAGCTGATTGAGCTTCACTGACAACAATAATGAAATATTGTCTAGTTTTGATTTCTTGTGGAAAGGCGACAATGCTTGTTAAATGTGTTTTCCGGTGCGGCAGTGGGTCAAGAAGTTGCTCACATCGCTGGATGAGAATTGGGGGATAATTTGTGAATTCGATCCTGGCAGTCGTTTAAGCAATTGATATGTATACGCATCACGGTTCACGTTAATTCTGTCGTTGCTGAAAGTCCTCACTTTGGTTGTGGTTTGGAAGTATGGAGAGAGGGGTACCAGCTCAGACTTTGTTCATGACGTCTGACGGAGTCAAAATCACGTGAAATTCCCACCGTGGTTGTTAAAAAACAACCTTAAGAAATGATCATGGTTGGGTGGTGCGTGTACTCTTGTTAGATTTCAAAATTCCATTAGAAACGTTTTTCAAATAAGCGTATGAATTATGGAGATAACTAGATGATTTGCATGCTGTTCTTATCAGGGACAAGGATTAACGCTGACATAATAGGTGTTCATAGGTCACATAATAGGCTGACATAATATTTCTCTCTTTACATAGCACAAATGCGGACAGGTCCCAATACCGAATTCAAAGTCGTCTTGTCACCTGGTTTGTACACTGGTGGACAAAATTAAGAGATGGAAAGCATTTTCGCACATTCATTCGCACATGCAAGATACCCGCACACCGCTCCATGTGTTTGACAATGGTTCCGTGAATGCCCAGAGGAGGTCCTTGAGCCCTATGTGCGTCTTTTCAGGGGCGCTGTTGGCCCTGAGTTCATTTTTATGGGCGACAATGCGCGACCACATAGGGCTCTCATGGTTGATGAGTATCTGGAAAGCGAGGATATTCAACGAATGGATTGGCCAGCCAAATTCCCTGGCCTGAATCCTATTGAACATGCTTGGGATTCTCTTGGGAGAGCTTTTGCGATGTGCCAACCTCCCCCCAGAACCATTCTGGAGTTAAAAACTGCTCTGGTGGAAGAATGGGAGGATCTTCCACAAGTCCTCCTTAACTCCCTTATTAACAGCATGCATACTCGTTGTGCATGCTGTCTGTCTGTTAGGGGTGATCATGCACCATACTAGAGGCAACACAGACTGTACAAGCCTCATTTTTATTGTCATCTTTTATCCTTAAATTCAGACTACATTGGATTTATTGGCAATAGATCTTGCCAGTGAATGGCACTTTCATTTTTATTTTGCATACTTTATTATCATGGAATAAGCAATATCCATACCAAATTTCACTTATTTATATTCAGTATTGTTTGAGATATTTGGTGAAATGTCTTCCATCTCTTAATTTTGTCCTCCAGTGTATTTAAAATGACAAGGTTTTGAAGATATAAGTTCAACCGACCGTTGGACTATCAGCGATAATTTAAAATAAATTAAAATGAACAATTCTTCGTAATAAAATGCTTTCTTTAATCCTGAAATTTTCTAATAAGGGAATGCATTATAATTCTTCTATTTCCCCTTAATTATCCAAATGTGAGTCGTTAAAATGCTTTTAAAAGCAAACTTTATGTTTCCCTGAATGCGCTAGTCTTCTACACAAAAGCATTAGTTCAAATGAGATATTGATTAAGCTATATTCCGTGAGACTAAGATTTTGAGTTCTCTAAAAGACCTAAACTCGCCCTAATTCGAGAAAAGCTGTTAATGGGCATTAAAGATAATGCTCGAGCTAAGTGCGGACGAGTTCTTCGAAATTGGGAGTCAAACTTAATTTTTGAGGATTAACGTCGATTCAACATTGGCTACAAATAAGATTTAAGTTGAACAAACAGAAAGCTTACGATAAAAAAATAAATAAAAAAAGGTTTGTTTTATCCTTTTTTATAACAAGTATTTTTTACCATATTTTTTTTTTGGTGTATGTCAGACTATTTGAACTTACTTTCTACCTCAACTGAAATATTTACATGAAATTTTGTCCATTTTGTTTTCAGACTGCGACACGTTGTTGCTACAAATGGTAGTTATTTAGAAAACGGTGTTCTATAGTTCGTCCACACAAAGCAGCGCCATCTTTGGACGAGAAAATTTTAAAATTTGGTAAAAGTTAAGCTCTAGTTTCCTCATTAGAATGCAACAAACCGTTTATTTCTGTTTCCTTTCCTTTTTCTTTAATTGTTTTTTTTCACTCGTCGCACATTTTAGGGACACTTGGTATAACATTTGTTTAAATAAGCATACAGAGACATTTTAATCTATGAGATTTATAACAATAAAAAGGGAAATGTGTGCTGATGCGTCTGTGTGTTAACCCAAAACCAATTAGGTACTTGCAACTTGAGATGAATAATACCACTGAAATGACGTGCCTAATGACATGTTTAGCATGTTAAGCTTTGTGTAAGTTTGGTTTTGAATCAATTTTTGGATAAGATTTCATTGGATAACTGCAAACAACGTCAATCGTGTGCGTCGAACTTGATTGCGAGCTGAATCTTGGCGTAGACAAATGCCACGATTTATACATGCGTGATGTCGCTTGCAGATAAACTTTGTTTTTTTAAATTGTAGACTTTAGAAAATTTGCATTTCTGTGTGAACTAATCGCATCCTAGATAAACTGCCTATTATTTCTCATTTACAAATTTTTAAATATAGTAGTGCAATTGCTTTGTGACAAATGAACTTTTTTTTATAAATTGCCGATTTTTAGGAACTTAGACTCTTCGATGTGGACTAATCACATCCTGGATAAACTGCCTATTAAAGTCTTATTTCAGAATACAAAAATAGATGATTAATTTGTAATAAATAAATTTCCTTTTCTTTTGAAATTAACTATTTTAAAAAGAATGAAAAACATCCTCTTGATTGGTAGTTTATCGCTTAACGGATAAAGGATGCAGTACAAGAATTGTACAAGAATTGAAATCGACAGCACAGTTTGGCCTGCATTTTGATGTGAACTCATTACATCCTTGATAAACCGATTATTAACTACTACTTTACAAATGTTAAAAAAAAATTTTTACATTTTATATGACAAGTAAACTTATTTTTCTTTAAAAAAAAACTGCAGATAAATAAAGTAAACGAGATTGAAACCTGCTCTTGACTAACAAATTATCGCTAAGTGGGTAAACTGAGTATAGCAGGCTAATGGTGTTCAAGAATTGATATCGTCAAGACAGTTTGGTACTTCGATGTTCACTCATGGCATTCAGTATAAACTACTTATTAAAGTCTTATTTACAAATGTTAAAAAATAATTTTAATTTTTTATGAAAAGTGAACTTATCTTTCTTAAAAAAAATTGCAGACTTTAAAAAGTAAACGTGATTAAATCTTGCTCTTGATCGATAAGTGGGCAAATTGAGGATAGCAGGCTCATGGTGTTCTAGAATCGATATCGACAAGACAATTTGGTGCTTCGATGTTGACTCATCGCATTCTGAACAAACTACTTATTAAAGTCCTATTTACAAATGTTAAAAAATAATATATTATTACATCTTGCAACAAATATATTTCGTTTCCTTTTTTATTAAAATGTATATTTAAGAAATAATCTTGAAGAGAGCTAAATAATCTGCGAAATACAACAGCATACAGCAAAAATACGCCCTTACAACTTATTTACTTGCGTGTGACATATTTCGGCAGTCAACATTTCCCCCTTCAATTACTTCGCCAATAACCTTCAAACAAAAACATAATATAATTCTTCTCACCACTATTCCCACGTTATTTTTCTTCTAGACTAAAGCAACCATCTTAATCGTATTACCACAAAGCCATCTCATGAACTTCAACGTTCTTCTTGAGAATGAAAGCAACAGCGAGCTAAGTAAAAATCAATACATCGTTCCCCCCTCTGTCCTGTACTTGACACTCCCTCGTCGTCTTTCTAGTACATATAAAGGAAAAGGGGATTTAGTTGCGAGGGGGATTTAGATCTTAACCCCTTCTCAATTCAAGCGTATACAGCTTCGAGGCAATATTTTGGTACTCTGTAGTTTGAATTATAAAATAATTCTTCAAAGATAAATTGTTGGATTTGCTTCTCTATAACAAAAGAGTATATTTAATTTACGAAGAAATATTGCTAACTTAAGGAAAATCTGCTACAAAAACAATGAAAACGGTGCGAATTGATGTTTCAAATTACGAAATCAGACACAAAAACTCACTATTTATGAATAAACATACATATATTATTATATTTTGAAACAGATTCAGATTTTTTGCTCAAATAATATGAGAGATAACTGTAATCAAGAAAATAAGGTCCCAATAATTAGAACGATTTTTTGTAATTTATCTTCGATCTGCACGGAGATATTACTGGTCTGATGGTAATCTTTAATCAAAAATATTGAGTGCGTAAACCTATATTTTAAGTTACGAAGCGGGACACAAAAAAGTACGTTAATTGAATTTGACACATCTTTCTTGAGATAGATTTGAATATTTCAAGTGCCGGGATAGCCTGGTCGGAAGGACTCTGGGTCCATGTCCGAGAGTTCGTGGGTTCGAACCCCGCCGTCCGAAGGCTCCCCGTGTAGTAAAGTGTAGTATGCACGTTAAATCTGTCGAGTCGCAAAAGTCCTCCATGTTCCCATGACAAATCAATACCTCTGGGGGTACTGGATTATAGATCGATCGTTCTCTGATTCAGGTCAAAATTACGATCTGTGAATACATGACTGGATGTATGAATGGGTTCTCCCTATAAACGGATGCGACGTATTCTTGGCCATAGATGGTGCCACTGGAAAAGAAGAGCAACATATAGCATACGTCAACATCCTAAACAGGCATACGTCAACAACAACAACATTTGAATATTTCACTTCCAAAACTACGAAGGATTAGAGGTAGTCGTAATTTTTCATTTTATATTTCTTATAACCTTCGTTGAACAGCCGACCCAATTTTGAGTTTACCCCTGCTAATGTTCTACTCCGTAACCTTGTAATTTTTAAACCAAACCAGAAGACAAGAGAACTCCAGGATCAAGGACTGGGAGAAATTTGCCTTTGTGGAGGATTTTTTGATGGAACTAACCGGCATTTGCGTTAGCGCAACGGCAAAATCCGTCAACCATTGAGGATATTTTACGTCAGCACTGTGGTCAGTGCGAGCCGGATGCGGAATTCGTGGTAGCCGTAATTTTATTTTATTTTATAACCGTCGTTGAATAGCCGACCCATTTTTTTTGGGTTTACGATTACTATTTTCCAACTCGGTAGCCTTGTAATTTTGGACCGAATCCAGAAATCAAGGGAACTCATGGATCAAGTATTGGGAGATCTTTGCCTTTTTGGAGAACTTTTTGATAAAACTAGCCCTGCATTTGCGTTACACGGAGAGGCAACCACGAAAACCTCCCACGGTTGGCCTAACGGCAAGGGGACTCTAACCTATGTTCTGTGTACCACTAAGGATATTTATGTCAGCACTGTGGTCGGTGCCAGCCGGATAAACCATCACGGCTCGGTTGCCGTAATTTGGAGTTTACGGCTTTAGAATTTGGCTTCAGGCATGAAAGTGGTTCTGTCAAGAGTTCCAACTTATTTCGCCACTTACCTTAATCCATTCAGGCGTGTAAAATTTTGTTTTCAGCACAATTATAGAACTCGTTCATTTAAAGAAAACGTCACGCAAAAAATAAATCTCCATCACTATTATGTACCAAATAATTCTCCACTTCTAAA
Source organism: Parasteatoda tepidariorum (assembly GCF_043381705.1). Lineage (NCBI taxonomy): Eukaryota > Metazoa > Arthropoda > Arachnida > Araneae > Theridiidae > Parasteatoda > Parasteatoda tepidariorum. The sequence continues at coordinate 46,057,846 of NC_092205.1, read as the reverse complement.
TCTTCTTTTTCCATCTTTCCCAAATGAATAAATTATTTTTGTCATTGTAATTTAGAAAATTTTAATGAAAATGAAATGGCTTAGAAGAATTGCATCATATGAGAATAACATGCAATTTGCCTTCGGAATTTTATCTTAAAAAGTACAACGATTATCCAAATTTCAATCTAGCTCTAAGAAATTCTCACAAAAGAGAGAAAAAATAATAACAGTAAAAAAACAACAACAACAGACGCATGTTTTAGGTTAACTTTTCAAGAGGTTATTCCACCGTTATTTTACAGTTTACGCATGGAACTTGTCAGAACGTTCCTCCTCTCCTGTTTCACGAACATTTGAATAATATTTTTCTCTTTCGATTGCTCAACTGTCCTCTCAAATGTCACAGCTAAACAAATATTATTTTAAGCTCCCTCTGACATTGCTATAATTACCATAGATTTATACGCCAATAATCTCTCTAAATTAAAAAAATCATAAGGGCCACCGACGTCACTGCTGCTATTCTGGTGTTCAACTTAACGTAACATTTTGTTTTGTATTGCAAAAACTGTAAAACTTAGAAACTGGAAAATATACAAAGGTGTGTAGAAAAATGTACAAGGAGAACAATGGAATAAAAATATTAGCTTTCGATAAAATATGAGAATTATTAAATGTTAAACTTGCACTAAAAACCATCACTCTACAGGCCAGAGGAATGCAACTTCAGACTTGAAATTCAGATAGTTGAAAGGACCATACTTGTTTGTCCCGCAGCAGACTTATCGTAAAGGCACGGTTCCCAGTAGAACACCGAACTCAAGCATCACTGGCTGCGGTCAGTAGGCGGGTGGGTGATCAGCCTGTGTAGGGATGGTGGGTACGCGGTATCGGTCCTCGTTAATCTGTTCTACGGTAAAGTGCTCAACTTCACGTGCAGCTCGTCGGGCTACCAAAGCAGGGGAGCCATCCCCCTTGCAGAGGATCAAAATTGAGATGGCATGTCTGCGGATCATCTTCAGGGATATTTCCCAGACTGTCGCCAATAGCCCATTGTGCAGCTCTAGTGCGGCTAAATAAAGTACCTACCTACCATATTTGTTTCTGAACTTAAGATAGAATATTTTTCGAAATTCCAATTTGATCTTAAATTATAGCAATGCAAAGTGCTTTTTTGCGATTTTTTTTAACAGTAGCTTTTGCTTTACGTTACATTTTTCTTTGTTGCACAAAATGTATAAAATTTAGAACTTTGAAAGTACAAAGGTATGTAGAAAAAAGGCAAGAAGTATGACGGAATAAAAAAATTTAGAATTCGACAATTAGTTTGAGAATTATTAACTAACTTATAGGGGAAAAAATATCATTTTTGGTTGATCCGCAGCTTGCTGAATTGTAACTACAGAGTTATAATTTGCATGCTAATTGAACCATTTTTATTTGTGAACTTAACGCAAATTTTGTTTCAAAATTCCAATTTGTTCGAAACTTATAGAAAATTTAAATGCTTTTTTGTGATTCTTTTTCAGATTTTTGCTTTAAATATTGACTATTTATTCACAGTTGTAGAAAACCTATTTTTCTCTTTCGTGATCTTTATTTCTTTATTTTATAATCTAATCTCGCTCTCGAGTAGAAAAAAAAGGAAAGAAAAAAGAGAGAGAGATAACTTGTTGCCAGATACAAATCTTAACGTTTACAGTGGCACTTTTAAAAGTAAAAAAAAGAAAATGAAAAAATGAATAAATAAAAACAGAATAAGAAGAGATAAGAATTGTTTTAATAAATCTCGCCAACGAGTAAAATCACTTCTCATTGAATCACACGATTTGTATTTTTCAGATTAATTTTTTGAAATTTTTAAAAGTTTTGATGATTATTTTTTAAATTAAGGTAATCGTCCATTTGTTGCTATTAGCGTGTTAAAAAAATGTTCCTACATAAAGCTGCAATAATTGTGTATTTTGTATATTCTTATTCTGTATATGTATAATTTGTCTTTTTGTGGCGTTAAGGGAGGGAAAAAAAACAAGGATTGAGAAACAATTACAGAGTAGGGAAGCCGAGTGGATACTTCTAGCAATAATAAAAATATGTAATTACATTAAAAATATCCAATTAAAGTACCTTTTTCTATGACTATAATTTTACCAAAAAAGATACAAGCAAAAAATCATCTATAAGTAAATAAAGTACATAAGTATGGTAACTACCAAAAATTCAGTTGCAAATGGTAAAATTGCATGGGAATCGTTGGCCTTTGTGTTCTAATATAGATAATAAGAATTGTCTTAATTTTAAACGTCTTCATGGTATAACACATGACGTAAAAATAAACAAAAAAATGTAGCATCGTAGGTAGTCAGCAAAACAACAGGCTACTCATTCAGAAGTCTTTGGTTTAAAAAAAAAATCATACAATGAAATAATCACCATATAGGATTTTCTGTGATTCAGAGATTTTGGGAAAAGGCACTAAAAGATGAAAACTGTAAATACAAATCAGGTTGAAAGGAGCAAAATTGTGAAAAATGCATTCAAGGTATGAATCTGAATGTCCGTGGACACACCTGAAGAACTCAGAGTGGTGATTGTCGTCGCTTCGGCAGACATCAAAAGCACACCTGATATCTGCGATTAGTTTTCACGTCGTTGTAGACGGTGCAACGATTTTAGCGGGCACCACTTGGAATAATTCTTGTACTAACCAGTCAAATAAATCTTTTTTGTACAGCTACCAAGTTTGTAGTATCTTTAGTTGCGAAACGCATGAAACGCCAAAATCAGCATGATGCAGAAATGTGCATGGAGTTTTCGCGATTTTCACCCTCGCTTAACGTGATTTGCGATCCCTTATTCTGTGGAAAGTTTTCATTATCTTCTTGATAGTATTTATCATGAATTTGTCGGTCAAATTTTGAAGCACCCTTTTTATTGGATTACAGGAATATCAACAATAAAGGTTTAGAAAAAAAAGAAAGAAAAAAAAAGAACGATAAAATATAAATGAGGTATTGCTTTAAAAAACGAAAGAATCTTATCCTTAACGGTAACTGCAAACCTCATCAAGGTAGATGACACAGTTTATCCTATCTTTAAAATAAATAAGTGGAGAAAAAATTTCAAGAGCGTTTCACTTTGTTTCAAAAATAAATAATGTGCAAACTAGACATATTTGCTTTTTTTATGGCGGTAATATTTCCTTTTCTTTCCTACAGATCATCTGCTTAACTCTAAAAACTCCAAGGTCTTCTTATTTTCTTGACTATCAAGATAGCAAAAACAACTAATTTAAGAGTTTCTCTTTAAGTTAAAAAAGAAAAAAAAATTTGCATGAAGAGTTTTAATAATAAAAGTTACCGTTTTAACTATTTTAATGTTCGTTCTTACGTACTCTTTTAAAGATGAACACGAGAAAAAATTATAAATTTAATCAAAAGAAAAAAGCCGAGTTGAGCATTTTCGAAATAAATTTATCTAAATTTATATTGCATCATTACAATTTAAGTCATTCCCCCCCCAAAAAAATAAACAATTATTTGATTGACTTTTGTCATAACCGTGAAGTATTTGTCCGAGTATAAAATTATTAATACCTCTAGCAAGATAAATACTATCTGAGATTTTCCTTCAGCAGCACTAGAAAGTTTTATGGACTCTTAAACAAAACTCAATGGCGCGACAGCCCAAAGAGGGCCAAGGCCTACTGTGCCCATCTCAGTTTTCTTGACCTTGGGATCTGGGAGCAGGAACAGAGTTTCGATGATCATCCGGTTCGGTGGTCAGCCGAACGCGGAACCCCAATTGTTTAGTCCCCAAGCATGCTTGGTACTAATTTTATTGACCCACTGAAGACTGAAGGGATGAAAAGCTGAGTCAACCTGGCCCGGTCCGAGGATCGAACGCAGGATCTGTGGCACAAGAGGGCGAAGTGCTACCTGTCTGCCACCGGGTGTCTTTATGGATCCTTACATGTACAAAAAATTACTTTAAAAAAAATAAGATATTTAAAATTCGATTTCTCAGGAAACGATTTTTCTCAGATTTTGAAATTTTAGTAATAACTTTTTCTCTGTACAGTTTCAATTAGTCAGAGTTAGGCATAAGCTAGTATCTTAGTGGAGCTAGCGTAGACACATAGTGATGGGGCTAGTATGGATATGATTTCTTTTATTTAAAAGTAAGCAACTTTATTTTTTTCTTATTTTTTTCAAATCGCAATGATCGAAATCAGATCGATATAAATAAATTGAAACTTCTTGGCAACATTGACTCAATAAAAATTAACGACTTTGTGCTAGTCAAGTTATTATTATTTTAATAAAAATAAAAAACAGTATTGTGTGTTATTTTGGTCGAGTGGAAGTTGTCTATCGATTTGGAGATTATAATTTTCAATTCATGAAAAAAGAAAAAGGGGGGGGGGGAGGCATAAATCTACCAATCATAAATCTTTCGTTTTTCCGAAGAAAAAAAATTGTCTTAACCCCTTAACAATCGATTAATTTTCAAGAAAACGGTCATAAAAATGCCTATTTTGCAAAATACAAATATTTGATTAGTGCTGACATCTAGTTTAAAATAAACTAACTATCTACAATTACCTTAAAAATATCCTGTTACTGTCATCTGGTGTGTAAAATGNAAAAGTTACCGTTTTAACTATTTTAATGTTCGTTCTTACGTACTCTTTTAAAGATGAACACGAGAAAAAATTATAAATTTAATCAAAAGAAAAAAGCCGAGTTGAGCATTTTCGAAATAAATTTATCTAAATTTATATTGCATCATTACAATTTAAGTCATTCCCCCCCCAAAAAAATAAACAATTATTTGATTGACTTTTGTCATAACCGTGAAGTATTTGTCCGAGTATAAAATTATTAATACCTCTAGCAAGATAAATACTATCTGAGATTTTCTTTCAGCAGCACTAGAAAGTTTTATGGACTCTTCAACTAAACGCAATGGCGCGACAGCCCAAAGAGGGCCAAGGCCCACTGTGCCCATCTCAGTTTTCTTGACCTTGGGCTCTGGATGCAGGAAGAGATATTTCGGTGATCAACCGGTTCGGTGGTCCGCCGAACGCGGAACCCTCATTGTTAGTCCCCTAGCATGCTTGGTACTAATTTTATCGACTCACTGAGGGGATGAAAAGCTGAGTCGACCTGGCCCGGTTTGAGGATCGAACGCAGAACCTGTGGCACAAGAGGGCAAAGCGCTACCTCTCTGCCACCGGGAGTATTTATGGATCCTTACATGTACAAAAAATTAACTTTAAAAAAAAAGATACTTAAAAGTCGATTTCTCAGGAAACGATTTTTCTCAGATTTTGAAATTTTAATAATAACTTTTTCTCTGTACAGTTTCAATTAATCAGAGTTAGGCATGAACTATCATCTTAGTGGAGCTAGCGTAGACACATAGCGATGAGGCTAGTGTGGATATGATTTCTTTTATTTAAAAGTAAGCAACTTTAATTTTTTCTTTTTTTTAAAAATCGCAATGATCGATATCAGATCGATATAAATAAATTGAAACTTCTTGAACAACAATGAGTCAATAAGAATTAACGACTTTGTGCTGTTCATTATCATTATAATAAAAATAAAAAACAGTGTTGTGTGTTATTTTGGTCGAGTGGAAGTTGTCTATCTATATGGAGATTATAATTTTCAATTCGTGAAAAAAAGGGGGGGGGGGCATAAATCTTCCAATCATTAATCTTTCGTTTTTCCGAAGAAAAAAAATTGTCTTAGCCCCTTAACTATCAATTAATTTTCAAGAAAACATTCATAAAAGTGCCTATTTTGCAAAATACAAGTATTTGATTAGTGCTGACATCTAGTTTAAAATAAACTAACTATCTACAATTACCTTAAAAATATCCTGGTACTGCCATTTGGTGTGTAAAATGAGAAATAAAATGTTTTCCAGACAAAAGAAATGAATTAGTTTTATTCTTATTGACGTGTTACTACTGAACACTCCAGCCCCGAAATTTCACGGGAGAGAGAAATAGAAGGTGAAACCTCAGCCCGTCATTTTCACGGGAGCGAGAAGGAAGGGGTTAATTCACATTTTGAGTTCACAAAAATTAATTAACATTTAAAGTTGACAGTAAAGTTGATTTTCTTTTGATAAAAAAAATCAAACTGTTTATAAAATTAATAAAGTTGAATAATGGTTTCCCTTTGTAGTGATTTGCGATTAAAATGTCTTTCTTATGTGTTCTGTATTGGGAGATGCTCTTTTACACTTATATTTATTCTCCAATAAGGCTTAGATTGAAATTAATTTCATTTTGGCTTTAGATATATCTTTCTGAGTTGTAATAATTGACTACTAAACAAGTTATCAAGTTTGTCCACACTAGCCCTCAGTTGTGCGGAGTAAAACTATCTTTTGTTAAAAAAATATTATTGAAAAACTAAACTTTTTAAATCCAGACATAAACCAGAATATTCAAAACGTCTGAATTATTGTGAAAAGAATACTTCAAGAGTTAAAAATTATATTTAATTCGGATTGTTTTGACAAATTAGTAAAAAAATTTCCACATCAGTCTCCCTCTTCTCAATTTAGTAATTTTCTCTCATATAAACGCATTTAAATTAAATTTCATTACGTCTTTTTTCTTTTGTTATCATTTTCAAATCGTAATAAATCTAATCTAATTCATTTGTAAGTGGTTTGAAGTCAGCAAGCACAAAGAGCATAGCCTTGTTTACGATCTGATGATAGGATAACATACTTGAAAACTACCTTTTGAATTTCTAAATGAATCTTCACTCTTATGAATGGAAATGCGCTGCGTATATTTTTCTCGTCTCGAAATAGTGACCTTTATAGAACAGGCATGAATTAAGAGTTAAATGATTGCGTGAATTACGTTTATATTCAAATTATTTACTACTGATAATTGTTTGCTGAAAGCTTTCTGAAGTGTTTTGAATAAATTAATAGAAGTTTAACCGATAACGTAGGAAAAAATATGTCTTTAAGGGTCATTTGATCAGTGTTTCATCATTTTTGTATTCAGAAAACCTGATTTGTTGAATAGAAGAAGAATAGAAGGAAATTTTTTCATTGTCAAGTTGAATTTTAGATTGGCAAGACGTATGGAATGTTGCAAAACAGCAGTGGTAAAGCTGCCAATCGAAAATGTGAATCGAAAACGAATCGAAATGAGTTATGTTATGCACGAACAAATTTTCAGCATTCTTTTAATTTGTCCAATACTTTTTAGGATTATCGCATTTAGGTTATAGGCCTTTATGTAACTAGGAAATGTTGCTTTAAATTACTTACTTAAAATAGACTGGATTTGTTTAGATTTAATGCTTTAATAAGTCGATTTACAAAGTATTACATTAAAAATTACATCTATATGAAATAAATAGGCTATTTGAACAATGATATCTTTTCTAATTACTTTAAATGTAAGTAGACTTACTGCAGTTGCTCCAAATTTGCAAGAAGTTTGGGTCTGAAATAAATTAAATCAGAATTCTTTTTTCATAAAGCGAAGCTGCACTGAGAGAAAAAGTATGATCAAAACTACGAGAATATTGTAAAATTTACGGTGTTTCTGCCTATATGGAAAAGTTCGCTAATTTTGCCGGAGTACTTTGGTTGAGAAACAAAACAGTAAAATATTGTTTGGTAACAATAAAATATAGTTTTATAATAAGATAAAACTTGGTAAATGTGGTAAAATATGGTAATTTTATCATGATAACTTAGAGAATGACCAAAAAACCATTTATTTAGTAAAACATGCTATTTCAGTTTTATAATATTAACTAAATATGCGGAAATAATAACTATAATTTAGAAAATCAGAATTACCTGTAAACCGTTACCATATGAAATGAAAAATCACTAAATGAATGGTTTAAATACAGTATATTTTGGTTTTATTATCCAGAATTAGATGTATGTTTTTTATTTTACCAAAAATGTTATTACGATACTGTACGGTAACTTTACCAGACATTTTTTCTTCATGTAGACGCAAAATACAAAATTTATGCACACTATGTATTATTAGATATTAGATATTAAGATTTATAAATTTTGTCTATCACTCATTCACTGTTTTAAGGAAAAAATTAGAATCCTATCCTTTGATTTGGTATTAATATCAAAGTTGTCATTTGAACCCAAAAATTATTAAAGTGTCCACCAAATGATCCCATCAAAACCAGCTATTAATAATAATTAGAAAGCAATCTAGGGGAATGCCTATAGTATACATTAAATGTAGGTTATACGGATTTTTTAAACCTCCTCATATCGTATTTTGCAGCTTCATCGATTTTAGCGACACCTGTGCTAACTATTATATATATATAGTGACAAGGACAAAATAAAATATTTTTTCAAAATGTTTTATACATATTTCTATGTTTTTTGAAATTTTGGCACCTATCCTTTGACTTAGTACTAGTATCAAAGTTGTAATTTGAGCTCAAAAACTATAAAAAAATATTAAAGTGTCCACTAAATGATCCCCTCAAAACCAGCTATTAATAATAATTAGAAAGCAATGGAGAGTAATGTCTATTGTCGAAGGAGACAATAGTATACATTAATACAAATAACAACCAAAGTAATCAATACAAGTTACAAGTTTATTGCTTGATTTGCTAGCGTAGAGTGTTTAAAAATACTTGTTTTCTTTTCTAATTTTTTGCGATCTCTCAAACCCCTGAAAGCTTTAAACTTAATTGAAAAGCATGAAAAATCGCATGAACTAAACACTTCTAAAGTCACAAAATAGTTCTTAAAGAATTTCTGAAGAAATTCAAAAAAGTATCAAAAGCTGAATGTATCTCTTACATTATTGTAGGCTATGATGGTTTTTTAGATATTAGATGGAATTTTAATAGTGGTCTGATTTTACTCAACAAAAAACGGCATTAAGTTTAACATAAGTTGTCCCGCAACTCAAATACGGTCTTCATTCAGTCCACGTGCAGCGGATGATTGACTGATTTAAATATCTGGGAATCAAACAAAAGGTTTGTTTATTGCGAAGGCTGTCAAAATTTAATTTAGAAATTTGGGGATATAGTTACAAATATTGTCCCCAGATGACGTTGCATATGTGTGTTTTTGGTTTTGAAATATCTCAGCTCGATTTCAGCGTTACGGCCTTTGTTGTCTTATCAAGAATTTTGTATGTACTGCCCCACGTATGAGCAACTTTTTTTAAAACTTAATTCCAAAATTTCGGCATAAAAGTTTCAGTTTTCACAGTAGACCACCATTTGTTTCATTCTTCTTTCATCTTTAGTTTCGAAGATTTTTAATTTTGATATCTGTGAGACATAAGCTAAACACCTTGTATAAGATTAAATTGAAGTATAAAAATTAAATAAAAGTACTTCCGAATTCCATCTTCTTATATATATTACTGATACATTTTTTCACTCGATAAATTAGTCATGGGAAAAATAAGTATTAACGAACAAATTACAATACTTCGAGAAAAAAATATTTAATTCACAACATGGAAATGATTATGAAAATTCTAAAAAGAAAACTTCATTTTCTTTTGCCTTTCTAGTGATGAAACGTATGAAATCGATGGACATAATTAAATATTAAGAGTCATGTATATTCTTTTATTTTATATTTTTTAACTACTTTAAAAAATAAATCCCAAAACTTCAAACTACACAAAGACAAACTTGTAAAAAAAAGTAAGAAAAGCCTGAAATAATTTTAAAGATGAAATTAATGCGCAAAAGATATCTGGTGTATTTTTCATCGTATATTTATTTTTCTTCTCCGCTCCCTTTACATGCATGAATAAATTATTTTGAAATCAGTCACGTGAATCATGACACTTCGGATGCCGAAAAAATAAATGCGAGAAAAGAAACAGCTTAACAAGATTTTTTTTTCCTCTCTATTTTTATTTCTCCCTATTTCTTTTCCTAGAAGAAATAGGAGATTTAGAAGAATTCTCATAAATAGGAGCTTCAAATATTTGCTAAGTCTGATTGAGGAGAAGAAAGAAAAAAGAAAAAAAGAGAGAAAGATTTTGTTGCATCATTTGCTAAAAACATACATGGATTATTTTGATCGCGAAAATTCAAGTATGTTTGTGATCTTTGTTTTTATTAGAAGAATAAATTAAACTTTTATTTTTTGCAGAATAAAATATTTATGGATATAACTTAATAAATATTACTGTTTATGAAATTAGCAATGTCTATAAAGCAAATGTTTTAAAACTTTATATAGTTATCCTTTATATTTCTTATTATCGGAAAACGTAATTCTATTTTTCAAAATAAATTATTTTAAAGAAAAGATTAACTGTACTGCTCAGAACAAGTATGCTTATTTGTTCGTTTGTTTTTTACACAAATACCTAATTTCTTAAATTATCAGTAAGCAAAAATGTGTATACAATTATAAAGTTTTTTATTGTACTTATTTCAACAAATTAAAACTGATTTCATTATAAGCATTTATGAACCTATTTATTAGAAAAACTTTTAATAGTTTTCCCATATGATCAAATCTCAAAGTGATAAGTTACACTTAGTTTTTTTTTTTTTATCTATTTTAAAATTGCAATTAATTTGGAAAATTTCGTAAAAGTTTTTTCGCTCAAATTATGAAGAGTTTTATGCAAACTTTTTCTTCCCTAAGGAATAGAAATTAATTCAGTTATCAACGTACAGGATAGCCTGTTTGTCAGGTAGCAAAGTTTTACTCTCCTTTATAATAAATAAATTCGGATCTTAATAATAGAAGTCAACTTGAAATGTTTCACACAGGGTTAAGTGACTACAATTAAAGCTCAGACTCGGAAGTTTTTTGTTTTGTTGTTTTTTTGGAAATGATTTTTGTTGTCGTAGCATCAGTGTTATGAAGCAACAAAAGTAATACTCGACAAAACTCATCGCAAGATGTTTTTCTTTCAAAGAGTTCAGCTAAAGTTGCGAACACATTTTGAATTGTCAGATTATGTATCAAACTACAGTTCAGAACCCGTTATCCGGAAAACCAAAAAACCGGAACGAAATTCGATAAATGTTCTCGCAATTTTTAAAAAAAAATTTTTTTTTCCTCATAAGATTTTACGATTTTTCTTTATTTTTTTAAAGATGTTTACCTTACCATCATTTTGAAAAGAATCGTTAGTGTATTACTTTATCGTTTTATCTTCTTTTTAAGACTATTTCCAATCTTTTTTTTTAGTTGGGTTTAACAATGAAAAAAACGGCTTTCTGTAGCGATTCAGAAAACCGGAAAAATCAGTTATCCGGAATAGCGATGGTCCCGACCGTTCCGGATAATCGGTTCCCTACTGTATTTGTGTGGGGAAAGTTGTTATCGACAATATCAACCTTCATCTATGAAAAGGTACCCCAACATAGAATCAAGTTAACATGTCTTATATACTAGTGAATTGGAATTGAATAATTGTAGTGTTTAACACGCTACGCATTCATTGCTTAACAGATATTATATAAATAATGAATCATAAAATGTCCAACCTAATGTAACTCGGTTGACCAATAAATGAAATTATTTTTGCTTGTATCTTTGCTGTTTGAAGAAAATAAATCAGAATTAAAATTTTTTTAACAGTAAAATTTTACTATTTTTTTTAAATGCGATTGGGTGCAACCTTTGGACTTGGAATCCCTTTCCCCCCTTCGTCACATCAATGATTCTCACTGGAAGTTTCTCGAACATTTCCTGTAGGGATTACAGAGGGCTTGGGAATCATTCTCGCAACTAATGCAGAATTTATTTCAAGAAAATTTCGTTGCTTGCGATGCTGTAAAGGAGCCTGAAAAAAATCCCTTAACTATCCTGTTGGGCAACGAATTATTATTATTATTACTTTTAAAAGTGAAATCTGATTTAACAACCAACAGCGTCTAATATTCTCTGCGAATTGTTAAATTTAGATAAATAGGTAGGAATTATGGTTACGAGAAAGATTGTCTAAGATGGTTAATGTAAAAAAAAAAAAAAAAAGGAATAATTTATGTCTCTGAATACAAAATGGTAATTGAGAAAGTCAACAATAAATGTTTAAAATTTTTGACGAAAATTCCTTTTAAGCACTATTACGTTAGTTTAAAATCAAAGTAAATAAATATAATTACAGTACTTAAAATTAAAAATTGTCAATTCTATTACTACAGTTAGTTTTAAACTCCGAGTTATATTATCAAAATCATTATATTAAGGAATTCGAAAATTCTTTGGGAAAAAAAGGCAAATATCTTAGGTATATTTCATCCTTCTATTTTTAATATATTTGAAAGTTTGGTCACGAGAGGAAAAATTTAAGCTACATAAATTTTTTTTCTTTTGAGAACAGTCATTAACAAGGTATTCTGTTTTTCAGTATTTCTCTACTAGTTGGCGCTGTCATACCTATCGAACTCATTAAAATACAAGACCATCTATTCTTAAAAGCAGGCGATGTATTTTTTTGTTCAAGTTAGTAAAAACCATTTCCTTTTGCTGTTTTTTGTTCCAAAAATATAGTTATTGCTCTTATTGCGTGTATAAAACTTAATGTTATCGGTAATGTTAAACTATACATGAATTTAAGTTTGCCAAATGAGTTATACTAAACTTTCGAATTATATACTGAATAAATATGTAGCAACCGCATAACTAAGCTACAACAGCGCCACCATGTACAAGGCAGTGAATGCTCAGACTTCGAACTGAATGGACCTTATACTTATTTCTCCTTTTCTTAATTAATTAAATTTATGTTTGTTTGTCCGTGTGCTATTTGTGTACTAATAAAATATTTGGCACTAAGCTTTTTCCCTTATTTTAAACCCCCCGAGATCTAGCAAGGGCCACACTGGCGCCCAACGTGGGGCCTTATACTTATTTCTCCTTTTCTTAATTAATTAAATTTATGTTTGTTTGTCCGTGTGCTATTTGTGTACTAATAAAATATTTGGCACTAAGCTTTTTCCCTTATTTTAAACCCCCCGAGATCTAGCAAGGGCCACAAATATTATATTTGCTTTTATTGTCTAATATTTACTCCTGAATAGGCTTAACTTTAAAAATGTTATTACAAAGTGTTTTAAAAGCATATTTCAAATGTTTGTCTTGGTAATTATAGTTTCAAACAGTTCAGAGGAAACGAGAGTTGCCACAAATTAAAATGCCTTGAAGGTTGACATATTGTCATATATTTTGGCAACCTTATATTTACTACGATTACAAAGAAAATACAAAAATGCGACCATCAAAATATCATTTAAAGCTCCTATAACGCAGGCAAACTAACTCAGGTCGTAATTTTTTCTTCTTCTCGAGAGCAGAATTAAATGCTTGTTGCATTGATATTTAAAAAACAGAAGTTAAAATAATGAAATATATTTCTGAACCATAATACGCATTATCTGAGAGCGACTCAAGACTGGTTGGCTTCTTATGCGACTGGTTGGCTTAGTTCTCTTACCGCTTCTTATGCGATATAATATTTTCAAAGAGCTAATTTTCTTTTCATCCAATAGAATAAAATATGCAATGTATGAGCACGCATGTCTTCATCGCATAAAACATCAATGTTATTGATTAACCCCTGAACAATCTTATTATTTTCCAGAAAATGATCTCAAAAGTGCCTATTTCTTTTAGTCAAAAAATTATGCATGGAAAAAGTTGTATGTGCAATATATGTATGAATTTATGATATTTGGAATTTTTTTATTTTGAAATTTATAATTCCATCTGTACTCCATATGTCTATGTAACTCTGACTCCACAATGCATCCACATTAAAAAAATATGTTGTCACAGAAAACAAACCATACGTATTCACAAAGAGCATAAGTAACTGAGCTAAGAGTACGAAATACATATTACAAATACAAATGTTTAGATAGTGCTGACATCTAGTGGGTAAAATAACAATAAAAATATTTCCGGCCACAAGAGATGGATATACTTAATTGTATACCTTTATGGATATATAAAATTGTATACCTTACAATTCGAAAACCATTCGACTAATATTTAATGAAAATAATAAAAAATGATAAATAATTTATTAAAATTAATTTTTACATGGAAGTATAAAAGAATTTTATATCTCTGTGTAAAAAGTTTTCAATTCGCTTAAAAAATTTTCGAGATATGAAGAAATACACAAAAAATAAAATTAACATTAAAAGGTCCGAATGTTGGACTGCTCTCCTGACCAAACTATTGGGACGATATTTCCAAGATGGCGGCTACCCCTAATGTTTTAGATTTCAGAAATCTGAATCCGTCAAAAAATGAGTATGTTTATTCAGAGAAAGTATGTTTTCGTGTCTAATTTCATAACTTGAAATAATTGTCTGCACTAATTAATTAACATATTTGAGGTCAGTCCCTCGAATCATTAAGAATGAGTCATAGAACAGCAATATTAAATCAAAAGCTATTAAGAGACATCAGTTTTTTTTTTGCACTGTTCATCTACCAGTGGAATTTATACTTTTATTCAATCTATATGCAATTTGCTAAATTTTACTGTATACCATTAAATGTACAATTAATTTGAAGTTTGCCCAATATAATTCCAAACGATTTCTATTTTTTAAATAATTTATTGATTTTTTTGGTAATGGTTTCCACTCTAAGTAATTTTAAGAACCTTGAACTTTAGTAAATTTAAGAACCGATACGTTCATATTGGTTGAATCTCATAACTGGACTCTATGGTACAAATGTACCAATGCATATTCCTTCTCATAAATCAATATTCTAACAAGCTCAAATTAATATCTATTCTTTTAAATAGAGAATTTTTTTTACAAAAAAATTATTTATCACTCGGAAATTTACGACAGCTTAAAGTTTTTACTTAACTGCTTACATGCCAATGTTCCAAAACTGGAACATGGACTTGAGTTCAAATTTAATGAACAATTGAGTTTTAATTTAATGACCGAATAATATTGTTTACCATACATCTAAAATTTTCATGGCAAGTATTCTTTGCATTTAGTTTGGTTCCGTTTCCATAATTACTTGACTTTTTATGAATTTGAGAAATTTGATATAATGCTCAAATTTTTATCCAACTTCTTAAAATTTTTTTATAAAAAATTCAATAATTACATATAATACAACTACAACTCTTACAAGCTCTTAAAAGGATAATATAAGCCGCCGATAGGCATCAAGTTTTATTTTAAAATTTAAAGCTAAAAATATTAGTTTAAAACATGATGTTTCATTTCTGAAAATTGTCGTTCAAGGGTTCTGTTTTTAGATTTTCGAGTGATGCATTGATTTATGTTATTTGCATTTCATTCAATGGTATTATGACACTTATTCAAGATAAATAATGATATTTGAATGAAAAGCGTGATAAATTTACAGTACAGGTGGCTGATAACAGAATGACAGAAGCAGAATACTTAGTAAGTACTAATATATGTACTGTTTCTTAGTCAATGATTTTCTCTTTTGTTGAATTGAAATTCTAACTATTGAAAAGAAATTTCTTCTGAAAAGGCTTTCAGGTGGATGTACTACTTTTTAAAGTAGTTTGACAATGATAGAGTTAAAAATTAACATCAAACGAGCAATGGTATTGTATAGATTCTTGTTATTGATAGTTTTCCTTTATGATTCTCTCGACTAATTTTACTTTTGCGATAAATTTGCTGTTACAGAGTGAGTAGATAAAAAGAAAAGCGTGTTCTCCTTCTATTTGTCACATTCACAAATTTTGCTTTCATTTAGTCACATGTATAAGAGATGCATAACGCTAGAACAAACGTAGGCCTTCTTTGAAATATATTCTGATTCAGATTTGGAAGGTCTAGATATTTATCGGCTGGAGCTTAATGAACCAGGAGTTTTAATTTATATGGAAAAGAAAGGTTCTGGGTTCGAATTCCGGGCAAGGCATGGATGTTCTTTCATTCTCTGTACTATCTGTCCCTACTGTGGGAGCAACGTTAGGCCACCTAATATGGTGCCCCTGAAAGAGTGGCCAGTAAATCTGCCCTAAAATGGCTGGGGAAAAAATTGTATGGGAAACATAGATAAAAAAACAACTTAGAACTTATTATGACATTCTAATCTCTGTGGGATATTGTTTTTAAAAGTAATATTGGAGAAGATTAAGTGGGAATCAAAAGTCCTAAAGTAAGCGCAAACACAAAATTAGAAAAAAATGAAAGCCCAGTTACAAAATCGAATAAGGAAATGAAATTTGATGAGCCAACAGAATTAAAAAAAGCTGGAAGAAATTTTGTAAAAATGTCATAAATCGTGCACCTCTAGAAGTATTTTAAAAACTATTCCTGGAGATCATCCAGAATATCTCGTCAACATATAATAATTTTACCCATTGATAAAAGTTTAAAACTTCTAATATACTTCCCAGAATGATATTTTACATTTTCAAGGTCTATTATAGTTTGTCTGAAATAAGAACTCTCTTGGCCATTCGTCTGGACCCGTGGGGATGGTCACCATGATAACGAGGCATAACTATTTTAATTAGGGGTGTGGGGACACTGTTTAGGACAGGTTTTGGCTCTGGTTGGTGAGAGAAAGGGAATCTTTTTCTTCGGTCTATTGTGTTAGCCCTAGAGTGAAGAGAAGCTACCCTACCTGGAATGTTCTATTCTTGTTTCCATAGCAGCCGGCGGCCTTAGACTTTGTGACGGAGGGAGTTCTTACCGTAGTCAAACTATAAGTGGATACCATTTTGTTCCGATTGAGGTTGTGTACTGGAACGCAATTGTTACCACCGTCAGTCAAAAAAGCTGCCAAACTCAAATGTTCCAGGAATGGAACATCGTTGAAATTTTTTTATACCTTTTTTTAATTCTATTGTCTTTAAATGTTCTTTAGTAGCAAATTTATCAAATTTCAAATTATTTGGTTTACCCTTTCTTAATACGGCATTTCGAAGGTTGAATCACTAACGGCATAGGTATTATTATTTATATAAGGACTGTGAAATATTATTACCATAAGGACTGTGAGCATTATCATTTGTTTCTATATTTTACTAGTGATAATTAAGCGAATGTGCTTTCAAAATATATGTACCAGAGTAATTTCTGCCAAGTGATTTCTTTGTGATTGCTAAATCATATGATATAGTCGTGTGCTACATTCTAAGAATAAATAATTAAGTATTAAACAACAATGAATTAAATGAAAAAATAAGTAAAAAATATAATTTGTATTGTTAATTTAAGAGTGATTTTTTACACTCATAACTTTAATCAGCTTACAAAATACCTACGAAATATTACCTGTTAAAATGAACGAGATTAGTTATATTACATGGTACAATTTTTATTGTGGATATAGGAGAATAGGCTAGAAATATTACAAACTTTAAACATTCGTTGAAATCTGGACATAAAATATTTTGTTTTATTTAAATATCCTCCCAATTGAAAATATTTCATTGCAGCAAAAAATGAAGAAGGGGAAAAACGTATTTATAGTGTTTAGCAGTCACAGCGTTTTATCTATTCTTTTAGGGCGACGCTGAATTTGCAACTTTTTTTTGTAATTTCATTTTTTTGTAAGCAAAAGATCTCTTTTAATTAATTTAGTCAATGAATCAACAGAAAAGTATCGAATTTCATAAGCTTATAGATTATAATTATAATTATGAATGCTGATTATTTGCTGTTTTGTAAACATTTCATGTAAAAAAGACTTCCCACGCCGGGAATCGAACCCGGGCCTCCTGGGTGAGAGCCAGGTATCCTAACCACTAGACCACGTGGGACTTATAGCCAGAGATATTTACATAATATATAAAACAAAGTAATCAATTATTCAATTTGTAAATATATATAGAATAAATTGTTCGTGGTATATTTTTTTTCGATTTCCTTTATTTTGTTTTCATGGACCTTCCGGAAGAAATTTTTGTTACCTTATGAATTGTTTTATTTGCATCGTGATAATTTTGTTTTAAAATAATTTTTAAATAATTGACAGTTCCTCTAATATACAATTATTTAAATCATGTCACAGATTTTACTAAATAATTTTTAAGTAACAATTTAAATAGTTAACGATTTCAAAACTTCTCCCATCGCAAAACGAAATTGGTTATTAATTTTTTTCCCTCCCTGACTATCTAGCAATATATCATTATTTTAATTTGTACAAAACATATACTCAGAGTTAATACTGAGTTATGAAAAACGTATCCTATTGTTGTTAAAATGGCATAAAATCGCTCTTATGAGAGTTTACGGATGATTTTAACTTCGCTTTCTTAAAAGACAAGTGAGAAAAAGGAAAATTGTTTGCGTTCTTAAATGCAATAAATATGTGTATTAAAAGAACACCTTTTATTTCGATTTGAAAGGTTCTGAACGCAGAAGATTAGGAAAATGTTTTGTATTTGTTTTTTAATAAAAATATGGTTGAAAGCAATTATAAATTTAAAAGATAACTTCTCCTCATGCTTCGTGGCGCCATCTAGTATATTGGATTTTAACTTTAAGCTCTGGGGGAGTATTTCTTCTTTTAAGTTAAGAGGGGCAATTTTTTAAAATTTTCCAGAAAAATAAAACTCTTTCTCAGCCACAATGAGAAATTTCTGACTCAAAACTCTATTGGTTTTAAATTTTGTGGCATAATCCATGGTCCATGTAGACAAAGAACGTCTTATTCACAGAATTTTTCTCATCGAGGTGCCTCCAATAAAGATATTAATAAAAATATTTTAAAAATCATAAAACATATTTTTTTAAATTCTGAAAAATATTCACAAAGATTTTCAATAGTTTTTTTTATCCCACTATTTAATCAAGTCGTAATATTTGAATTATTTATAATATGTTAAGATTAAATGTCGCAATACCAATTTTTAAAAATTTTTATAATTTTTTTTTCTGAATTTGCCGTGCAATATCTGCAATATTGGACCGAAATGAAAAATTGCAAGAAACTATCAAAGAATAATATTATGTGTGACGTGACTTTAAGGAAAAGAAGCCATTAAAATAAGAATTCTGTATTTATTAATTATAAATGAGTAAAATAAATATAAAAATGCAGAGACAAGGCATTCCTTAATTTGTAATTCCTTTTATTCATAATTTACAAACTCTCCATAATTTATCAATAACATTCATGTGGAAACAAAATGAATCTCATGGAACAACTGAGAAAGTGACAGCCATCCCATAACTCATGTGGTCATCAACATGACAGTGTAAGATCCAGGTACCCGGATTATCATTCATCATCTCTACAGTCTCGAAATAACCGGGGAACAAATCAACAACGTCTCCACGCCGGACAGTGTCCGAGCGAATGAGAAACGTCTGACCATGGAAATGAGCAGTATGAAGATCCTGTTCACTTCCCATTCCCAGGAGGTACCAAGCTGTCTTAGTACCGTTTCGAGACACTAGTCCTTCCAGAGTACCAAATATTCGTCCGTTTACAGCTGTTAAAAGAATCAAGACAAGAGATTAGTTTTCAAGACAAAATTGCGCTGAAGGTGAATTACAAGGGTAAAAATTTAAAACGAATACTATATATATATATATATATATATATATAAGTTCAAAATGAAGAATAAAACAAAGAAAAATTATAGACATATGAAAAAAGGGGGGGGGAATAATAAGTAAAAAATAACAAACAACAGTTTATATAATATATTTAAAAAAAAAGAAAAAAAAAGGATGAAATTTTATTTAAAAAACCGGAAAAATAAAACCGGGAAAAAAAAAGATATAATCTTTTCTTCAGCCCACACGATTATATCCGCAAAACAGAGTGCTTTCTGATATTGTATCAATAAAGCCAAAGCAAAATATATTAATACAATAGTGTGAGGAGCACTCAAAATTTTTTTTTATAAAAATAACAACAAATAAAATAGATCACAAAAAGTAAAAATAGCATGCAAAAACAGAAAATAAAATAAAAAACATTTAAAAGGGACTATAAAGCGAGTAGCAAAATCAGATCAACTTACAAGGACAGAAAATTTTGTTTGAACTTATGTTGAACTTATGTTGTTATGTTATGATGAACTTTAGTTGAAACTTATTGTTTTTCTTAACTTTCCTCGTGTTTTCTTGTATTTACTTATTTATTATATATATATATATATATATTATAGGTTATATTTCCATGCGAAATGTAAAGTTGTGAGGAATGAATTTGTTAGAGAATGGAGTAATAAAGTTCAATAGCACTAAGATGAGCTATTAAACTTTAGAGATAAAAAGAATTTCGCGTTATAGAAGAAAAACTTATCCCCCAGATCTCAACGATGTGCGGCAAGGGATAATTAATCGATTTCTTAATGACGTGCATACACGAAGAAAGCCTTTAATCATATTTAATTACATCGCATTGTTTTGATTTCGTCGTGTTAAGATTTTAAAAAAAAATGATATTAAAAATTCACCCCATATTCTGCATGGAAATATATTCTGCCTTGATTTGCCTCCTTCAGTCAGAACGGTTTTTCTTGTTTTGTTACCTAGATTTTCATTGAAAACTGTGAGTTTTCATATTTCTAATTTGCCCTGTTAACAAGCGCTCGAAATATGTCAATTTTTTGCTATTTTATTCATGAATCAAGTTAGGTCTTTATAGGCAGGTATGATACGATTATTTAAAAATGTACATATGATTATTTATAGATATGATAATTTAAAAGTTATTGATTGGGCTGTAGTGTCCAAGAAGAAGGAGATTAATTACATTTCTTACTCTCCAAGTGCACAAGAGAGAGGTATAGATATATAGATAGATAGATAGATTATATAGATAGATACAGATATTAATAGATAGGGAGAGAGAGAGAGTGAGAGAGGGGAGTTTGTTTATTAAGTATGTTTATTCGTAGTACGTACATTTCCAAAATACAGAATGAACAAAGTGTTTTGCACGATTGCACTTTTGGTAATTTGACCATATGCTTCAATTAATCCTTAACTTATAAAATAAAATATAAATCAGCATTACCGTGCATTCTATTGCTGGCTTTAAAATCAGCATCATTAAAATCCACTGAATAGGGTTGCCTAGTGTATCTCATGACATTTTCTTGAATGTACCAACTGTCATTTTCATCTAGAATAGTGTATAGCACAACGAATTCTTGTTCTGCATCTGTCCTGTCTCCTGAAAAAAAAATAATAAAAAAGTAATATTTTTGACAATGAAATATCGCAAATAAGTTAAAATAAATAACTTTTTTATAATTATTTAAATAAGCTTCTATTGAAGAATATTCTTAAACATTTGAAAATTCTACCAATGAGTGGATAACAGCCACAAATATTCAAAATATGAAATGTAATTAGTCTTTAACCCTATTTATTAAAAAAATAATTAAATGGTAAATTAATAATTTTATATATAAAAAAATAGTAAATAATTAGTAACAAAATCATACAAGTGAATAAAAGTATAATTATACGAATAAATTAATAATTGTGTAATAAAAAGCATTTTAGACTTTTATTTGATTCCTCAAAAAGCTTAAGCTGCTGTGAATAACTCTTATCTCAGAATTATTGGCGACAAAACCTAAGACATATCTCTAATAAAAATACCATTTAATAGCTAGATTTATCTCCATTTAATAGGTAGGTTTTTGTAGTGATTCATAAGTTGTTTCTCCTTATTCCCAGAAAACCAGTTTGCATTTTATACTACTATTTAATTTGAAATTCTACCTATTAAAAGTTTTGAATCTTCTTTTAAATTAGTAAGTCTTTTTTAACAATTTATAAAAATTTAATAATAACGTAATTAGCGATTCTGTTATTAATATCATAATCAGCATGTTTTTACAATAAAAAAAACCAAACATCTAGAAAAAAAGGATCCAAATATCAATTTAAATTATTGCTATTATCTTAAATAAAAATAATAAACTTTTCAAGGATTTCAGATCAATATAAAAATAGCTATTTGCAACACAATTCCTAAATTATAAAATTCATTGTTCATTCCCAAAATTAAAACTCACCATTTTCGTTTAAAATTCCATGACGACAAATGACTAGAGGGCCAATGAGCCCAGCATTTGTGTCTTTTACTGGATCAACAGCTGAATAATAAGCCCATGAAGTGCAGTTGAATCCATTGGGACCAGGGCCAGCCATTTTCGGTACAACCCATTCGTAAACCATAACATCTCCTGGGTAAACTGGATCCTCATCAGCTCCTAGATTCATGTGATTTTTGTCTTGGTGGTTTAGGAGTCCATGTGGATGAAACGAATAAGGTCTTGATGCCATATTCCGAAACGTAACTCGTAAGAGATCGCCTACTTCAGCTTTTATCATCGGACCTAGAACTCCTAGGTGAATTGTTTTTGGAGTTTCCCATTTTCTTTTGGTAAAGGTTCCGTCAGTGAATTCTCTAAAAAGAGCTTTCTTATATCGGGTTCCAATACGGTTGTCGCCACGTTCCACGAACCTTTTACTTTCTCTGGAAAGGAAAGCGAAGTTAAAATACGAATTAAGTTATTTTAATTTCAACAATGACTTTTAATTATGTTAATGGTAATGAATCAATTTATGAAATTCGGCATTCTGAAAAGCCTTTGTCATTGCTTAGATTGAGAAAAAAGTATTGTTAAATCTATTAGAATATGGTGAATTTACCATGTTACTGAATTTACGGGAATACTAAAAAAGGTTGGCAATTTTTACTGAATCGCTTTGGTAATAATTTTGATTAAATTAACAATATAATATGGTTTTATAATGTGTGATAAAGTTAGGCAAATGTGGTAAAATTTGGTAATTTTATCATACCTCCGTGCATGGTCTAAAAACCATTTATTTGGTTTTTACTTTTCAGTTTTGTATTTTTCACTAAATGTGTGGTAGTAAGAACTATAATTAACTATAATTTTGAAAACCTGTTACCTCAGCAACGGAGAAATTACTAAATGAATGGTTTAAATATTGTATATTTTGGTTTCATTGACCTAAAATGTCATCATTACACAGCATGGCAATTTTAACAGATTTTTTTCTCCGTGTAAGATTTATAGAATACCTAGTCCTTGTATAGAATGCCAAATGGCAAACCCAAAAAGCATGAAATGAATAATATTTCATACTTTTCATTGTCATTCAGTAGAATGACGAATAAAGAACCTTAATGCAATATATATATAATAATGATTCAAGCATTTCATACTTTGCATAAAATGCATTTGTCCTAATAAGGAATGCATAGAAAAAGCGTAAAATAATTCTTTTATTTCATACTTTGGCTGAAATTGCCACACATAATTATTCGCAGATTTAATTTGATTTTTGATGGTGACATATGCATTTTATGCTTTACTTTTTTACTTGGAAATTTTTTTTTAGACTGACATCATTCAAATGCAACAACTTATACTTTAGCAAATGTTTCAATTTAGCAGTTAGACGAAAAGTTTAATAGACACTTTAATAGACACTTTAATAGATATTTTATTAAGCTAAGTTTAAAACAGATTAGGATTCGTTCACTTAAACAAATAGCTACAATTTTGGACCTAACCCGCTTTATTAATGAAAGAATATATTCCTGCACTGAATTTGTAATTTTGTAGTTAACAATTACGCTCTCAAGCCATTCATATTTTGCAGAAGCAATGATTCTCTAATACATTATTTTATTGACGATGTATATTAAATTTTAAACTTTTTTATTACCTAAATGAAACGTTGTTGCAAGTCAAATTTAAACAGAATTAGATACTAATATTTGAACAATTACTTTTCTAAAAATATTTTTTAATAAATATGCTTTAAATTTTTATTACTTTTGTATAATATTCAAGTAGATGGAATCTAGTTTTATTACGAATTTTTAAATTGTATTATTTTATGAACACTATAATATATATTAAAAACCAAAACATTTTTCTTAAAAATAGATAGTTGAATCTAAATTTAATGATGAAAAGGAGAATTTCTGACTACGAATTTGCTCGAAATGTCTTTTCATTAACAGATTCATTTTCTACAGCGTATAAAATATAAATAGATTATTTCATGAACACTATAACCTCAAACCTGTATAAAAAACTGAAACATCTTAAAAATAGATATTTGAATCTAAGTTTAATGATGATAAGGAGAATTTCCGACAACGAACTTGCTTGAAATTTCTTTTCATTTACAGATTCATTTTCGACAACGTATAAAATATAATAGTGATGCGACCCTAATTCAAACTGCTGTTCACAGTTAAATAAGTTCTGGTCTCAAGTATGCAAAATATAATTGCTGTAAGAGCATACTTACTCGCTATCCATTAAGCTACCTCCCAGAATTAAATGTCTGTCTTTGGGAGCATACTCCCATTCTTCCTCAAGAGCTGCGACAAAATATTCTCGAATTTTGCCATCACGCATTGGTGTTGCTTTCATTTTAAATTCCGGTAAAGGTTTCTTCATTGTCTCCTTCTCGTATTGTTTCTCTTCTTTAGAATTTTCATCATAATATTCCACTCGACTTGCGATTTCATTGATGCTGCTGTCACTAATCTGACGTTTCTGGCGATTGCCAGTTAGGCATTCAGCAACTCTGTACAAAGCTCTCATTCCTCCAGTAAGATGGCTGTTTGTTCTGCATTCTATAATCCAGTCACCTGTGGATAGTAAAATGATGTTAATATATTAAGTGTTGAAGTAATATTACGAACAATCAGCCATCTTATAGGAGGAATGAGACACTTTGTACAGAGCCCTCATTTCTCTAGTAAGATGGCTATTTGTTCGACATTTCATAATCCAGTCAACTATTGGTAGTAAAATGATGTCACTATATTAAGTGATGCAGTAATATTACCAACCAGATGCACTTCGTATAGTGGCCTCATTCCTACCATGAGTTGACATTTTGTCCGAAATTCTACAAGCTACCTGAAATTCTACCTGGGGCCGAGATAGCCTGGTTCACAGGGTACTGGGCCCATGCAAAAGATTTCGAGGGTTCGATACCCGAAAGGCCAAAGAGTGGTGACTGATGCATGTTAAATCTGACGAGTCACAAAGTCTTTCATGTTCCTATAACAAATCATACCTCTAGGAGTACTCATCCAGGCGCTTCCTTGTTTTTTGGATTGGTTCAAAATTACAAGGCTGCGGAGTTGAAAATTGTAGTTGTAAACCCAAAATTGAGTCGGCTGTTCAACGACAGTTACAAAATATAAAATAAATCTAGTCACCTGTTGGATGGACAAAAAATTATACAATAACGACTATACATAATGTTAAGTGATGTAGTAATGTTTCGACTATACATAATGGCTATACATAATGTTAAGTGATGTAGAAATATTTCGACCCAACAAATATTGCTAAAGGCTGAATGAGATACTTTGTATGGTGTCCTTATTCCAAGGGTTCCATTTTTATCTCTTAGTATACGATGTAAGAGCCGTAATTAGTTATCTTAATTCAATTTCGTTACGCGTTCCGGGAGAAGAAAACTGTTCATTAGAGCAAAAGTTATTTACCGCCCTTTAATTTTTATTTACTTATCACTCGTAGTAAATTTTTTTGCTATTTGTTTTTAGCTTTCGTCTTGCTTATGAACAAGGATAAAAAGTTAAGTAAAATTACCATTCTGTATGAGGATGACATTACTGAAAAACAAACATAATTCGGGTTATTAAAATCAAAATATATGATATTTAAACCATTCATTTGTTAATTTCGTCTTTCATATGTTAACGGTTTACCGGGAATTCCGGTTTTCAAATTATATTTCTTATTGCCACATATTTAATAAAAAACTGTAAAACAAATTTTACTAAATATATGGCTTCGTGCCACGTCAGGAAACGTTGTGCTCTAAAGTTTCATGATAAAATTAAAAAAATTTACCGCGTTGACTAAATTTTATCACATATTATAAAACCATGACTTATTGATAAGTATGCAAAAATCATTACTAAAGTTTACCAGTAAAAATTACCGAGATTTTTGGCGTTCCCATAGAGCCAAAACATGATAATTTTACCTAATTCTGATATTACCGGGAATTCCACTTTTCAAAATTATATTTCTTATTACCACATATTTAATTAAAAAAAATACAAAGCTGTAAAACAAATTTAACTAAATATATGGCTTCGTGCCACGTCATGAAATTGCGTGCCCTGAAATTTCATGACAAAATTACCAGATTTTACCTCGTTGACTAAATTTTATTACATATTATAAAACCATGACTTATTGGTAAGTATGCAAAAATCATCACCAACGTTTTCCAGTAAAAACTACCGAGCTTTTTGGCTTTCCCACAGAGCCAAAACATGATAAATTTTATCTTTAACATATTTTTTTAACATATTTTTTTTAAGTGTAATATAAGTTATTTATGTTTATTTCAATCTTTTATTCTAAATAATTCTGTTTTGCTCTCAAATCTTTAATTTATTGTATTTGTAATAAAGAATTAGGAAAACTGTTCTCCTCGATTACAGAATTGATTTCAGATAACCCACATAAAAAAAAAATGTTCTTTTTCCTTCATAATAATGTAATAATTGCGTGGCCTAATTTTCCGATGAACAATTAAACAATTAAGTTTTACTCAATATTGTTCCATAAGAACGAAGCAAGAGAATACATAAGAAATACATAACACCTAAATCAAAATCAGTATTTATTCTTTCACGCTTTGTAAGTTGTAATTATTTTTGACGCTACATACTTGAAGTTTTAGCTTAAGGAAATCTTAAACCATCGCTTTTAATAGAAATGAAAAAAAAAATAGTAAAAAATATTCACGATAAAAAATTATTTGAATTCATTAAAGAAAAAATACGTTCTTCCTCGTTCTTAAACCTTTTCTTCCTATTTCAATTTAAACTTTGTCTTACGAGTTATAAGGCAAACTAAAAGTTAGTAGTCTTTTTTTTCCCTTCTTATAATTAAATCTTCTTAAACTTCTTGCATAGAATGTTCTTCTTTTTATTTTTATTTTTTAAATTTAACCTAGAAGCAATATTTACTGTCCCTCAAGCTGCGTAAGGATTAATATTTACTTTTTTCATTTTGTTTTTATGTATTTTAGCAATTTGGTGTGTTTTAAATCTTGCCAATATTTAACTTAGAATAAAATTTGATTAAAATATTCAACTTTTTTCTACAACGACTTTACGTTTTCCTGGGAGGTAAAATCAAAATGAATGAAAATAAAATATATTTCTAAAACTATTTTTCTAAAGTATGATTGAAAGGAAAATCTTATAATTTTTTTTTACTTAGTGTCATTTAAATTTTTTTATTTCTAACTATATGAAGTGTCAAAGAAACATTGTAAAATTTAAAATATGCTCAGAAATGTATTTCGAAAAGTTAGAGGAAATGTATATTTATTGCGTTTTCTCTAAAATAAGATTGAAATAA
Organism: Parasteatoda tepidariorum; assembly: GCF_043381705.1. Lineage (NCBI taxonomy): Eukaryota > Metazoa > Arthropoda > Arachnida > Araneae > Theridiidae > Parasteatoda > Parasteatoda tepidariorum. The sequence goes on along the minus strand of NC_092205.1, from coordinate 46,030,461 downwards.
ATGCATACTCTTTGCACGTTAAGTTTCTTTTAGAAGTATTTCAAATTTCATGAAGTGATTGACATATTTTAATTAAGAAATAAAGGTTTTGTTTAAAGTGTCAAAATAAATATTTAAAAAAATTGGATGAAAAGTAAGCTTAACATAAAAAAAAACGTTGAATTTCGTACCTTTTATGGTAATATGTAGAGCAATATTTGAAAATTTACGAAATGGTTTATTTAATTATAGTTGAAGAGATAACGTATTAGTTTAAATGCTTCTAAAATGTCTGATGTAAGCAAAATCAACTAACGTTAAAATCTATCCAAACTGATCAGATTTTAATCAAGAAACGTTTTTTAATTTAATTTATTGTAATTCTGAATAAAAATTCAAAATCTGTCATTAATTTGTATCAAATGTTTATATCTGATTACGTTGGTTTTATAATTTTTTTCCAAACTACTGGAAAACAATGTATTTTAATGTTATAAGTATTTTAGATAAGTGTGGTTATTTAAACTTATTAGTGGTGCATGTTTGAATAGTTACCATTTTTCAATATTGTGAACTCAAATTTATTTGGAATATCTATGTTAATTTAAAATAACTATTATTACGAGCTATCATCTTACACTGTCATGTATCTAAGATGTATATATGCACCTTATACATTAGATTACATAAGATACATCTTATATATCATCTTATATATAAGATTCCTATTAATGCAATAATTGGATATCTCTGAAAATGTCCTGATGAAGAAAATTGTTACCATGGTAATATGTATCTAGGTTAAACATTAGGGGAGAGTGGGGTCAATTGTAACATTTTTTANTAAATTTTTTTCCAAACTACTGGAAAACAATGTATTTTAATGTTATAAGTATTTTAGATAAGTGTGGTTATTTAAACTTATTAGTGGTACAAGTTTGAATAGTTACCATTTTTCAATATTGTGAACTCAAATTTATTTGGAATATCTGTGTTAATTTAAAATAACTATTATTACAAGCTATCATCTTGCACTGTTATGTATATAAGATGTATATATACATCTTATATATAGGATTACATAAGATATATCTTATATATAATCTTATTTATAAGATTTCTATTAATGCAATAACTCGATATTTCTGAAAATGTCCTGATGAAGAAAATTTTTACCATGGTAATATGCTGTATGAAGGTTAAACATTACATTCAAAAAAGTTTGATAAAAACTACCAAAATAAAATAATAAAATTTACTGTGCTTCTGCCTTTATGGGAACACCAAAAAGTTCGATAAAAATTACTGAAGCGCTTAATGGTTTTGGTGAAATTAATAATAAAATTTGCCTTTATAATGTGCAGTTAAATTTGATAAACGTGTAATTTTATTTTGATAACTTAGAACATGGTATAAAAAACATTTATTCAGTTAAATATATTTTTTAATTTTGTATTTTTTACTAATAGTAATGAGTGGTAATAAGAACTATAATTTTGAAAACCAGAATTTCTGATAAACCGTTGCCATTTGAACGGAAAAATGAATGGCTTAAATACTATATATTTTGGCTTTATTGGCCAGAATTTTGGCTTATTTTTTTTACCAGAAATGTCATTACCATACGATGCGGTAATTTTATCATAATATTTTTCTTCGTTTACTTTATATAACTCGCTAAAACAAAATATGTCATTTTATTTAAAAAAAAAGCTTTCATTTAAACTTTATTTCGCTCGAAAATCTAAGCAACCACAAAACGAATTAATCTAGAAATTAACGAATATATGAGACAGATAAGAATAATTATAAATATGTCCAAATGTTTTTTCGCAACTTTCGGACAAATTTAAAGTTAGTAATTTGATATTGTTACATTTAAAATAGCACTTAATACAAACCTTCATTTTCCACTGTCATTGTTATTGCATATAAGATACTCGGCACTACAGTCACCGTATCTCTATAGATGCCCCGATGGAGGAAATTGTTGCCATGGAAATATGCTGTATGCAGATCAATGGATCTACCAACACAAAGGATGTTCCACACCACGCGATCTCCTTTACACATCGATAGTCCTTCCAAGTTTCCGTACATACGTCCATTAATAGCTAAAACCCAAGAGCCGAATTAATAGACAGAATTTGAACAATTGGATATTATGTTCTGTCTTCTTAGCAGAATTCAAGCGATTATTCGTTTGAACGAATTCTTAAATTTATATGAGATGAATTTTTAACACAGTTTTAAATTAACACAAAATTAGCTTTAAGCTCGCATGTTAGATTTAAAAAGACATGGGATTTTTTATGCATTCTAATTTTATACCATGCATCTTTAGCATAGTTTCAAATTGACACAAAATCAGCTTTAAGCTCGCATGCTAGATTTAAAATGCTATGGGATTTTTTTATGCATTCTTACTTTTATACTAAATGTATCTTTAACATAGTTTCAAATTGACACAAATTCAGCTTTAAGCTCGCATGCTAGATCTAAAATGTGATGGGATTTTTTATGAATGGAAATGAATTGCTTTTACGACGATTTCGTGTCTGTAATGGTGGAATATTGAGTTCAAAATTTCAACCACTTTTGAGTTAGATAACTCGAATTTTAACTGCACTTTAAAAAATTCCGTATCAAATTACGGTACAAAGTACCAGCATTTTAGGTACATCATCCGTGAGATTCATTTTAACCGTAAAATATCATACCGTAATTTTTACAGTAATAGTTATTTTAGGATTTTACGATAATTATTACTGTAAAAATTATGGTATATCAGATTTTTCGTTCCGTAACATATACCGATATAATGGATTAGACGGTAAAAAGTATCCACACTCAGAGTTCCAGTCCTTTTTACCGCAATTTGATTCTGAAGTTTTTACAGTGCTCCGTACTTGATAATAATGCAAATTTTCATTTGTTAATTGCTGCAAACCAAATTTTTTTTCACAAGTTTATCACCAGAAAGAATTTATCGTCAATAAAAGCTTCGACTTATTTTTGATTAACTAGGGTACTTAAATATAAACTGAAGCTTAGTGGTTGGTGTTACCAATAGTTTTTCTAAAAAGGGTTTGCTAAATTTGTTGCTTTACTTTTTATTTTTGTTTTTCCAATTGAAATTTGACAGTTTTTCTATGCAAAAAAATTAACAGGCACAAATTAATAAAAGTTAATAAAAGTTTTGAAAGCTACACTTTTAAAGTAGACAGATAAAAGGATAATAATTTCATTATTATTAAACCAAGAAAGAAAAACTTAGGGTGTAATCTACATAATTAACTTTTAATCCAAAGAAAATTTTCTGCAGTCTTTTTGCAAGTCAGGCACCCTACATTTTTCGTTTCAGATCTAACAAAAATAAATTTTTTTCTCTTTTTCAGTGTAATCGAAAAACGTAGTTTTTAAAACTTTATTTAATTTTATTATAAATGTATCTCCTTTTAAATTTGATCATGCACTGAAAATCAATTCTGACAGTATCTTGCTTTCGTTCGTTTTTTATTTTGATTTTCGTAGCATCAGAGATTATCAAATTTGTAACTGAAGGATTTGACTTAGAGCAATACATCGATAAACTACACTTTTTCCAAAAGTAATATATTTTGCTTCAAACTGCTAATTATTATTGTTTCCAAATAGGTTCATTACAAGTATTTTCTAAATAACATTATAATAGCTAAAATAATTTTGCTGCTAACAGGAAAATCGTGGTGTTTTTCACCGAAACTACTTTCAAAAAATTATTTTGGTCATTTTAAAAGTATTGATTATCATTATATTGTTCCAAACTCTTCAATTTAAATGAGAATAAAATTGGTCCATATTTTTCTTAAATACTTGTTAGCTAACATCTAATGTAATAAAATTTAGATAATTGTGGTCAAAATTTTAGCTGAGTTATCACACTTAAACAACTAAATCCAGTTGAAGCAGTTCGATTTTTTAGTTCAGCTGTATAATTTTGTATTTTTCAATTCCCCCTCATGAGACAAGAATACTCAAACATTAATACACATTAGTTTTCGTAGAGGAGAATTTTGATTTGGTTTGGCTGTTAAAAAACAACTCTAGTTACTACACTTAATGCACTAAAAGTATACTAATAGGCTATTGGCAATGGTATGGGATTCTATTTCAATAATAATGCGAAGGTGTTAATGGCGTACTTCCTACTTCCGTGTTAAAATTGTTAAAATTCAGATAAGATGGAGGATGATGGTAGTAATCACCCTGCCTTCGCACCACTCTGTTCAACCACATAAGCGTGCATGAACTTTATATCGGTTTTGAAACTGAGCGGAATATTGAATTAGAGTTGATTCCGAGCTACTAAGAACACATAAACTATAGTTTGTGTAAGCTAAGAAGTCTGAAATCGTCTGGTGCTATGGAAACAAGAGTGGCGCACTTTAGGGAGGGTAGCTTCACTCTAGGACTAACACAATAGACCGAAGAGATTCCCTTTCTCTCACCAACTCGAGCCGAAACCACTCTAAAACAGTGACCCCGCACTCCTACTTGAAACAGTCATACCTCGTTACCATGGTCACCGCCACAGGTCCAGACGAATGTCTGGAGGAGTTCTCATTTTGAACAAACTATAAGATATACACGGGAAATACCACTTCCCGTGAAGCTGTAATTCACCATACTGACTTGGCTGCTCTTTTTGACTGACACACCTAACATACTTTCCATACTCGATTCTATTTTGCTTCTTTTAACTCTGAACTTTTTTTTAATTTTTAAATCAAATTTTACTAATTCAGTTACTTTATTGTAATATTTAAGAGTATAATAACATATAAATATGTATTATTTATATTGTTTCTATGTCAACCGTATTCTACTCCTTATATTAACCCTTAGATAAGCAATAATATAAGAATCAATTCTGTCATATAAGGGGCATAGCACTTTTTTTTACTGTGTCCTATGCCACGCAAATGGCAGCGAAATCCTTTTTTTTCACTTTAATTGTTAACATATTTGAAATTAATTTAATCTTTGTTAATGTATTATTGTTATTGGTGTTATAATTAATTATTGTAAGCATATCTTCTGGGAATTAAGCTTGAAGTATTTCTAGACAGTTAAGGGTTAAAATATACAGGATGGATTAAAATATACCAAGGGAAAAAACAAAGAAAACCGAGAAAGTCTTACAACTGTGATTGATAGTTTGTGTAAAAGCGACGCATGCCTTGCGAACATTGTCAAAAACTTCAATTTATACTATCGTAAACGTGTTATAATATTTAATTAACTGTATTCATGCTTATTACGCTTATCATTATGCAATTAATCAGAAATTATGCGCAAATGCATAAAAAAGTAAAAAACAATTATGGAAATAAAAACAAATCGTTTTCTGTGTATATAAAATCTAAACAGAATGGCATTTTTTATTGTAAAATAACGTTTTACAATTTGACACGTAACACAGATGAAAACTTTCTGCTTTTTGATTAAATTAACTAGATGAATGAAAGAGAAGTTTAATCTGACAGTTTTATCAGGAAGCTATTTACCTAATGCAATCTGCGTCCCTTTTATGAACGGAGTATGATAAAACCTAATTACTTTTGCATGTATTTATCGTCAAAAAATAACCACAAGAAAGTCAAGATATAACCGAATTATAATAAAAAAATAAACATTCATGAAGAAATAACATAAATATACAGCTCGTTTAATAAGAACAAAAAAAAAGTCTATTTGGATGTTAACTGGTATGCGTGAAATGAAATTGTACATTTTGGGTGTGTTTCTAACTGTCGCTCACTTATCTTTTTTCCTTGTACTCCTTGTATGGAAATTAAGTTGAATGTAATATCTTTCTTTCAAATGCTTCAATCTAAAAACTTCAAAAAGCGCAGAAAGACTTTAAAGATAATTTACTTCAAGAATTCTTTTACGATCATGTAAAGTATTGTGTGTTTTTTGTAATTATCTTAATATATATTTATTACTGAGCCCTGTCCCGCCCCCGCCAAGGGGCATCCAAGGGGTACTGATAGATTATAAACATAACACAGAAAACTGTGCAAAGCACATCATGAATTACAACTTGAAAAAACATTTAAGAAGTTGAAAAGTAAATATATGAATTGTGAGTATATGAATTGGGAGTATCTTAATATGAATTGAACATATGAATTGGGAGTATCTTAATATATATATATAAATCTAATGATAATGTCATTGATTTTTTCATTGTTGTAAATTCATTTTTATTGGTTGGAAAATCACATGATAGATCCAGTTTTCGCACACTAACTTTCATATTGGTATGGTTGTCATCAGCATTAAATTGATATGAGTTATAGGTCGGTAGGGACTTTATTTACGTCACAATAGAGCTGCACAATGGGCTATTGGCGGCGGTCTGGGGAACACTCCTGAGGATGATCCGAAGACGTGCCATCACAATTCTCTACTGAGGAGATGGCTCCCCTGCTCAATTGATTCTCTACTGAGGGGATGGCCTCCCTGCTTTGGTAACCGGACGACTGCGCACGAAGTCGAGTACTTTACGGTAGAAAAGTTTAATAAGAACCGGTACCGCTCACCCTCGGTCCCTACGCAGACTGATCAAAGTGGTCACCCACCTGCTTACTGAATGCGTGATTTCGGTGTTCTACTGGGAACCGTGTCTTTACGATCAGTCCACTGCAAACTATAAGTCATAAAGTTATTGTTTTCCTGTAAATATATTTGTTTCCCTAATTTGAGGGTTAAAATTACCTGTACTGTTATTATTATATTTTTGATTTTGTTTTATTTCTAAATTAAGTGTTTAGGAAAATTGTTTATTATTATTATTATTATTATTAGAATATCGGTGTCTGATCTTATTAACCATATCTACATATGGCTTTCTTTCACTTTTGTGTAGAATTGTGTAGATTTGACTAGTGACGATTTATTGATTAGACTGGAGGAACAATTTTTTTTCTGTTACAGGAGAATTTTTAACAAATCCCGTTTGTAACAAATCTGCAATCGATTCAATCTACATAATCTATAATCTTTTTATAGCCAAGTTACATTTTTTTAAAATGAAAATTTAAATCATTTTTGGTCGAAATGTGTAAACTAATTGAGGGTTAACGTTAACTTTGGGGGTCACATAAATGTTGCGACGAACTTCTAAAGACGTTAGGGCTGATGATAAGGATTAAAATTGCTCAGGAACCCATGACCGGAAATGTCAAACACCGCTAGGGGCGCTTCCCTATTATAAATACTTTTTCTGAGTGCTTCTAGACATGTCACATTAGATAAGCTTCCTCAACCGCGCCCTTAGCATGACATTTCTAGGCATTGTTTCCTATGCAATTTTAATCGTGTTGATGTGCCTTAACTCCCTTAAAAGGTTTGTCACAACATTTATGCGAACCCTTACATATAACGTTTTTTATCTCGTACATTTCTACAAAAATAGACTAGAAATATCATACTAAAAATTTCATTTAAAGTATGCAGCTTTAGGAGTAAAACTAATTTAGGATTTGAAATACCCATACCAGAATTAAACAAGATCAAGTATTTTTATAAGTGCAACGAAAAATTTGTTATGCAGTGTTATTTACTTTTTTTCCCCTCCTCCTCCGAAAAACAGATATTCAGTCAGATTCAAAAACAAATTTTCATACCTTCCCACATTCAATAAATTTTTCTTACCGTATCTTCTATTGGCAATCCTAAAATCATTGTCATAAAAATCAACACCATATGGATCACTCGTATATGCCAAGACATTGTCGTCAATATAGTGAGCAACATTTTCATCCACAGCAGAAAAAAGTAGCGAGAATTCTCGATCGAAGTTCTTCTACAAATAAACGTGAAAAAAGAAAAATTTTAGTTTTAGAAATTTAGTCAAGAATTACGAAATTTGATTAAATTACATTTGTAACTCAATAAAACTGAAACAAATTCGAGATATTTACAAAATTTTGTTGTTGTTTTGATTACAACTGACGGAACTTTGATTACAACAGACGAGATATTTGCAAAATTTTGTTGTTGTTTTGGTTAGAACTGACAAAACTTTGATTACAACAGACGAGATATTTTAAATTTTTTGTTGTTGTTTTGATTACAATTGACAGAGACAAATAGATTTATTTGAGATTGTTTTGAGGTGTTAAGGTCAATTTGAGGTTCATTAGAAGTTGACTTAAAAAACAACCTTAAAAAACCTACCTCCCAAGGTTTATAATCAAGATTTATGAAATTGTTTTATTCAGGCTTTAGGCAGTTTTAAAGTTGAAAGAAATCTACCTTAGAGCAACCAGCTTAGAGAGGTCAATTTTGAAAGATATATACAACTGTTTTGATTACAACTGACAGAAACAAATGAGTTTATTTGTGATTGTTTTGAGGTGTTAAGCTTGATTTGAGGTTTATTAGAAGTTGACTTAAAAAACAACCTTAAAAAATCAGCCTCCTAAGGTTTATAATCAAGATGCATGAGGTTGTTTTATTAAAATTTTAGGTTGTTTTAAAGTTGAGAGAAATCTATCTTAGAGCAACCTGCTTAGAGAAGTCAATTTTCAGGGGTACAGGCTATTTTTTCTACACTTCAAGTGAATAAATATATTTGAGGTGTGAATAATTTCACGCGATTTCAACTATAAGTAATGCTTAGCTTTAACTCAGGTTAGTTTTATAAGATGTTAATAAGTATTAAATTAAGGTTTATTGATGAATTTACTTTTGGTGCAAATCATGACAAAATTATCTACCTCTGGCGTATCAGGTTGTTTTGATGTTGACAAGTGTCACTTCACTTGTAAACATCAAAACAACCTGAAAAAATACCTTATTCTTGGAACGTTTAGTTGGGAGTTTTCTAGTTTTCTAGTTTAGAGTTGGAACATTTAGATAAGTTATATTAGTTAACTGATCACAAAATTTGTATATAAATTTTCAAACATAACGAAGTTTAAGAAAAATGTAATTTTATAGAGAATTATAACAAATTTGTATATGTAGTTTTGATTATACAATAAATATGTCTTACAAGAATCGATCGATCTCTTACAAGAAATCGAAATTTTAATTATATAGAAATTTTATCTTCTTAAATACAATAATTTAATCGGATATAAACTTTCAACTTCAAAATAGTATAATTTGTTAATGCTAATTTGTAATGTTGATAAAAATTTTGGAATTTGAATCTAGCTAAGTAATCTATTGAATCTAGCTAAATTTTCCTTTTATGTAAAATTTAATTATAAATGAAGTTTAAAAGAGAATATTGAAGCAGGTTTTGAGATAAAAAAAAGTATTTTTTGAGGTTATAAATATCCGCTAATGGTAAAAATATGTTATAGATAAATTTTTAATACCTCCTTTTTTAAAGATAGTTCTTTTAGCAATTCTTTAATAAAAAAAATCGTATTCCTATGAAAATAAACCCCTTTATTCAATAAACTTCTTATTTTATAAGTGATTTATCCTAGCAAATTGAATAAATTAGATTAAATATTTTTTTCCTTACCTGTTTGCCTTCTTCGTTAAGAATACCTTTTCTACAGACAAGTAAAATTCCATTCAAACCATCATAACCGTCTCTCCTGAAATCTACATCAGAAAAGTATCTCCAAGGTAAGCAATCTGGATCCATACTTGTTGGACCATATTGTTGCAAAAGAGTCCAGTAGGACACTTTTGTCTCGTTTGTCTTCACTTCTCCTGCATATATACATAAACATAATATAGTTAGAAAATTAATTTAAAAAAAAGGTGGAAAAAGGTAAAGGTTCTCATCAGGACGCATTCCTTTACGACAGTGAGAGAGACATTTCAAAATAAATAATAATTATCCTAAGATGAAAATCACTCTTCATAATGCGTTGAAGACTTAAAAATTTTTTTTTTCTAAATGAGTCTTAAGATGAAAGAATAAAAGTGGAAAACAACTTAGTGATATGAAGTAAAATAAAATTAACATGTGTTGAAATTAGATATACTAATCTAACAGTTAACAAAAGTTAAGAAGAAAAAATATAATAAATGCGCTTTTAGTTATATCGTATGAAAAATTGGTAAAAAAATATATAAAACAGTTTTTTATTGCTGCCATGAAAAAAATCCTTTAATAATAATTATAATTGGAAAATGCGAGCATCAAAATCCACAATACATAGAGAAATTAATGCATGCGAAATACAATAAAATACGTTAAAAATAGGTTAATACACAAAAAAACAATTAAAAAAGTATTTTAGTGGTAAAATCGTTAAAAAAATATATATGAAGGCAAGACCAGGGCTGGAAAAACAGCCCGTCCGCCCGTCCTCGACGGTCAAAAATTCCCCGCGGACAACGAATTTCTCGAATCCGACGTCCGCGCGGACGGCCATTTTCCCGTTAATGTTCGTGATACATTTTCAATTTTTGTTATCTTACAGGAGTCTAGCGCCTCACTTCTAGGATGACCCTGAAATGGAATTGATATTTTCTCTGTCTGGGAGTACTGCACGTTTGAAAGGGGCTTCTCAGCAATGAACTTTCAAAAAAACACATTACGTACTGGTCTTAAACAAGAAGCGTTAAACACAATTATGAACATCTACCTAAATGGAAAACCCCTTTTAGATTTCTGTGCAGAAACCTCTGTAAATCATTGGCTTGATTGTGGAACTGGCAAACGTCATATTTGATTCATTTAAAAAA
>NC_092205.1:45971898-46019061 GCF_043381705.1 Parasteatoda tepidariorum | reverse complement strand
ATCAATATATAAAAAGTAGTTTCACTTTGAAACATCAAATATGGGAAAAAATTAAAATCATAATCATTTAAGAAATTGTTTTATGAGAATTGTAAAAAAATTTAACTCAAAGGATGCGTGAAAATGTTCGAATTAGTCCAAGATATTTTGAAAACCACAACATCAGCGATGAAAGTGCGTTGAAATTCCGTGAGCACAATTCCAAAAGCAAAGACGAGAGCTGCTAGGGAAATTTTTTTTTTCTTCGTTAAGATGAATTGTAAATTAACACTGAATGGAGAAATTGAAGCTTATTTTTCTTTGAGTTCTGAGTAGGTGGGAGGGGAATGTCGAACATCTAAGGAGACCATCGTAAACCATTCCGGGGTGTGAAAACAATTCATCGACGATAAAATCCAGCTCAGCACTTAAGAGTGGCAAAATCAACGCTTTCTCAAAGGGATAGGGTTTCAATAAAAACATTTTAATTATCAGGAGTTCGATGCAGTTTTTGTCCAAGGAAAGAAATTGAAGCTCAGCTTTCTAGTAGTCTCAGGAACGTAGACAAAATATGCAGCATAGACATGGAAAACGGATGATCGTTTAGTTCCACTGTGCGTAGGTATCATTTATAATAAACTAAACGCTTGATGATTGAAGAGTTTATTTTTTGTTGAAGCTACTGGATGAATTATTCTTTGCCATTAGTTGAAGAAGAATTTGACTGCTTATTTACTAACTGCTCATTTGAATAAATGATTTGAAGTTATTCCATATTTTTGATGTACCCTCTTCTGAAGTTGATTTATTTAATTTCAAATGAGAGATATTCCATATCGTTGATGTACCGTACCCCCTTCCCGACCGTTTAATCCTGTCGGCTTATAACGTCGTTGCCGAGTGGAACGATTAAAACAGGTCATAGGTAGGGAAGGAGGGTACAAAATTTATTTATTAATTATTAGACAACAGCAGTCATGAGAGTGAGTAAAAGTGAACACGAAAAGTTGTGCTCCTTGGTTATATGTTAGGGAAAATCTTGCAAAGTAAAATCCGTAATATGTCTTAATTTAGGGAAAGAGGGAACTCTTAGTAGTTGCTATTGGTTTATGAAATAGATCGAACGTTTCCCACACAGAGCAAAGGGAAAAATGTCCTGCTCTTAATTAAATGCATACTTGAGCCAAAAATAGATTTAAGAACAGGATGTGGCTTTTAAAAGTGTGAGAAAGTATTTCGATTAGAATAATTAATTGGGATGAAGTTTTATAAAAGAAACTAACATAAAAAGATTAATTGAAGCTTTTTATGTTACATATATAAAACAGTTTTTTATTGCTGCCATGAAAAAAATCCTGTAATAATAATTATAATTGGAAAAAAATCCACATTACATAGAGAAATTAATGCATGCGAAATACAATAAAATACGTTAAAAATAGGTTGATACGTAAAAAAGCAATTAAAAAAATATTTTAGTGGTAAAATCGTTAAAAAAATATTTATAAAGGCAAGACCTTTACTCGTTCCAATCCCTAATTTTATTTCGATTCCCTTATTCCCCATTCCTATTCTTTCACTTCCCAAGAAGGCGGTTTGATAAAATGTGAACTGCAAAACGTGAATGTCTTACGAAAACAAATTTATGACGTGAAGTATGGCGCAGCATAGTTGTTTCCAACAAAGCTGATTTTCAAGCTGATTCCTTTTTCTGGTTTGTTACTAAATCATGAAGATGTCAGTTCGTGAAAATGGGCAATTACTGTAATAAAGGCAATTAATAAAGAGTTACTTGTATTCGCGAACGAAAAAGCCGTTGCTGGCCAGTCCGAGAGCGATTTTTAACCCTTCGTGTTACGCTCAAGATACTAATGCTTATAATAAAATTAATGCATATGGAGCATTTTCAGAAAGTGTGGCATTTGGGTCTTTTGCATTTATTTAATTTAATTTTCATTGAAAGAATGTTTTCTTTTCTTTAAATACTATTAAAGCCTTACAATTGCGCATTTAAGGAGCAATAAATTCACCTGTAATAATAGAATGGAGAGACTGCCTGTCTATTTGTGTGTATGTGTGTCACTATTCTGCGCGCGTGAGTGTCAAACCAGGCACATACAAAAATAAAATATATTGTAAAATTGCTTTATTAAATGCCCAATTTATTACCACGCAAATATTTCTATATATTATAATGTATAATAATATTCATATAGTAATGAAATAGACTGCAAATTTTTCAAAAAGTGTTGGAAGATTCTGTTTTACAATTTTAACCTTTTGACGAAGATAGGACACCGATGTCCCTTTTATGTATTTTTTCTGACGCTTTAATTACTAGCAAAAATATATTTTCATATTTTCTAATTATATAAGAAGTCTAATAGTTTAAAAAAATCTGTTAGATTATCGGAATTATATTTGTATTAAAACATAAGATCCAAAAAAACAGTTTGAAAGTTTTGTTTTGATTTTGTAACTTAAAGAACTTTCAATGAGGAATAACTGCTTCTCTTTGATTTAAATAACGGCAAATAAGTGGAAGTTTGAAACATTATTATTTCGAAGCGAGCCGTGTTTGAAAGATCTTACCTTTAACTCAGAAAAAGAGACCGGTGTTTTCTAACAATAAATTACTAAATTGCCAAAGATAATATTTTTCTTTAGTTTGATCTAAGCTAATACAAAATAATGAGAAAAAAAAGAATGAAAAATATGTTTAATAAAAATTCTGTGTCAAATGGTTAAAGATTCAATGAAAAATGCTCTAATACTTCTCAGAGTAAATCACTAAATGCATTCACTTTGTTTATTTAGAAAAAAAAATAATCCTTCAAATGATAAAGTAGTGTCAGTTTTCTTTGTCATTTTTGGTCAAACACGTTTATTAATTGCTTCTTTCATGGATTATATGGAATTATGTTTCATTCTTGTCAAGAGTAAGTAGATTAACTTCATCAATAATTGGTATTTAAAAAAAATACTTCATAAATCATGTCTTATTCCTCATGAATGTCGCACTTTCTGAAAAATCAACCACATACTTGCTATCCCTGCCATCTCGATCCTATCTAATAAGTTTTCTAAGAGAGAAACAATGATGAATGAGATAGATCAGGTTGCTATTTAGCCAACGGCAAAAGAGTCAGAGCTGTGATGTTTTTTATCACATATTTTCTATCTTTACATCTTTCATTTATTATCTATTATTCCTTTTATCACTTTTATTTTTATTTAAGTTTCGATTTCATTTGAATTCGATTGAAATTAATTTCTTATTTGTCCCTCTATCCAAGCTATAAGCCAATTTACTGATTTTGGCGTCTTCCTGTAGTAAGATCTAAGAACTTTCTGGAACTTTCTAGATGTACTCAAAACAGAAGCTTCGTACTAAAGTTGTTCTAGTTATTGGTTCAGATGTTTCTAAAATTTATCTTTAAATAGGATTTAGATACAATTTGGAGAAGAAAGAAACATTTGATGTGAAAATTTTCACTATGAAGTAATATTCGTTTTTTAGATTTGATTTAATTTGATAATGTTTTCTGAAAAGAAAATTTTTAAATTGAATTTTAAATTCCTATGATTTTCATTTTATGATATTAATAGTTCAGTCTCTGAATTGGATTATCACTGATTGTATTATCACTTTTCTTGAACAAAGTCCAGCATTCTCTTTTTCTGGACTTCGCAAAAAATTTCGAACCTAACTAAGAATAAATAAATTAGTAGTAGAATCTATCTCTTTCCGTTTTTCTTTAATTGATTTATTTGAAACGTCGGTGAGGCTTTTGACTCTAAATAAATCGCGTTCAATTAAAAAAAAACATATTTGTCTTAATCATTATTATAAAAACCCCTTTGTTTTAATTAAAATGGTTAATTTTTTATATTTGTAAAATATCGTGGTGCTCAAACTTGTAAAATAATATTTTTTAGCCTATATTCGAAAACTATATATTTTATTACTTCTTCGAATTAGATTTTAATGAACAACAATATGATTTTAATTAATTAACACATTAATAAATACATTAATAATACATTAATAATACATAAATAAATGCATTAATAAATAAATTAACACATTAATAACACATTTATAAAACTCTTTTTTCCTATGCCTTTATTTCTAATTCTCTGAAAATTATAATAACTTATAAATTTAAAATTATAATAAAATTGTAATAAACTGCTTATCAGCAATGTTTTTCTTGCGGAATTTGGAATCAACGCATATATGAAGTTAGTTATGCCTGCTTATTCAAAAACAGACAAAATCAAAATGCGCGGTGGGAGCATCTTAAAAGATCAAAATCATTGAAGGAAAATAAAGGGGCATTTTGGAGGTAGAAGAAAAAATTTGTAAAATTAGCGAACTTTGTAATCATTTCATTTTTTAAAAGACTAATATATACTATTTAAACTATTCATTTCGTAATTTTTTCTTTCATATGAAGTGGAAATTCTGGTTTTTAAAACTATAGTTCTTTTTACCACACATTTAGTAAAATATACAATACTCTAAAGTAAGTTTAACCGAACAAACGGTTTTTAATGCCATGCTTTGAGATATTATAATAAAATTACTATATTTATCTAATTTTAACAGATATTTAATAATATATAAAACCATATTTTATTGTTAATTTGAAAAAAATCGGTAAAATTTACTGAGCTTTTTGGTGTTTCCACAAAGCGAGAAAAATGGTAAATTTTATCATATTCTGTTAGTTTTGATCATACTTTTTTCTAAGAGTGGTAAGAAAATGTTAAAATGAAATTTATTTAACTAATATATCTATTTTTCATTTATTACTTGCTTTTTTTCAGTTATAAGTTAATGTTTGGGGCTAGAAAGGGATGAAATATGTAATTATTTTGAAGATTTTTTATTTTATTAATTAAATTTTACTAATTTTTATATTATTGTTTTTTTTAATAAATATTGTTATTTTTTTGGTTTTCTTTTTTTACTTATGCATTTATTTTCACGCTCTTAATTCTATTTTTATTACAATAGTAACAGTATTTAATAAATTAAAATTTAAAACTGGATAACAATGGAGGAAGTAAAAAAATAGCGTAATTAGAATAAAGAAGAAATGAAAGAGAATAATATTCCGCACGTATTCATTTTTGGTTCCTCGGGTTCATCACTTTTAAGTGGATTATAATCACTTCAAAAATGATAATCAAATTCTTCGATTATTAATGGAATATTTCTCTTACTGATACAATATTTACTTACGAAAGGCAATTAAAAAAATTAATCAATTCATTAATGATATATTTCAGCATATACAGATTCTGATAAATTACCATTTGGTAAGTAGTATGCCCCATGCGTTTCAATGGAATACGGCCAGGACGCCAAGTTCTTAAATGTCACTTTGATGATATCCCCAATCTCTCCTCTAATTGTAGGTCCCATAATAGCTAAATGAATATCATCCGGTCCTCTCACTTTTGGTGTCTTAAAAGTAGCATCAGTGTATTCTCGATAAACAGCTTTTCTGTATATTCCGCCAATTCTGTGTGGGCCTTTCACAAAATATGGTTCAGAATACCTAAAATATTATTAGAGCAGATGATTATGTTATAATAATTTAATATAACCTATATTAAGAGGGTTATATAAGGAAGTACTCATATTCTTAACGATCGGTCATTTTTCAAGAAAGCGGTCATGAAAGTGCCTATTTTTTATATACACGTATATTATACACTTATTTGATTAGTGCCGATATCTAGTTTAAGATAAACTAACTATTTACAATTACCTTAAAAATATCCTGGTTCTGCCATCTGGTGTGTAAAATGAAAAATAAAATGCTTTCCGGGCAAAAAAATTGAATTAGTTTTATTCTTATTGGCGCGTTACTTCTGAACACTCCAGCCCGGGAATGTCACGGGAGCGAGAAATAGAGGGCGAAACCTCATCCCGTCATTTTCACGGGAGCGAGAAGGAAGGGATTAATACAATCGTATTTTTGTAATAATATTGTTGTGTAAGTTTTCACTACTTTAATCGAAATGGTAACATTATTTTACATCTCTAAGCGAAACAGTGATTTGTTGGGAATTTTTCGCTGTGAAGTTCACATAAAGTTAGCGTTTGAGTTAGGGGAAACCGTAACGTTTTAGAAAATCTCTTTAATGTTGAGACATTTATCCCAAAGTGGCTTTAATACGAAAACACTCTTTTATTGTGCTGTAATTAGTTAGGCTGATGGATAATTTCTGAAACGTTGTTTAAAAATCTTTCTGACCCGCAAAATATAGCTTACCGTCTAAAATTACATTTAAAACCTCGAATGAATTAAAATATAAGTGGGGTAAATTCAGACTATATGATATCATGATATATTATTTATATTGTTCCAACCATTCATCAATTTTATACAACGTATAGGCTCTTGCGCCATCATGTCAATATACTGTAAAAAATTCTGGATCAAATTATGGTATAAAGTTCCAGAACTTTCGCTGCATCATCCGTAAAATCCATTTTTTTCCGAAAAATATTATACCGTAATTTTTACAGTAATAATTATTTAATTTATAGTGATTCAGTGGTTTTACGGTATGTCAAATATTTATCCCCGTAACCTGTCCCGTTAAAAACCGAAATGACGATAAAAAGTACAGGCAATTAGAGTGCTAATGTTTTTCACTGTATTTTGATTCAGAATTTTTCACATTGTAGTGTCGTATCTTCGCTTTAAAATGTACAGCCATTTGACCTCGGCAATTTGTATTGGAATTATTTCTGATTAAATGTTTCGGCTTGCAACTATCTTACATCTCTAATGTTTCGTATTCTGCAATTACACACGCATTGTTTCTTTGTTACTCGGGGGGTTAAATTGCGTATTAAACAAAACACCACTTCAGTGTATCTAACTACACTTCTAAAAGTTTTGATTGTTGCAATTCACGTCAATACAGTCACGTCGTACATGTCTGTAATATTTACATTACGTCTCGTTATATCATGTAGCTCAGTCTCACTTTTTAATGGAACAGATAAAGGTTCTAATCAGTCACAGTAATGTAATTCTCGTATTTTGAACCAATAATGCCTACTTGGTTAGAATTTTTTGGCCGGAAATTTTTTTCTCTAAACCCGTGTGTGATTGCTTTGTCATGAAAAATCGAATCTTTCTCGATTTTTTTTAAAAGTCAAATTTTGGGATTTTGTTTCTTTAATATTATTATTGAAATTAGCCTTTCTGTGCTTTGATAGCCTAACTATGCTTGAAATACTTATGAGAAAATCTTTCAGCAAATGAAAGAAAAGATAATTTTTGCCTTTTTTTCGTATAATTTCGAATGTTTGCAATAAACCCAGAGCAAGTCATTAGAAAATCTTACAATTGCGTCAATATGTATTATTTTTTAATTAAAAACAACTTAAAAAAATATCTAATTTATATTTCTAATTACTTATGTTTTACTTCCTGATATTACTAATTTATTATTATTACTTTATACTACTTTTTTATATTCTGTTCTTAGAAAACTGAAGAATTAGCATAGAAAACTAAGTTTTAGTTTTGGACAACAGGGTGTTTTTCTCTCTAGAAGTATATAAAATATAAATTGATTAGACAATAAATGAGCAATTTGCTTTTAATTTATAGTTTAATGTAATTAAACGTTTTGAACGAACATGAGATAATGTAACATACATGAATATGTAATGATGTCACATATATACTTACGCATCATCTGTGAGGTTTGTGCCACTTAAAAAATTAAAACCTGTTGGGGCATAATTCCATTCAACTTCTTCAGCTGCAATGTATATTTCTCTAAACTTTCCTTTAACTGTCGTTTGTTCATCAGGTTTAGAATTCTCACATTGCCGAACTCGAAAGAATGTTTCCATGCCAGCTTATTTGAGGAAAAAATACAGACAATTATTGATACAGATCAATATTAAACCGTTCTTAAAGATATTTTTCCAAATAATACATTTAATTTGACTTATGTAAGTGTTTAGTTTTGGAGAACTCTTTTTCGTGTTTGTTTTAAAACGATATTTTATAGAAATAAAAATGAAACGAATCGAAATGAAATGAAATAAATTTTGAATTCAATTTAACTCATGTAGTTGTTTATTTCTAGCGAACTCTTTTTCAAGTTTGTTTTAAAACGATATTTTATTGAAATGAAAATGAAATAAGCTGAAATAAATTTTAATTTTAATTTAACTCATGTAGTTCTTTATTTTTAGCAAACTCTTTTCCAAGATTGTTTTAAAACAATATTTAATTGAAATAAAAATGTAATTTATTGAAATGAAATAAAATAAATTTTAAATTTAATTTAACTCGTGTAATTCTTTATTTTAGTGAACTTTTTTTCAATTTTGTTTTAAAACGATATTTTATTCAAATAAAAAGAAAATTTATTGAAATAAATTTAAAATTTAATTTAACTCACGTGATTGTTGATTTTTAGCGAAGTCTTTTTCAGGTTTGTTTTAAAATAATATTTTATCGAAATAAAAATGAAATGAGTAGAAATAAATTTTAAATTCAATTAACTCATGCATTATTTTCAGCGAACTCTTTTTCAAGTTCGTTTAAAAGCTATATTTTACAGAAATTAAAATGAAATATTTCATTAAATACGACTACAAATGTGTTTTTTAGTCGAGAAGCTTTTTAGGATTTCCGAGTCATTGAGTAGATTCTCGTCGTTTTACATCCATTCCCTCTGCCTTACAACATCAACTTTTCAATCAACTAATCAACTTTTGTTTAGTATGCTTTAATATAAAATTTTGCAAACATAAAAATATTTTCTCCGAATTTAGCTCGGATATTTCTTAAAATTATTTATGCATCTTTTTTCATGTTCGGGGATCACTGGTGCTTTAATATGAAATTTTACAAAAAATATTATTTATTACTTGACTACGACAATTATTTTTAAAATTATGCATTTTTAATGTTTGGGGGTATAATTTTAGTTCTATATCTACAGTTCTGTTACTTTTTATAAGTAGTATATATAGATATATGGTATAAAATGCTTATGAAATGCCTGAAAAAATTTTATTTTTATTTTAAAGTTGAATGTTAAAATCTTGCACAGAATTATATTGTAAGTTTATTTTAATGATCTATTTTTACTTTGAAGGTTAATAATAGATTTTTGTAGTTTATTGCGCTTTGTATTTTTGCATGAGGTTTTATTTAATTGCATTGTTCTTTTAAAAAACTTACAATGCGCGTGGGATCCAACCTCACAGCGAATAGGCCAAACACCAACTCGTCTTGCTACCATGTAACTGGTTGTGAATTTTGCTGGAAATAGATTGATATCATCCGTTCTGAAAGAAAAAAAATGGATTTTTAAATCAAAAATGTAGTATGGATAATTTGTTAACGTCACAGTAAGTAAGTAAGTTGTAACCTAGATTTTATTTTAGAAATGGTTTTTCCCAGGGCTCGAAAAACAACCCGTCCGTCAGAAATTCCCCGCGGACAACGAATTTCTCGAATCTGACGTCCGCACGGACGGCTCTTTTCCCGTTAATGTTCGTGATACATTTTCAATTTTTGTTGGCATACATCTTAAATTTTAATGGGTGTCATTAAAATTTAAGATACATAGCATCGTTAAACACCAGAAAACTCAGCCCTTCTAGCCCAAGCTACTTATTAAGACCTAATGCGGCAAAATGACCCACAATACAGCAACATACAGCACATGGTGGAATTAATGTTTTTTTCTGTCTGGGAGTACTGCAGCAGTTAAAATAGGCTTTTCAGCAACGAACTTACAAAAAAAAAAACAAAAAAAACAAAAAAAAACACATGATGTACTGTTCTTAAACAAGAAGCGTTAAAAGCAATTATGAACATCTACCTAAATGGAAAACCCCCTTCAGATTTCTGTGCAGAAACCTCTAAAAATCATTGGCTTGATTGTGGAACTGGTAAGCGTCATATTTGATTCATTTAAAAAACGCTGTATCCTCGGATAAATTGACATTCCAGATAACTTGACCTTTGTCATTAAATTATTTCATAAAAGAAATACTAGATTACTATTAGTGTCTTAGTATTTCATTCATTACTGTATAGTGTAATCTTAGTATTTGTAATCCTTGTAACTACTAATTCATTGTGCAATTTATATAAATGTTAGTAATAAATAAGAGAAAATTATATTTTTATTTATTTAGAAGATACGGGTTAGTTTCAAAGGAGGACGGGTTCGTTGTTGGACAAGCCGTCCTCAGGGACAGGTAAAATTTCTGAGTTTTTTCGAGCCCTGGTTTTTCCTGATTCTTTTAAACAAATATAATTGTATTTTTTTAATAAGAACTTAGGAGCTACCTGATATACACCGAAGAGCCATTACATTATGACCACCCTGCTAATAACATGTAGGACCACCTTTAGCCCTCAAAACTGCTAGCACCCGCAGTGACATTAATTCCACAAGGTGCTGATAGGTAATCTGAGGTATCTGGTACCAAGCGCTCACCAACTGGTCTTCTGATTCCCTCACATTGCGAGGGGGTAGCGTGGCAGCACGAATTTGGTTTTCCAAGTAGNTGATTGCAAAATTGTTCTATTTCTAGGCTACAAGGACTAGAAGATTTTCCACCTCAACGATCTTCACCAGATGATGTAGGGGTAAAGGGTCACTCTGGCATCAGACATCCCGGCCAGCCGAAGTGACTTCTGCCCCTTATCTTTTGTGCTTGTTATTTCATGTTAACTTCGAAGGTAGACGATGGACACAATAATGTGACTGAATTGTGTATAATTCACTCATTTTTAAAAATCACATTTACAAATTAAGTTGACCTAAATCATAGCAGTTGACTTTTAATTACTTTCCGAGAAAAAAAGTATTATTTAAATCATAAATGTAAATTAATTAAATACGAAACTTACTCTGAATTCTGCGTCTTTTTTCAGCGTTTCTTTTTCTTCTTTTCTCATTGATGGAGCCTGTCTGTCAATATTCTCATAAATATAAATACTTTTGCTTTCATCAAAATTCATAAAAACTAACACAACTCTACGATCCACTTCTTTTTTCTGCAATGTTCCTGTGATAATCAAATTTAGAAAATGAGCTTTTACAACATTTAATTGCTTAAATTAAAAATTACATTTTATTTTTCCCCAGATTGCATTTCAATAAAAGTATTCTTCATTTCAGAACTTTATGTGGTATTGTTTCCATTTAACTTAAAAGAGCATAAATTATCCGTATAAATTTTATCTACTCCGATTTTAATAATTGAATTTTAAACCTATTTACTAGAACATAAACTAAATGAATCGCTGTAAAGTCTCTTCATAGAGCTTTTAAAATCTCAATTTTACCCTGAATATTTCAAACCACACATTACTGATTAGATATCAACAATATCTTTTACAACTTGCCAGCTTGCTTATACTGAACGATGCCACTAATGCTCGACGAGAAATAAATACTTAAAATTTCTCCCCCTTTTTCAGTACAACTTTTTACCCGACTATGACAACAATTAGAAAGGGTCATCAATCTCTCATAAAACAAAACTCTTTGTGTATCAAAATGTTCATAAATATTTATCAAATAAAAATACTTAATTATATATAACTTTAATCATCTAATCATACGACCCAAGCAATTTTACTCATGACAGAAAGTTTAATAGTTATATCATCACAAAATGAAAGATGATAAACCAGCGCTTTTGATTAATGCAATTTCATACCGATACCATTTTTTTGCTACTCAGAAATCCAACCATTCCATTTAGCATGCCTACTTAATTTTCTGCATTTCTTTGTGTGTATCCATTCGACTATTAACAATACATAAATTATTTATAACTTTCCATTAGACTATTAATAATCATATATTTATCATCAAGTTTACTATCATGGCTTTAATTATCCTCCTTCTCTTGAGAAAAAAAATTCTAAAAATATGTTCGTATCACCTTTCTTACAAACAAGGAGAGGACCGAGAACTCCAGCATGTAGTTCAGTTTCACCATGTCTGTGGGAATGATACAT
The DNA here is from genome assembly GCF_043381705.1 of Parasteatoda tepidariorum. Classification (NCBI taxonomy): domain Eukaryota; kingdom Metazoa; phylum Arthropoda; class Arachnida; order Araneae; family Theridiidae; genus Parasteatoda; species Parasteatoda tepidariorum. The sequence goes on along the minus strand of NC_092205.1, from coordinate 46,007,038 downwards.
CCATGTCAAGCAATCTGGATCGTTTTCTGTTGGAGCGTCATGGTCATTCATTAGCCATCTGTACGTGTGTTTGGAACCAGGTTGTACTCTATCGTCTACTTTTTCGCTTTCTGTCGTATTGTCATCATACAGAGCCCCTGAAAATATATTTTCACAAAAATTGACTTATTAGAATAAAATAAATTTATCATCATGTAATACTTGAATTTATTATAAAATTCTTATGATGAGAGCAAGATTATCAGAATTGCATTACTGAATTATTAAGTGCATGTTTTTTTCATAAAAAAATAAACTTTTAATTTCTTTGGATAAATTGAAGGGAAACTATTCAGACTATTAATTTGAATGGTTTCAGTATCGTACATATTTTTTTTTTATCTGGATCTGGAAAAATTATCTCATGAAATTTTGATCCTAGATATTTTGCTCTTGTACTTTTCCTGTGTACACACCTGTACTTTTTTAAATAAAATATAATAACTATTGCGTACTACTATTTGTGCTAATTATTTATATCGATAAAGCTTATGGTTTACAAAGGTTAATATTTTTGTGCTTTGAATGACATGTCAATTCACGATTGCTAAGCATTCAGTTATGAAATCATACTCAAGAATGTATTTTTCTGAATAAACTTATTTTATTTACAATTTATTTAAATTATTAACCCTCAAAATAGGCAGTTGCAGTCTGAGAAATTTGTAGCTTGGAAAGTTTAATCAAAGCATCAGCCAAATATTTAACCCCTTCAATATTTTTTATCATTGTCTAGTTTATCTAAAAATTAATTTTTTCAATAATAAAAACTGTAAAAAATTATCCCAAGAAAACTTTCGAGAAGAACGCACATTATGATAATTAGTTATTATTTTTATTTACTACTTTTACAACTTATATGTTTACTATTTACATGTAACTATATGCGAGATTTATAAACGATAGGAACTTCAATTACATTACCCTATATGCATATATTACAAGAAAAAAAAAGTAGGCTTATTAAAAAAAGTTTACACGAGAAAAAAGAAAAAGATTGTTTCAATAAAATTTTTCATGAATACATATTAGATATAAGTTTCTTTACATTATTACTAAGTTTAAACATTTTTTTAACTCACTGCATATTTAGGGGAGCGGAATGTCTAGGAAACCTATCACCTATGAGCGTTTGACATCAATGGAGCTTAACCACTCTAATTAGCAATTTCTAGATCTTTATTACCCCTGACACGCTTTATTCCTAGCGACTTTGCATTTCTTGTCGACTAAGACAATTATTACAAATATATGTCAATCGATCGCAATTTTTTAAATTAAGAGAATAATTAATAAATTAAATTTAGGAACCTCAAGTAGCTTGTAGTGCATTTCATTTCCAACCATATATTTCTTTAACATTTAAGTAGGTTTCAAGTAAATAAAGTCAGTTATTGAATTGTAGCTTTCAATGCCTCTTTTCTTGTGGCAGGTAATCTGTAGTTCCATATCAGGATATTTATATCTGTTAACTAATTATAACTATTGCAAGCAGAGTAATTAAAAAAAGAGGAAAATCTTGGAATGGATACTGGGTATGACACTAAGTTTGAGAATTGCATAGCAACCAATAAACAAAGATGTCCTCGCACGCCGCAAAGATTTTTTTTCTGCACCATGAACTGACTCTTCATGCGCATTTAAAGCAGAGAATTTTTACAGACGGAACACATATTTACACAAATTATCTTAATTTTATGTTATTGCAAATTGCATTCAAATAGGCTCAAAAACATCTCTTTTATCGTAAATTACGACTTTGGCAATTAACTTCGAGCTCACCATTTCGTCAAAGGCTGCTATGCAATTCTCAATCAAAGAATTATATATATTTATTTTACAATTAATATTTTTAACTTAGTATTATTAAAAAAAGATAACTACAGATAAATAAAGATAGATAAAGATAAATCACACATAAGAAGGGAAAAACTTTACCTTCATGAATTTTTTGATATCGGACTCCATGAGGATGAATTGACAGTGGGTGATTAGCCATGTTGTAGAATACAATATTCAATATGTCACCCACCTCTCCTTGGAGTACTGGACCCAGTATTCCCATCCATGGCTCTTTTGGTTTCTGTATTGTGAATGTCTCATCTGTGTATTCCCATAAAATTGCTTTCCTGTATATCTGACCCAGTTTTAAGGGATCAGAACTTTTTGATAAATAAAGCTCTTTGTACCTATTAAAAAATTTACAATTGAGAGTTATGTTAATTTGTAGACTTTATTAGCCGTGCTTTGTTTTCAGGGAATGCATTTTTTTAACTGTTTTAATATGCGTATCGAAATTAACTATGTTTTGAACTTATTAAAGAAATGACATTAAAATGAGATGTTTAGAGACTTTCACCCATTGGCAAAATGGGTCTTGTTTTGAGTTTTATGGCGTGCGCACTTTATTTGGGCGTCATCATACTTTTCAACTGTATTTAAGAGTAATAGTAAACAGTGCGCATGCGTCGTCATTGCATGCCTTGCTATGGCGATTGCTGCTGTTTTTCTTTTTCTTTTCACTTTCAGGCCAACAAAATCGTCCTGTATATGCCTGAATTGACGGATGTTAACACAGGTGGGCAATGGAAAAAAAAACTTCTGGGAGGGAAAGAAAAAATTTAGATCGCGTGGGAATCAATGCCCAGAAATGTCATCATGCGCCACTAGGACCGCTTCTCTATTACGATCTGCTTCTCCGTGTGTTTCTGAACAGGTCACAATAGGAAAGCGTCTCTAGCCGCGTACGATGGCATTTCTGGGAATGGATTTCTGGGCAATTTTATTCTTTATGATGTGTCCTTACTTCCCAAGAGGTATGTCGCAACACTTGCACGACTCCATGCTATATATAATGCTTTAAAAAAACAGAAAATAGACTAAAAATGTCATTTATAAGGAAAAGAAAATGTAGCTGTTGGTGCAAAATTAATTTCAGATTTGAATTTCTTACTCCCAAATTAGACAAAATCAAGTATTTGCATAAATGCAGCAAAAATCCCCCTTCCCATGTTTAATTTACAATACGTCAAAATTTGAGAAAATAAATTAAAAAAATGAGTTAATGTCTGAGGGCCACTCCGTTTGATAAACTGCCAAAGAATTCGGTTTTATCACTAAACGTGGAGTACATTGGATAATTTTTCGAATCACTACGGTGCGGCAATATTTATTGATTTTCCTGTTTTAATCAATTTGGCGGGAATGTATAAGAACCTTCTAAAATATTGTAGAAGAATTTTAAATGGTTTAATACTAAATTTCATACAGGTTTGATGAAGATTTTAAGCAAGTATACTTCAAAATTATAAACGCGTTTGATGTAAAATTTAAAACATAACTATTATTGAATTTATTTTAGGAACATATAATTAAAAATATAATAAACGCTTGATTTAAAATTTAACAAATATTTCAACTTTCTATTGATTTATCTGAGTAATTAAAATAAGTATTCAAACCTATAAAATCTATCTAATGTATTGTAAAAAGTGCATCGAGTGTGTTGTAGAACATTTTTCTGATATACTTTTTAAAAGTGCATGTATGGGCACGGTACATTGTTATGGATATAATATATTGTTTAGAGTGTGCCTAATATTTTGTAGACAGTGTATCTAACATATCATTCAATATTAAGTTTTAAACTCGTCTAATTCTTAAGTTTAGTCTCGCACAATTAAATGTTTTTGCGCATAATGAGAAACATTTCAAAATAGTATGTTTTTAACTATACTGAGAAAAAATCTATGGCCAATATTACTAGAATATGGTAAAATTTTATGTTTTTTTGGCTCTATGGGAAACCAAAAATTTCGGTAGTTTTTACTGAAGCGCATTGGAAAAATAACGAATAAAATATGACTTTATAATGTTTATTGAATGGTGGAATTTCGTAATTTTATCATGATACTTTAGAGCATGACATAAATTTTTTGGTCAAATTTACTTTTCAGTTTTGTAGTTTTGGTTATTATAACAATAATTTTGAAAACTAGAATTTCCGGTAAACCGTTAGCATATGGCAGGAAAACTTACCAAATGAATGTTTTAAATACCGTATATATTGGTTTTATTAACCAAATTTGCTTATTGGCTGTAGAAAAAATCTGCATTTTCGACATGCTATATGAAAATGCAATTTAAAAACATAAAAAAATGTCAAAAATAAAATAAATTACTATTACTATCAAGACATAGAAATATAAGCTAATAGCTAAATAATTTTCGTGCAAAATGTCTGCAAATAGACTCTTAGTTTCAAGTTTCAATTATGATATCATTCTTAAAATAAATTTATTTATTTTAAGAATTAATTAATTAGCTAAATTTCGAAAAATGTGGGGTTGATAAATTTTTCTGTTTCTTTAAAGTGAATTTTCCATTTTCAAATATCTTTGCACATTTCTTAAGATTATAAAATAATTTCGTTAAGATAACTTGTTACACATTAATGCTATAACTTCTTGATGAGAGTTTAAAAGTACTCAAATGCTTTTAACAAAATTCTAAACGTGTTATACTAGTAGTAACAACCATTTTCAAGATCCTCGAAGCATTCGTGATTTTGGTTATTTAATTTTGATTTGTTCGTTTCGGAAAAAACTCTCCTGTATAGGGTTGGAATGTGTTAAACTTTGTGCTCGGAAAAATATATTTTTTTTAATGCTTATGTTAGTTAAATATAAATTGATTCCTGGATTGCAAACGATTTTGCAATGCTTTGACAAGTATAGCTTAAGTTATAAAACAGACGTTTTCTTTTAAACTTTCCAAACTGCCAAAAATAACTATTTCATAAAAAATAATTTTTGAACAGAAATTGATAACCTTGTGTAGTGATGTCACACTAAATCAGAAATTTCCAACATATATTCAAAAATATAAGAAATTTCAATAATTGTAATATCAATAAATAGCGTTATATATTTTTTCCTCATATTTATTTAATTTTTTACTTCCTACTTGCAAAGAAATAAAAATATTCAGCTATTGTTTTCTTCAAACTTCTATCTTAAGAGGCCTCTATCCTCGCCATCTTTGTTAGGTAATTTTTTTTCTTGATATTTTTTGTACTTAACATACATACTTTAGAATAGATGATATAGTACTATTAAACAGTACAATACCTTTCAAAGAAGGTAGAAAATAAAGGGGTCGCGTTATTAGATAAGGAAAAATAGTGCTTGATAATTTTTAGAACTCGTATTATTTCTAAAGGAATTCTTCCCTTTTTATATTTGGTTTACTATTCATTTTTAAGTTATGAGTATTCCCTAGCTCTGGAGGAATTATGTTAAAAAAAACTTATATTTTCCTTTTTTTCTCTTATTATAAATTTCTCCATTTTTTTGTATTTTAAATTATATTTTTTGTTTCAATATTTAATTGTGGAGTAATAATCCAGTATGGGTAATCAAAAATAAATATTTTAAGTATTTTTTTTACTAACAATAAAATTTACCACTCAAAATTTTCTTTCTTTCAAATTTTGACTTAATAAAAAACTTTAAAGCAACAAAATTGTGCTATTTGCAGTTTTGAGTAATTTAAAAGTACATGTTTGTCAGTTTGTAGACTTTTTAAAATTTAATTTTATTACAGTTTAAACTAATGAAAACTGATATGAATGTCGCTAAAAAATTATTTTAACGCTAATTGCGTGAAAACAAAAATACTTATCAAAAAATAATGCAGAGAACTGTATACTAATTATCTACCCATCAGAAACTGTTGATCGCAGAATTATATTTACGTAATTTTGTCAGAAAAAAATGAATAGACAATCAAAAATATCGCATGGTTTAGATCTCAAATTGTGATTCGGTAGTGGCCTTGTATCTTAGATTTATCCAAACATACTGCAAAATAGGATAAATATCCATCATCAGTTAATCTGAGGATATTAAATAAAAAGGATGAAAAGCATATTTGGAATTTTCCCTCTTCTATCCCTTCGATATTTAAGTTCGATATTAAGTATCCACCCCTTCGATATTTAAGTTTGGTCGGAAGAGGAAGGACTTTTTAAGCTAAAACTAGAAAAAAATATTAACAGTAATTTATTCCTGGTAATTTTAATATTTTTACTTACTCATCTGCACCAGGACCCAATAAATTACCCTCTGGTGCATAATCCCAGTCAGTTTCTACCGCACCTATGTAAATAGTCCTCGTTGGACGATCTTCGTCAGGTATCCTTTGAGTTTTGACATAACATAAAGAGACACATACCACAAAAACATATCGGCATAAGATGGAATAAGTCAACTGAACACCATGCATCGTAATGTCTTACAAATTCTTTTGATTATTACTTGAAGTTACTCTAATTTGTTCTGAACAAGCGCACTTAGTTGAACAACGCGAGATTTCACTGTTTGATGTTTCACTGGTTGCGTCTTCAGATAAAAAGAACAAACTCATTGCGAGTTAGCCTGCCTAAACATTCTAAAGAATTAATTTCAGTATTCTTGTGCTGTATTTATGGGTTAACCTACATAAATGATAAAGTAGTTATGTAAGAGGATTACGGGTGAATTTCGTCTCAAATTTCTCAACCAGCCTTGATAGAAGCAGTTGTTTTGAAAAGTAGAGTTGTTAAAACACTTTACAATGGAAATACTGATTTATAGGAGATTTAGAATATGCTAATGCTACTAATCTTTGTATTTCTAAATATCTGAGTGAAAGTTTTGAAAAACAAATTTATATAAGTGTTTCTATTTCTTTTATTCGAATATCTTTGATACCATGACATATCGCGAAGCAGAAGAGAGAAAAAATTGGATCCTGTTAATTTTTTAAAATAAGCAAGTGATACAGCTGAAAATGTTACAAACGCTGTTATTATGCATGGCAATTATTTTTATTTTTGCTAAAGTTATCCCCTGAATTAAAGGACTGAAATGTGGTTTTGGAAGATCGATGTATTTAAACCTAAATTTATGCAATGTTTTAATAGACGGATTATGGGCTAGAGTCCCCTTGTCTTCTAGCTAACTGTGGGAGGTTTTCGTGGCTTCTCTCTCCATGTAACATGAATGTGGGTTAGTTTCATCGAAAAATCCTTCGAGATGGCAAATTTAACAAAAGTTTAATCTAGGAGTTCCCTTGTCTTCTGGATTCGGTTTAAAATTACAAGGCTATAGAATTGAACATTGGTAGTCGTAATCTCTAATTTGGGTTGGGTGTTCAACCTTGGTTTTAAAAGCAAGACTTATTGCCTACTTCATGTGAATGTTACCATTTTTTGGAAATTTAATTTTTACATTTAACTTTAGATTTCCACACAAATTCATCTCGAACTACAGATTTTATTGGTCAAGTAATAAATATAATAAATTATACTGCTCTGTAAAAATTCAGCTTCAAATTACGGTATGAAGTACTGGCACTTTGGATGCATCTTTCGTAAAATCTCTTTTTATCGTAAAATATTATACTCTAATTTTTACAGTAATATTTACATAAATAGAGCGATTATATGATTTTATGGTAATTATTATTGTAAAAATTGCGGTATATAGGATTCTTTGTTCCGTAACATGTTCCTGTAAAAATGAATTTTACCATAAAAAGTACCGGCACCCTGTGTGACGGTACTTTTTACCGCAGTTTGATCTGGAATTATTTACAGTTTATATCTGTTATAACATTTGCTAAATAAATAGAATATCAATTTCAGATGTTGGTATGTTACAGGTACTTATTCTCTTTTTTTTATTCGAGTTCTAGCAATAGTTTAGTTAAGTATTATAAAATTAATATTTCTGAGTTTTTATTAAATAAATGAAATTACTTTTATTAAAATATACATTATTTTTCAAATAATATGCTAAAGTATAATGACATCTAAAAACAAAGCTAATTTCTGTTTATCAGTTATAACAGTCTCTTTTTAATCATAATTATTTAAGGTTACATGTTTAATACATAACTACAAATGCATAATGTATGGCTAAGGTCAAATACTAAATGCAGCTAGACTTGAATATTTCTCTTTATGTATTTTTAACGAAGTATTCTCTTTTTATATCTATAAATTTTAGTTAGTTGCAATAGATTATCTTGAGGAAGTGATTTCTTTTTAGGTTCTAGTTATGCTTATCACATCAATACTCGTTCTCGGCTTCAGGCCCAGACATGGAGTATAGAGAGAGTTATTACATGGTTTGGTTGGTTACAGCTTTGGAAGTCAGGTATTGCTTCCTCAATAGTGATGACAGAAAATATCCTCAATTCTAGATGGATCATGGATTTTAGTTTCATTATCGCGGTTTATCTGAGATAGTCCTATGATATTTCTTTCCTGTGACGACAGCTACTGAATTTCTCTAAAAAAGTAATATGAATTTATCCTTAACTTTGAATCATGAATTTGGCACTAAATTTTAGCACTTCTAATAATAACATTTACTACCTTAAAGAGGACGCTATACTACAGGAGTCACCCTTCATAAGACATTCTCTTTCAATTATATTAGCACTTTCGAATTTAAAGTATAGAAAAAAATGTTCAGATAAACCAAGATAGACAGACCAAGAAGTTTCAATAGTATACATTTTTACTAAAATGTCAAATTGCAAACATATTATGACAGTATTACTTATCCTTTTCCTGCGCAGTAGCTAATATTACCGTAATATGATTGCAATTAATATTTAGAAAAAATGGTTTCAGCACACTGAGAAAAAACGTGTCGTCAAAACTACCAGAATATGGTAAACTACGGTAATAGAGCCAGAAATACGGTAAAAATTTCTGGCTCTAAGGGAACATCGAAAATCTCAGTTACTTTTACCAAAACTCTTTAGTAATGATTTTGGAAAAATTAACAATAAAATATGGTATGATTATTATGGGGTAATAAGAAGTAAAAGTTTAAAACCAAAATTTCTGGTAATCCGTTACCATATGAAAGGAAAAATTACCAAGTGAATGGTTTAAATACCATATACTTTGGTTTTGTTAATCGAAAGTAAGTTTTTTTTCTTCTTTTTTTTAACCAAAAATATCATTGTCATACAGTTCGATAATATTACCCGATTTTTTTCTCTGCGCATTTAAAACTTCATATTTTACATACTCTTTATTTTAACAAATTTTTTTCTGTAATTTAAATTTTAAAGTTACTAAAATAGTTACCAAGCAGAGTTTCGCATGCGCTATACCATCTTCCTAAACTAATTACAGTGATAAATGCTTCGTTAAAAATGATAAAGTAAACTTTTGTTTAAGTCATTATTTTAATATAATGTGAATTCAGTGCTTTTCTAAATTATACAATTATCTGATGAATAATCCTTTTTATCACAATTTAATAAATAAAAATACAAATCATATTTATTTAATATTTACTTAATTAAAGTGATTCAGTAATTTTACCTCAAATATTACAGTTAAAATTATGGTATATCTGATTTTTTGCCGCAATTGAATCCGTATTTTTTTTACAGTGTGTTCAAGTTTCAAGCAAGCGAATAAGAAACAAACATTTATCTTAAGAGTTAATTTTATTGACAATAGAAAATACATAGGTATCTAAACCAAGTAATACTAGAAACAAATATAAATTACATAATCATGTGTTTTAATTCTCAAAGAGCCCATGTGAGCATCAAAACTCTATTTTTGATGCTAAACTGGACTCAAAGAATTGAAAAACATGATACTTCTAACATACACTCTCATACAATCATATAAAATATAAATAAACACTGTAGTGAAATCTCAAGCAAATAATCTGCTTCATATGTACTTTTTTACAATGTCTACATAAAACTTCATTTTCCAATTCAATTGCAGTATATCATAAGTAGTAGCGACAGTACAAAGAGGAGTATTGTACAAACTAAACATAACTGTACTATTTAAACTTGACTTTGTGAGACTTATTACAGTAATAGAGATTGAGGCTGATATATTTGGCACATTGAGATACATACAAAAAGCTGAATTTTTAAAGTTAAAACTGGTTCGATTAGCTTCGGTTATTTAAATTCGCATATAAAAACTTGCATATAAAAAGTCTGTATCTCAGTAAGACTAATCAATATTATTTTACCCAGGACTGTAAATTTACATCAAAAAGGACATACTGAAATGTTTAATTAGGTAGAATTATTTTGACAGAATAAAAGATTACAGATTTGCACTTTAAAATTGTTACTTTTAAAATTTTTAAGAATGTGGCATTAAATTTCAAACAGTTTCTATTTTTAATGAAGCAAAAAAATGAGCCTGGAATGTTAAAAATGCGTAGCATTGCTTTCAAATAAACTTATAGTCCTTTGTTTTAAATTTATTTAGAATAAAAAAATAAATTTAAAATAAAGATATAATAATAAATATAAATTTTGAGTTAAAAAGGTGAGTGTTTCTTTGGTATAACTTCTATGTCAGTAAACACAGAGAGTAAAAATGTCACTTATTATTAGCTTCATGAATTTATTCTTAATATTTCTACTTTTATTCTACAATATTTTGTGAGTATATAATATTTTCATGTGAAAGAGCTAGCGTTTCACACAAGCTGATTTTGATTAAAACTCTTACTAATTTCTTTATTAAATATTGAGCTTCATATTAAAATAAATATCAAACTTATACACGGCCTTTGAATTCAAAAAATGTTGCAAAATAAATACATATATTTTCAAGGATTAATTTTTTAATTTGCATTTACTGTATGCATAAGAAAATATATACAAGAATAGTTTTATGAGTAACAAGCTCCTAATATAAATATTTTACATATTCACTTTACGTTGAAAAATTGAGTCAGACTAAATTTCTGAAACACTATCGCATTTTCTTATTTTGAGGTAAACAGAAGACGGTTTCAAAAGACAGATGCTGTGTTCAATCACTTTGACGTAAAAGTCCCCATGTGTTGAGAGTTTTTCATAAAAATCAGCATTTAATCTCCTATTAATTTTGCTCAAGTTTGTAAAAAATAATCCATATTAGTAATTTATACAAATATTATTTAAGAGTTAGTTGTGTCAGCGCTCCACGGTGTAGGTGACCGCCATGCCCGCTCTCATATGGTCGTCTACGTGACAATGCAGGATCCATGTACCAGGATTATCCATAATCATTTCTACCGTTTCAAACACACCAGGGAAAAGGTAAACGACATCAGAACGTCGAGTACTGTCTGTTCGACGTAGGAAGGTCTGACCGTGGAAGTGAGCAGTGTGCATATCTACTTCTGTTCCCATACCTATGAGATACCATGCAGCCAATGTGTTCCGCCTTGCAACAAGACCATCCAAAGATCCATACAGTCTACCATTCACAGCTGTAAAAAAATAAATGTCGATGATTTAATAATTTTATATACTATTTATTTTGCTAATTTAGCGTAGATTTTTTTTATTAGCAAAACCCTTGAAAATACTATTAAATAATGTGTTTTTGATCTCGATGCAATAAAGACAAAGAAAAGTATATCATAAGAAGTAAAAAATAGCTTGCTATAATACTGATTATTATGCTTATAATTTAGATATCATGATTAAGAAATCATATCGTTAAAAAAACGAGCTTTATTTACCGGGAAAAAATTCAAGTAAAATTACTGAGCTGTCTGATTACGAAATATTTGGTAAAAGAAAACATGATTCTGGTTAAAAAAACGAAAATACATAGTACTATGTATTTACTTATTTGTATATATGTATATTTGTATATTTATATATATATTTGTATATTTATATATATATTTGTACTTATATGTAAATACTTATTTACTATTCATTTTATATGTTTCCCATTTATATAGTAACGGTATACCAGAAATTCTTAGTTTTCAAAATTATATTTATTATTGTCACAGATTTTGTAAATAAACATATGACAAAAAAATAAATTTTACCGATTGAATGGTTTTTATGCCATGCGATAAGGTATCACAATAAAATCACCAAATCTTACCACATTAACCAAATTTTATCACATATTATAAAACCACATTTTATTGTTAATTTTACGAAAATCATTACCAATGCGCTTCGGTAAAACTTATCGAGCTTTTCGATGTTACTATAGGGCCAGAAACACGATACATTTTATCATTATTTTTTTCTCAGTGCAAAAAATAAGTTAGTCAATAATATTAATTACTCTGCTTAGAAACCAGACATTCTAAAAATTGTGAGATTTAAGGAAATATAAGCTATAAATGTTATCGTTTATCTAGACAAAATTAAATTTTTTTTTTAAGTATTTAACATAATTTAAAAGGAATATGATTGGTACAGAAATGGGTTACATTTTATTTGTTGACTGGCTGATAATAATAGCTTGAGATGAGTAGGTTGTTGGGGTAAACAGAACCGCTAATCTGTTATACTGCAGATCAGTTCCTTATCTTTCTCTGCTAAAGGGTTCACTCATCTTCGGAAGTCTGGGTTACTTAAGGAGGCATATGCTACAATTTTACTGCTAATATTACACCGAAGAGCCATTATATTATGACCACCGTCCATCTATAACAATGAGCTCGCCCAGGTTTTCATTGTTTCTCGCCCAGGAACAATGTTTTCGTTGGGCACATTAGAACCCATAATCCTCATAGAACAATCCCTGACGTCTGTAAGCTACTTGAACATAGTTGCAGGCCAGAATCACCCATTCATGGCAGCAGTTTTTCCTGTGGGGGATGGTGTTTACCAACAGGATAATGCACCATGTCATTTGGGTAGAATAGTCGAGGAACATTCCAGTGGCTTTCAAGTCATGTTTTAGCCCCCCAATTCACCTGACCTTAATCCAATAGAGCATTCGTGGTCCTACTTGGAGAACCAAATTCGTGCTGCCACGCTACCCCCTCGCAATGTGGAGGAATTGCAGGACCAGTTGGTGAGTGCTTGGTACCAGACACCTCAGACTACCTATCAGCACCTTGTGGAATCAATGCCATGGCGGGAGCTAGCAGTTTTGAGGGCTAAAGGTGGTCCTACATGTTATTAGCAGGGTGGTCATAATGTAATGGCTCTTCTGTGTATAGTTTAATTAATAACATAAATATTTTATTAATCTTTCAGTTATTAATTCACTCAGTTATTAATCCTTCATTTTTAATTTCAATGATACGTTATCTGGCCACTGGACTCCCGATTGTTAAGGTGGGGAAAGCATAATGGTGTGGAGGTGTTTCTCGTGGTATGGCCTAAATCCATTAGTTCCTCTGGTTGGAAACATGAACTCTGAGATGTATGCGAACATTCTGAACAATGCTGCACTATCAACTCTATGATAATATTTCGGGGAAGGCCTATTTCTTTTCCCAGCAGGATAACTGCTCCATTGACACATCGAGGCTGATTTAACGAAATGAATGTCCAAACACTGGACTGGCTTTCTCAGAGTCTCGATCTAAATCCCATAGAACCCCTTTTGAACGAATTGGAGCAAAGATTACGTGGATAGTCAAATAGATCACCCTCACTGCAAGCCTTCACTTCAGCTACGATGAAAGCCTGGAAGTCAATTCCTATGGTCACCTATCAAAAACTTGTGGAAGTCTTCTGAGTCGTGTGCTGGTAGTCATTGATGCAAAAAGGGGAGCAGTATCATAATAATATGTGCCTCAGGAAGCTCTAAGTTCATGCCACTGGGTGTCCGGACACTTTTGGCCAGACAGTGTCTAATGCAGTGTTTTAAAAAAAGCATTCAGTCAGATGTGCCGTCTAATGTTCTGACAAAGCAAGTTGCATATTTTTTTTTGACTTAATGTGCAAAATATATAAGATTAAATTTATGTATTATATCACTTCATTATCATTTAATACAGTTTCTGAAAAAAAATAATACTAGGCTTAAAATTTAGTGCACTCAAAGTGATTTAATTTTATTACCTAATTTAAGAGCATAGTAGAAACACATGTTGAGTCTCATTTTGAAAACCAATTAATTCTCGTGGTTAAAACATGTTATAATCGGCAATGAGCATACAACATTAATTTACTATGTTTAGTCTTGAGATAAGGTGGTTTTAAATAAAGAATAACTTTGTTTTAGCAGATTATTAACAAATATTTGTGTAAGTTCGTGATTCGTTCTCGCTTATTTCGTGCTGATCTCATTGTGAACGTGGGACACCAGTCCATCGATCAATTCTTACAAGGCTATTACAGTCTTATTGAAATAGCATTACCGACGCATTAAAAATTGTATTGTATCTCACTGCTGATACTGCTTGTTTTATGATTTTATTTTTCATTTACCGAACTTTTAAGCAGCACCTTGTACATAATTTTGCAAAGTATGGTTAAATTTTAAGCACTTATCGAATGTTCTACTGTATTAATATTGTTTAGCTTACCGTGCATTCTGTTACTTAAAATGAAACCAGGATCCAAAGGATTTACTGTTTCCGGCCTGGTGGCATACTTATAAGTATTTTCTTGGATGTACCAACTTCTATTCTCATCGAAGATGGTAAATAGAACAGCAAATTCATGATCTAAATCTCTTCGTCGTCCTGTAATGAAAGGAAAGAATTTTTAGCTTCTGAATAATAATCTTTTTTTACGCAACCATTAAAAGTCAGTTTATAAAATATACTAAAACTAATAATTCGAAATCATGAATTTATTTTTTCTTACGTTATCCTTTTTATGTTACTGTAATTATTACATTGTTTATTTTACGTCTATTAATATTAAGCTATTTTAAGTACTCAAGATTAGATTTTCTTCTAAAGAATTAAATTTTTTGTGTAAATAAGGAACATAAATGGTAAATAATAATTAAAAGAAAACAGTTTAACTTCAGTTTTAAATTTCCTGTTTTATGTCATACATAAACTAATTAATGTTATCCTTTAATATATATAAAGTTCAAATCTTTTAAATATTATTCCTTTATATTTATAAAGTTTTAAACTTTTCGTGAGCAGAGCTAATATCTTTTTACGCTTTAGTTCACCATTTTCCCAGAGAATGGCAGATAAAGCCTTCCAATAAGCATAATTTTGTATTTTCAGCTATGGTGCATTTAAAGAAACTAATTAAAATAATATATTACCTTTGTAGGAAGTGCTTGGCTTGCATGTAATCAAATGACCAACAAGGCCATACTGAATTTTAAGCCCACGAAGAACAGTTAAAGCCATTTCTGTCTGGGGTTGAAACGGTTTTAACTAAAGAAGTTCTAAACCTTTCGTGAGCAGAGCGAATATCTTTCTATGTCTTGTTTCACTATTTTCCTAGGAAATTGAAGATATAGCCTTCCAATACGCGTAGTTTTTATGTTAATATCGATAAATATCTATAAAGTTTTAAACTTTCTAATGTTACCCACAAATATTTATAAAGTTCTTGACTTTTTATGAGCAAAGCGAATTTCTTTTAACGCTTTATTTCCNTTAAAAGTCAGTTTATAAAATATACTAAAACTAATAATTCGAAATCATGAATTTATTTTTTCTTACGTTATCCTTTTTATGTTACTGTAATTATTACATTGTTTATTTTACGTCTATTAATATTAAGCTATTTTAAGTACTCAAGATTAGATTTTCTTCTAAAGAATTAAATTTTTTGTGTAAATAAGGAACATAAATGGTAAATAATAATTAAAAGAAAACAGTTTAACTTCAGTTTTAAATTTCCTGTTTTATGTCATACATAAACTAATTAATGTTATCCGTTAATATCTATAAAGTTCTAATCTTTTAATTATTATCCCTTTATATTTATAAAGTTTTAAACTTTTCGTGAGCAGAGCGAATATCTTTCTATGCCTTGTTTCACTATTTTCCTTGGAAATTGAAGATATAGCCTTCCGATACTCGCAGTTTTTATATTAATATCGATAAATATCTATAAAGCTCTAAACTTTTTAATGTTACCTAAAAATATTTATAAAGTTCTTAACTTTTTATGAGCAGAGCGAATTTCTTTTAACGCTTTATTTCCCTATTTTCAAAGAGAATTGAAGATATATATATAACTTTTCTATATGCCTAGTTATGGTGTATTTTGAGAAACCTATTAAATTATATTATAGTTTACCTTTGGATGTCAAAGTACCAGGCTTGCATGTTATTAAAGGACCAACAAGACCAGAGTTGGTATCCTTCACAACATCCACAGCTGAATAGTAAGCCCATGAAGAACAGTTGAATCCATTTCTTCCTGGTCCAGCTCGTTCTGGTACTGGCCACTCATAAACATGTGTGTCACCTGGAGCCACTGGTTCTTCGTCTTCACCCAGAGCATCTGCGTAGGACTCGTACTTTTCTAACAAGACTCCGTGGGGATGGATATTGTAGGGTCTTGATGCCAAGTTCTTGAACACAACTCGAATGAGATCGCCAACTTCAGCTTTGATGTATGGACCAATGAGCTCCAAATGCTGTTCATCTCTTCCTCTCGGTTTCATGTGAGTAAAAGAGGAATCAGTGAATTCTCGGAAGACTGCTTTTTTGTATATTCTGCCAATACGTTGTGGCCCATTCTCTACAAATGGTCGACTTTCTCTGGAAAAAAAAAACGAAATCAATGACGGGTCAATGTCATAATGCATGCATGTCATTCAAAGAAGTTTTAAAAATCCTGAAACATTAATAAACTGTTCTGTTAAAATAGTTCCTGATAGTTCTGTTAAAATCCTGAAACAATAATAAAACGCAAATTTGCTACAAAATTAGCAAAGTACCAAGTTGAACCTTATCATCATTAAAATTAATTCTTAATAAACTTAAGTACAAGATGTTATGGTTTAAAATGTGGGAAAAATATTTAATTTTACACCTTGTTAAGATTGTAGGAATTTTTAAAAAAAGCAACACTAGAAAAAAAGCATGGTCAAAACTATCAGAATATTGTGAAATTTATTTGGGATTTATGGGAAAACCAAAGCAGCTCAGTAATACTTACCAAAGTGCTTTGGTAATGATTTAGGCAAAATTAACAATAAAATATGGCTTTATAATATGTGGTAAAATTTGGTTAATGTGATACAATTTGGTAATTTTATCATGATACCTTGGAGCCGGGATGGACAAACTTTTTTGGTCGAGGGCAGAAATCGAGGAAAAAAAGTTTAGTGGGCTAAGAAAAAACTTCAAAAAAAAAAAGATATACAAGTTTTAATTTAAATATTTAATGATATGAATGAAAGCGCGATTTCATTTTTAGATGTTCCTGATATTGAGGTTCCAAGTGAGATGCACTTATTTTACGGAACGAGGCTAAACGTTTGCTAGTCTATTTCTGAAATGATTTCTCTTAAGGTTCATAGTTGAAAACACTTGTTAACATTTGAAGCAAACATAGCACTGATTTAGATATTTAATTTAGGAAACTAGCTTTTGTTAATGGTTTGTGAAACTCAAACTATGGCATATTTAAAAACAACTGTTTCAGATGACGCTAATTTACGGCTATTCTATGAAGAACTTCTGCTTTCAACATTTTACCAATTGAAGCTGTATGTGCTAGCTATATCCATCAATTATGTAGAACAGAAATAGAGAAAGTAAAAAGGTCATCAATACTTTGTTAAAAAAGAAAGAACAAAAATAGCTTTAAACGAAGTAGACAAGAAAATGGATGTATATGTTTATATTCGCCACGGATCGGCAAGTTAAAATTCTATCCGCGGGCCTGATGAAACCTTTCGGCTGGCCACAGTTGGCGCTCGGGCCGTAGTTTGCCCATCCCTGCCTTAGAGCATGGAATTAAAATTATTTATATGTTTAAATTTATTTTTGAATTTTTCACCAAATGTGAGGTAATAAGAACGATAATTTTGAAAATCGGAATTTCCGGTAAACTGTATCACCATATGAATGGAAAAATTATCATATGAATTTTGTATGTATATTTGAATTGTATATTTTGGTTTTATTAACAAGAATTATTGTTTCTCTTGCCTGAAATGTCATTACCATACAGCACCATAAATTTGCCAGAATTTTTTTTCTCAAGAAAACAAGAAAGGATTGTGATTTAACCAAGTTTAATATTCAAATTGAATATGTATACAAAACTTGATTTGAATCTTTTGAATAGTTTCTCAGATACAGCAGTTTGAAAGTTTAAATATCAATAATATCATTAAATTTAACTTGCTTTCTATTAGAAACTTTTCCCAAACATCTATCAATTTATTATCATCTATCTTTCAAAAGTTTTTAAGCGTATTGATCCATTATATTGTTCACAAGTTTATTAATTTAGTAAAGTGTTGAAATTAACCATAATACTGTGTAAATAAATACTTTTTAAACTTGATTACATAGTGCTATGATTATACTTGAAATGAAACATAATTTAGTTTAACGCCTTATTATGCTGTCAGCTAATTTGCACGGTATTAATGGTCCAGGGTGCCGATATTATTGTTCATACGGAACCCGTTTTCTGAGAATGTATGTATACAACTATGTAGTATTTGGAAATCTAATAATTGAAAAACCATATTGAAATTGCGAAATTAGTAAGTACTAAATAATTTTCTAATAATTTATCCTTTACACCATAAAAATAAAATTTGTCATCTTATCTTTTCGCTTATTCTCATTGGACAGGAAAATCACATGATATGATCGTTAATAAACACAAGAGGTTCAGATTATCTTATATTCTAATCAGCATAAAATTGTAAAATATTGATCCTTTATTCAACTGTATTTGCATATAATAATTTTTCATCTCTTCCTAATATTATTCTCCACTATTATTATGCTTTTGATTTTGATTATTATTTGAAATTAAAGAATCACATCTTAAATCAGTGTTACTTTTTTACAAAAATATTCTTATGATCTCACCTTATTGCTCATCAGTACCACCCACACATTAAGCAACAATTTAAAAATAACTATGTGATAAATAAGTTATATTTTGCAGCATTTTAAAATTTTTGCAAAACTGTGATGTGTCAATAAAAAATTATAAAAAGTAATAGATTAATAAATAATAAAAATAATTAAAATAATAATAAAAAAAAATAATAAAATAATTATAAATAAAAAATAATAAAAATATTTATAAATAAAAAATAATAAAAATAATTATAAATAAAAAATAATAAAAATAATTATAAATAAAAAATAATAATTTTAAATTGTATAGTGGTATTACGAATTAAATTTTTGCACTATTGCTAAACAATATAAGTGGCAAAAATGTTTAACGAATATTTAAAAAAACTAAAAATTAAGTAAGAATTTAAAATACAAGCTTATGATGAAGTTCCGATAGTATTCGAACAAAAAATTAAAGTTTAAATCTTATCTCAATAGAGAAATCTGTGGAATTAAATGTGTGTCAGTAAAGTAAAAAAAAAATCGGGTTCGTTTTATTAATTAATTTTGTGAGACAATCTGTTTATCGTAAATAAATAAAAATTATTACGTTGCAATCGTGGTGGTTAATGGGTGAAATCAGAAAGAGATGGATTCTCCTAGTTGAGGGTAAAACTGTTTTTGAACAAGACAGCTTTGCAAGCAGTAAAACGAGTTCTGAAATTTTCGTATAGTTTAAGAAAATATTTTCTTTTAAATCTCTAATGAAATTTTAATCTTTCTAACGAGGTCAAAGACTTTCTTTTTGACAGATTGTGATTAATGAATAGACGCTTTAATTACTTACTCGTTTTCTAATAGATTAGAACCATCAATTATGTGCCTAGGGTTGGGTGCATAGTCCCATTCGATTTCTATTGCTGCAATGAAATATTCTCTAACTTTCTTATGATCATAAAAGATCTGCCTTGGTGGATATAATCCGTGACCACAATCTTCTACATGGTAAATAGCTCTCATACCTCCAGCAAAATGATTGTTTATTCGGCAGTCTAAAGCCCATGTACCTGAAAAAATAAATAGTATAATTAGTCATAATAATAGTAATAGTACAGTTGAGCTCGAAAAAATTTCATAATTTGTTCATACAAAGTCGGGCATTTTAGAAACGTGACATTAACAACATTACATTTACTTCAATTTTATGTATAAAACAGTAAAAATATACTTCAGTTTTAAATAGAAATCAGAAGTGATAATATTATTAGGCATATCACTTCTGATTAGGCACTCAAGGGAGTATTAAGTGCGAATTAACATTGATGGAATTAATGTAAAGTATTATTATTAACAGATAAGTGATATTATTAGAATTATAAAATATATATGATGTCGATAGGTGCTCAAAATATTACTTGTAAACAATATAAATTTTTATATTAATTGTTTTCTTACGCATGGAAAATTTTGGTATTATTTTTTTAAATAATCGCGGCTAGGAAAATAGAAAGGAATAAGATTACTATATAACTAATAAATTCTTATCTATATTATAAATTCTTAGATATTTTTATACATGAATAAAATCACTGGATTGTAAAGAAAGCAGATATTTAAAATCAAATTTTCAAGACCAGAATCATTACAAAATCAAAATATGTTAAAACCAACTTTTAATAAAATCATTATCACATTAGTTAAAATTATTGTTGTCCGCTATCTACGAACAAAAACGTGAAATGCGGATTAAGGAAATCGAAGGATATGGGTTAAAAAAAGATTTGGAATGCCTATCCTCATTCAATGTCAATGATTATAATAAGATAAATCTAACTTCAATAAAAAAGTGCTGGATATTTTAAAATTAATTTTACATAAGAAAATATTTAAAATTAATATAATTACTCTAAAGTTTGAAATCGTGTTGAATCTTCAATTACAAATTTCGCAGATTAAATAAACACGTTAATATTTTGACACCCTTCTGTAAATTAAAAATTGTAGCTCACAATTAGTTAAAATGTCAAAGGTAAATTCATAGAGAATAAAATTTAAATGTAGCAACCAAATTAACTTTTACATAAAGTTCAAATTTTAAACATTTTTCATTAGGTGGAGATATTATTCCAGTTTATAAAATCAACCGATTTATAAAAACAAATATCCTCAAAAAAATGTAATTTGAATACCCGGCAGCCCTGTAATATTAAATGCTAATTGTAACTTTTAATATAATTCTCTTCATGATAATAAAATTACCAAAAATAATTTTTAAGCATTTAATCTGTTCAAGAAACATCCAGGATAGCCTGGTTGATCGAGCGTTGGCCATGACTAGTGCACGTTAAATCTATCGGATCACAAAGTACTCAATGTTCCTATTACAAATCAATACCCTGGTGGTACTAAAATGGAGATTGATCGTTCTATAGTTCAAAATCATGATCTGTGGATGAATAAATGGATGTATGTATGGGTTCGCCCTAGAAATGGGCTGTGACGTGTGTGTGGCTGAAGGCGTATTCTTGACCATAGATAAAAGACAAGAAGTGCACAAACAAGAAACTCACCCTCTGTCTTTAGATTCACTGGTTGGCAAGGGGCATTCAAAACAACAATAACAGAAGACATCATATACATGAACGATGTTATTTTTATGTAAAACAGTAGCAATAAAAATATGTGCTAAAGATATTTTATTTGTCACTTACCAGGATTATCAGCATGCATAACAACTGTGTAATGTGTGCTTGGTGCTACACTGATAGCATCTCTGAATTTACCACTTATTTGGAAAGTGTTGCCGTGGAAGTATGGTGTGTGTATATCTATAGCTTTTCCATATGTAGCAAGATGCCAGCTTACTTTGTCTCCAACGCACATTCTAAGACCTTCAAGATTTCCCCAAACTCTGCCGTTGATAGCTGGGAAAGTAATATTTCAATTAATACCATGTAAAATTATTCACGCCTCGAAACGAAAGTCTTTTACATCCGATTTTTTTAAATAAATAGAAGACTAAGAAAATTTAATATTTTTGTAAAAAAAACTTTTTTAAACATGAATTTTTAACCTTTAAGTAAATCTAATTTTTTTAAAATGTTTTAATTTAATTCAAAATAAATGCGTTTAAATATTTTCTTTAAATATTAATTTTTAACTTTTTCTAAATAAACTAATAAATAATAAAAATCATGTACTATTCTAAATAAACTAATAATAAAAATCATGTACTATTTAATACCACACTTAATACTCAGTAATACACATAAAAAACAAGCATGTCAAAACTAAAAGAATATGGTTAAAATTGACGTGTTTCTGACCCTATATGTCCAACAAGAAGCTCGAAAACTTTTATCAAAATCCTTTAATCAAGATTTTGGTAAAATTAGCAATAAAATATGATTTTATTACCATGCTGTTAGGCACTAAATGAGGTAAAATCTTGTAATTGTATCATAATGCTTCGGATCATGAAATAGAAAGCATTTATTCAGTTCAGTTTACTTTTCAATTTTATATTTTTTACTATAGGTGTGGTAATACGAACTATAATTTCGAAAACCAAAATTTCTGCCAAACCGTTATCAAATGAACGGAAAATTACCAAATGAATGGTTTAAATACTGTATTTTTTGGTTTTATTAACTAAAATTATGTTTCTATTTTTTAAATGTTATTACCATGCAGTACGGTAATTTGAGCTGATTTTCTTTTTCTTTCAAGCACAACATTTAGTTTTATAATCAATTCAGAATATTACCGATAATAAAACTAAATACTATTAAATATATCGACCATAAGCTGAATACTACAATATTTATCACGCTGTTTGTTAGCAAGACGAATTTCATTTACTTAACATTCACAAAATATGCTTATCTTCTTAAAGTATTGTTGTGAAAGTTTCGTTATGTGCATTAATCATGTTAGATATAAAATTATGTAATTTAATTTAGCAGTTTTTTAAACTATTTATCCATTTTCAAGAGGCTAACAATTTAGTGTTTTTAGATTAAGCTTTTCTCTCGCAGATTTATTGCAAATACCTATCGATTCAAGGTATCATTAGAACTAAAATATGGCTATAATTTATTAATTGTTCCATTCAACGTCTTCCTTCTGTCAGCTTATAGCTCAGTTCCTGCTTTCCGAGGCGAGGAAAGAAATTTCCTCGATTATATAACTAAATACTTGAATATTATATAATACACGAAATGTTTTTTTTGGACAAAACATCAAGAATAAAAACATAGTTAAAAGTTGATTGAAATATAAAATTAGAAAACAATTGTAAATTTTGGGAGAAATCATTCTCAAATTTTAAAGTGTGCATAGCATTTGATTCCTTAAATAAAATATGTTTTATAAAGAAATTTTTTGTCGTAAAAACCAATTTGAATTGGACAAAATGATTTTTCCTTGTCATTTTTATTTTTTTAAACTTAATATCTCTTCAAAAGGCATCAAAAGGCTAAATTCGAATGCTGAAATCATATATTAAAAAGAAATTTCTAATTTTTTAAAAATTCATATCACCATATATATTAGGGAAATAAAGTAGCTTAAAGAAAAATAGAGTTAAAAATAGATTTTGTTATTCGATTTAGTCATGACTCTGAATTAAAGAATTTTAAATTCATATTCAATTAAAAAATTTAGCCGTACATTGATTGTTAAAAAAAGAATAAAAGTATTTATATTAACTCTTTATAGAAATTGATAAATATAGCAGGATTGAGAATGATTAAAAAAATTAAACTTATGAAATTGAAGAAGTTTGAAAAAACTAGGAAACATGTTATGCCTATAAAGGCATCTCAATGAGAAAAATGTATAAATTGAAGCTCGCAATCATAAATTATTTTATAAAAACTTTCGTCGCATTTTGGGCATCATTATTATTGGTTGATCTTTAATTTAATTGCAGGGTATAAAATATTATACAATACATTTTAATACAATATTTATTAGGAAATAATATGATAATGTAACAAAATTTGTCATTATTTGTAACTACTTACAGTGCATTTGGTTTGATTCGATAAACATAGGATCTGATGTATTGACAAGGTCTGGTCTATATGCATATTGCATTACATTTTCTGGCAAATAATGTGATAAACTTTCATCCATGACAGAAAACAACAGAGCAAATTCTTTATCCACATATTTCTATTTAAAGAAAATAAACATGTATAGAAATAGGTTACAAATAACTAAATCATAATAAACAGGAAAGAAAAGATCTTAGCTATTAAATTCATGTACTACTGTGATGATTACGGTTGAGCTATAATTTTTTATAGCACACTTATCTCGGAGCATTTTTGTGATCTACAACTGTATATAATAAATAAACTTTCCATTTTATTTCATTTTTTGGGACTTGGAAAATATGCAGCTTAGAATATGTGCACATTCTACACTGACAAAAAAGTATGATCAAAATTTCCAGAATATGCTAAAACTTACCGTGTTTCTGGTTCTTTATAAAAATTACCAAACAGCTTGGTAATTTTTGCTGAAGCACTTTGTTAATGATTTTGGAAAAATTAACTATGAAATACTGTTTTATAAGATGTGATAAAAATTGGTACAATTACGTTTGATGACAGAATAAAAATAATTTATTCGTTTAGTTTCAATTTTCAATTTTTTTATTTTTTACTTGTGTGGTAATAAGAACAATAATTTCGAAAACCAGAATTTCAGAAAACCGTTACCATATGAACGGAAAAATTGCTAAATACGTTACTATACCTACCATTGCGTTACAGAGTTGTCCTGCTTGGATGGGGTTATTTGAAACCTTCACGACACAATGTGCAGGTGGCGTCAATTTGTAAGTAAACGTTTAAGCATAGTGTTCTATTTCTATTATTGTTATTTTGGTCTCTATTGCGAAATTCTTATGGCAATTTTTTTTAAAAATGTGTGTCTGAAATTTTGCTTTCCGTTTGAAAAATCAGCAACGAAAGCTTACCAAATGCTTCAACGATGTTTATAAGACGCACGCAAATTTTCGAATGGATTGGGTGCTTTAAACATGTTGAAAACTACGCTCCTTTTGGGTGTCTTTCAATGTCTCGAAGCGATGAAAAAGTTGGAAAAAAAATTCACCAAATAATCAACATAGATATTCTTTCCACGAACGTTCCAAATTTCAGAGGAGACACAGGCGTGAGTTGGAACTCGCGTCATCGAATTTTGACAGAGGATTTGTAAATGAGACGCCTCCACCCACACGGCTTTACAAGTGACCCACTATTTGCCCTCCCAGGGAAAGCCAGTCATTCCTCATACTACATATTCGCCAGACCTAGCCCGGTGCGACTTTCCTGTTTTCGAGAATGGAGAAAAATTTGAACGGCTGAAGTTTTGATTAAGATGGAAAAACAGCTTCACAAAGAACACTGAATGTTGAAGAGTACCAGAGATAGTTCAAACCATAGGGAAAAAAATAAAAACTTGACAAATGCATCGCATTTATTGGAGAGTACTTTGAAGATGACTAAAGGAATTTTGTATAATAGTTAATAAATAAATTTTTGATAAAAATTCCAGTTTTTTTTGTTTGGGGGGGGGGTCTTTCCTCGTAATTAAATTATTCACGTCGACCTTATATGTTGATATATTTTCATACGTATTCAACTTCTTCCTAATTGTTAGGCGTTACATCATGATTTAAATTTTACTATTTAGCATACATTTTGCTATTCATGGTGAAAAGATGCATGATTATTTGTTAGCAAAACTCGCTTTTTAATGTTATTCTAAAAAATATGTAGGTTAAATACTTATAAGAAAAGTATTGAAATTATTTGAATCATTCCAGACCACATGTGAAATTTCAATTATGAAATAAAAAGTCAAAAATAAACTAAAATATTCAATATTTCTTTTTAGTAATTTAAAGCATTTTATGCTCCCTTGAGCATAATTTACCCAAATTTAAATCAATTAGTCAAGCTAAGAAAGTTTTTTTAAGTAATTTTGCAATGTACGTCATATTTTTTTTCTGTTGACTCGAAGCTTTCAATTTATCAGTTTTTTTATTTTATGATTAAATTATACCTGCTGCGAAATCATTTTAAAAAAGCTTTTTATTTAATTGTGATGGTTTTCCCGATGAAATACCTTTTATTTATTTTTGCCTTAAAATCAACATTAAACAATTATGCGTTATTCAAATACGCCTCGAATTCGGTCGTTTCTTTCTCATAACTGCCTTGACATCGTTGCTCGTGATTCAGGGGGAAAAAAGGGTTGCACTAATTAGCATATTTGTAAACAAGCGCATGAAAACAACAAGGAAAACTTTAAAAGTAAAGTTGACCTATTGAGTATTTATTGAACAATAAAGACCAAAATTATGAACTCTAAAACGATTAGTTTCTTTATGTTTGAAGATTTTTTTCAGTAAATTAATACTTTTTGTTATAAAGATATAAATATTTACCGGTTTATCATATTTAGTGACAGTTCCTCTTCAACACGTTAAAAGTTTATTGCTTAAACCATCCCACGCGTCACGATCGAAATTAACACTTAAAAGTGCAACACAACAATGTAAACTGGCTGGATGTAAATGATGTAAATGATGTAACTGTAACTGATGTAAACTGGTACTGGCTGGAGTTGGCTCATATTGCTCTGCTATTGTTCATGTGTAAATTTCAGTCACGCCGAAAAAAAATTATTAATTGAGAGTTTTAATAATTTTCGCATTTTTAATAAGTAAACACTATATGTTCAATATTCTTTTTATCCTCAAAAACCAGTTTAAATGTTTTTAGTGTTTTATTAAAATAACATATTTTTTTATTATTTATTTAGCTGCTACTTGTTTATTACTGATTATTATCACTACTTTTTATTATTAATTTAATTTAATTTATTAGGTGTAGATTTAAGTCATGGAGGAAAAATAATTAATTGAGAGTGTTTAACAATTTTTCTCTCTCTAAGAGCCCTGAGAAAGAAAGTATGGTCAAAACTACCATAATATGGTAAAATTTACTGTGTTTCTGGCTCTATGAGGGCATTAAAAACGCAGCAATTTTTACCGAAAAGCTTTGGATATGATTTTGGTAAAATCATTAATTAAATATTGTTTTATAAATTTGATAATTTAATCATGATACCTTATAGCCTGAATTTAAACCATTTATTCGGTTCAGTTTTAAGTTTAGTTTTTGTTACTAAGTGTATGGTAATAAGAATTATAATTTTGAAAACTAAATTTTTCGGTAAACCGTTACCTTTTAGGTAAAGAAACTACGAACAAATAGTTTAAATACCATATATTTTGGTTTTATTACCTGGATTATATATTTTCTTTTTAACCAGAAATGTCTGTACCATACACCACGGTAATTTTACCAGAATATTTTTTCCTTTGCTTAAACAACACGTTTTATGTTCCTGTTAGAACAGGTTTTATGTTCCTTTTATCTTCAAAAATCAAATTAAATATTTTTAGTATTTCATTAAAATTATATATTTTTTTAAATAATTATTAGTGATTTTCTCTAAATTTTTAAGAATATTCTACAAATATTCCCACTTTTGATATAATAT
Organism: Parasteatoda tepidariorum; assembly: GCF_043381705.1. NCBI lineage: Eukaryota > Metazoa > Arthropoda > Arachnida > Araneae > Theridiidae > Parasteatoda > Parasteatoda tepidariorum. The sequence continues at coordinate 45,979,646 of NC_092205.1, read as the reverse complement.
ATTTTTGGTAATTTCATTTTTTTTTTTGGTCGTATGCCTGTTTAGGCAGTGGTGGCGCGATTGTTCCTGTTTCTCAGTGGCGCCATCTATGGCCAGGAATTCGACTTCTGCCACGCCATTCACACAACCACAATCCGTTTATAGGGAGGGTCACATTCACACACATTCACATACGAAGGAGAAAGGTACACACAGAGAGAAAGAAGCATCCATGCCTTGCCCGGGATTCGAACCCAGGACCTTTCTGATGCAAGGACAGTTCCCTGCCCAATACACAGGCCTGTCGGCGGCAATTTCATTTAAGAAATATATATCATTCAGATTTAAGATGGTATTTTTTTATAATTAAGGTAAATAATAAAAGTGTAAATGGATGATTACCTGTTTTCCACTCCTATCAAGTGTTCCTTTCCTGCATGTTAAAAGTTTACCACTTAAACCATCCCACATATCACGTTCAACATCCACACTTGAATAGTATCGCCACGTTAAACATTCTGGATCTGTATGGGTTGGTCCGTATTGCTCTGCTACTGTCCATGTGTAAATTTTAGTGGTGCCAGGTTCGACAGGCAGCGTTTCTAGAAAAGAGAATGTATAATTATGGATGTTGAATAATTCTCACACTTTGGAAAAGTAAACTTCGCATGAAAGATTACTTAATATGTATTTAAATTACATTTTATAAATGCAAAAATTATTCTATTTTACGCATCCATAAAATCTAATAGTTTTCAAGCATTTTTTAAAAATTGTTTTTCTTTATTTTATTAACCCCTTCCTTCTCGCTCCCTTGAAAATGACGGAGTGAGGTTTCGCCCTCTGTTTCTCGCTCCCGTGAAATTGACGGGTTGGAGTGTTCAGTAGTAACGCGCCAATAAGAATAAAACTAATTCATTTCTTTTGCCCGGAAAACATTTTATTTCTCATTTTGCACACCTGATGGCAGTACCAGGATATTTTTAAGGTAATTGTAGATAGTTAGTTTATTTTAAGCTAGATGTCAGCACTAATCAAATACGTGTATTTGTGATATGTGATTAAAAAAATAGGCACTTTTATGTTAAGGGGTTAATGCATTTTTATTAACTGGTTTTTGGGTCCTGGAGAGTGTGGTCTTTTAATCGAAACTTCGACCAGTTTTTCACTGTCTGGACACTGAAATCTCTATTGGAGCTTCTGATGACAATGCTAGTTTCGGGAGATAGCGATAGTTCATCAAACGAATAATCCCACGTTATTTAGCCCATTATTTAGAACAGATAATCCTGCTATATATGGTGAATACTGCTGCGTACGTCTTTCAAATGACATGGAATATATTGCAACTATCGACGTCGATATTAAGCGATCATTATCAACAACGAATTCGTTAACAATAATAATGAGAATAATCGGTAACGATTATTATAGATTATGGATAATGCTTGTAAAATTATTTATCGTTGAAAAAGAGTTAGATAGGAAAATTGTCATGATTCATGTACTGACGATTTTAAGCGACAACTGTTGAAAGCGATGAACTAGATCCTAAATTAAACAGAGATCTAGTTTCGATGGGTGATCTAGTTATGCCACTGATGTAGTTTCTGACGCATCAGCTAGGTTAACTATGACTGTATATTAACTGTTTTTGTTTAGTTTCAGTTTGTATTTATGTTTTAGTTTCAGTTTGTTTTCTTTGGTATAATGCTTCGTTGCTTTGCTTTCGTTATGTTTAAAATAATAAAACGTTGTTAAGTTTAATAACGCTGTTTTTTTTTACTAAAGTAGAGTTGTGTTACAGTTCTAGTTTTTGTGTTTTAACAACAGCAACATAAAATTTTCAAGTTGACAATATTTAGTCGCTCATAATGTTTGTCATTTGTTCACATAAATAATTTTTGAAGTCAAGTAAGTTTTCCTATTATCAGGTACATCAGTTTGTAGGTTTTGCACAATTTAAATAATTTAAACAATTTTTTCAAAAAAAAAAATAAATATTACTGCATTTCTATTTACTTAACGAACATTAACAATCAAAGTAAAAATGTACCTGGTTCGTAAAAAGCTCCATGGGTATGCATATTATACAGCTTAGTGGCTGCGTTGAGGAATGTGACTCGGATGACATCACCAACTTCTCCCCTGAGGGTAGGTCCTAACATTGCAAGGTGAGTTTCATCTTCACCCCGAACTTTTTTCAGCGTGAAGGATGCATCACTATATTCTCTATAAACAACCTTTCTGTATGTTCCTCCTATTCTTGTTTCATTTCGTACAAAGAAAATGGAAGCAGCTCTAAAAATTAAATGTACATTAGAAATGTTTATTATTTTGTAAGGAATACCATTCATCGTTCTCACATGATACATATTCAAAAATGCGACAAAAAAAACCAAGACGGTACAGAGCTTAACTATTAATGCGTGCGGCCAGCTTCTTCCTTTGAGAAAAAATGCTCAGTGCCCTTAATTGTAACGAGTTTCATCAAGATTAGTAAAGTTGACCGTTAAATTAAACGACTAAATCTTTTTTTACGAAAATACCCGTATTCTTAAGATAGTTTTACTGGCATAAATTTGTTTCAACGATTGATGACCAAAATATTTTAGTAGGTCGTTGTCTATAATCTAGGGGCGAAATTTTTAAAATTAAGATCCTCAGATTAAAGAAACGAATTGCTGCATAATTTTGAACAGTTACCATCATGCTAAGTAAAATAAAAAATTGTAAGAATAAATATTTAAGGGCTCAAGAAAAGAAAGGAGAAAAAAAAGAAAGAAACGGATCACATTAATGCCTTCAGATCACGTTTTTACATACACAAGAATCAACCTTATTGTTCAAATGGGTAACCTTAAATACACAATCGGATGATATTTTAAATTATGAAGCCAGACACAAATACGTACTTTCTTTGAATAGCTATTATTCAGATTATACATACCATACTCAGATTTGAATTTTTCATTCTTACAGAATGTGGAATAGCAGAATTCCGGAAAATATACACACTCTGAATAGGAGCATAGGCCTTCTATCATAACTTTCCATTTCACTCTATTTGTGGGCAGATATTTTGCCTTTCTCCATGTCTTTCCTATTGCTTTCAATTCGTTCACAATAGTAGTTTGCCTTCCTCTTCTTCTATTGCCCTGAGGGTTCCAATTAAAAGCTTGTTTTGCTTTAAATTTTTTAGGTTTACATGGAACATAACCAATCCGTTTCCATGTAAGTTTTTTTTAAAATTTCCAGATCAATCGTTTCCGTTTTGCTTTTCTAAGGATTTCTGCACTACAAATTTTACGGAACCACTTAAAAAAGCAAGGTTCTTCTTTAAAGTTGATAATAAGTGTTTGAAGTTTTTTCTTGTTATTTTTATTGTAGTGTCATGTCTCAGATCCAGATAGTAGAACTGATTTAATATTAGTATTGAAAATTCTAATTTTTGTTGCTTTTGTTTTTCCAAAATTTATTGAGAATAGCACAACTGCTTCGGGCTTTGTTTAATCTATTTAGTATATCTTTCTCAGTTCCTCCCTTGCTGTTAAGTCCCACCAGAAGTTATGGTCCCAAAAATTTAATTAGAAAAGCAGCTAAAACTTTGGACGTAATTGTTAATTTCTTTCATTCTTTGCACAGTTCTCCAAAATTGAAATGGAACTGGCAAAATATTTTAAACTTAGCTGGACTGTATATTTCAGATTTTAAATAAAGCAGAACAAACGAAAAAAATTAATTATTTTTCAAAAAGGAACGTGGAGACGTGAAGAAAATCGTTGTCAAAGCAATTTTGCTGTTGGCAAAACAAATTAGTGTGATTCTGAAGTACATTAACCACTATTTTTAAAGTTAATGTTTTTAGTAACAAAAACAAAAAAATTTAGTACCTACCTATCTTCTACTAATGGTACACCATTAAACTTGTTTATTCCTGATGGCCCATAGTTCCATTCAACTTCCTCCGCAGCTATGTAATAATTTCTTGTTACACCATTCAGATTTGTAACAACTGGTCTGGAATGTGGACAACGGCTGATAGAAAATACTGATTCCATACCAGCTAAAGAGAAATGCATTATTTGTCTTTACTTTGACCACGTTAGGTATGAACAATAAAGTAATACAGAAATACAAATTGCTTAAATGGTACATTGCATTTTAATATAAGAAAACAAACTTTTTTTTTTACTTGAGAATCTATTGAAATTCATTTATCAGATGTCTCATTGAAAATTATAGACAATTAAAATAAAAATTTCTGCAAAATTATGATAAAATATTCACAAGCGATTCAGTGATAAGTTAGTTGAACTCAGTAAATTACATCCCAACTTTAAGACAAAGTCTTTTCCGGTTCTGAAACGGGCAGGGACATTACATTTCAGTAGAATCCAACATGCTGAGACACGATCAGAGAAAGTGCTAATCATTCACATGCAAAAGTTTAGTTGTTGTTGCTTATCCTCATCGATCTGATATTAGTCAGATCAACTCCAAAAGGTTGTTGACAGCCAGAAAGTCGATGACAAGAAAGGGATCGGAAGTTAAGTCCACCCTGGATAGTCCGACACATTCAAGTATATGTTTCGGTAAGGCTGGATAGACACAGCATTTTTTATAAGTCGGATAAATTTTTGTGCCACATTTGAATGTTAGACATTTTAGGTGACAGTTGAGAATCTGGCCAAAGCAGTCTGGGAGCTTCGATAGCAATTGATTCCCAGAAGGGTGCCAGGTGATGTTGCGGTGTACCACTGGTGGGTAAGTGGAGTTTATATTTTAGCAAAAGCTTTAATGTTGAAAGTGTTAATAGCAAAAGTTTTAACACAGGGGATCGAACCGCTGCCGAATCATTAGTAGGCGAAATCTCTATCCCTAATGCTAAATGGGCGTTTACTTACGTATGAATTAAATAGCAATATATTTAAGTATTTGAGAAATAGTCTCTTTACAGACAAAGAAAAAGAGATAATTTTGCACACAGCAAGGTTCGCATAGAGAAAATGCGACATTTTCTGTATCTCTGTTAAGGAGTAACCATGTTATAACGCTTGGAAAAAGACGTGTGCAATGTAACAGAGATTCTTGAGTTTTTTCCTTCTTATTTTTATAAAAAGTTTTCACAGTAATGATATTAGTAGCTAAAATAACTTTAGTTTTGTGGAGATTGTATTAAAAGTGGAGATTTGATCAGTTTACTTAGTGATAAATAGAAATTTTAAGAAAAAAGGTTTTTACCTAATCCATGCAAACCGACTTCACACCTAAATGGAAAGGTACCTTCTCTGCTAGCTATCATCAGACTTGTTACAAACTTAGCAGGGAAAACGCTAATGATTTCAGTTCTAAAATATAATGGAATAGTATAAACACACTTTAAACATTATTAGATAGATATAGTGATAAAATAATTGGTGTCAATTTATTGTTAAAAATTTTTAAATAAAATTTAAGAAAAAGTTACTTCTAAGGATGTACGCGTATCTCATTTAAGTACAAGTCGTATATTTTCAATAAACATTTGTTATTAAACCTAAACTGACGTACAGTCAGTTGAAAAATTACCAAAAAATGATCATTTAGCAATGTTTGTCCATTTATTTGTAAAATAAAGAGATTTAAAATTTTACATATAGATAGATGATGCAAAATGTCGAAAAACCAATGAATCTGAAAGTATTGTTAATAGCTTTCTGAATGCAAGTAAATGGTGAAACAAGTTAAAATTCTCTTTGATCAGATCTGAAAAAAAAAATTAGATTCTTTGCTGAAAGCTATGATCTTTTGAAGTTTAAATGAAATCATGCTTAATATAAGGTATAATATAATTATATGATATAATTTATATGATATAATTTATTAAAAAAAACAGTCTTTGATCTCATGATCTGAAATTTGTTTATTGAAAGACTTTATAACTTTATAACTTAAGTAAAAATGAATTAAAAATGGAATTGATAAGAGCTTGGGGCAATAAAATGATAAGCCACATTTTCAAAGGTTTTCGGAGCGAGTTATTGGTGTTAAAATTTCCGTGTAGGCCAAAATATGTTTTCGTTTATTTTGCTGTCATTAAAGGGAAACTTTATGCCCGATCAGGAAAAAATACAAAACAGCAGGTTGATGTCAAAATGTCACCTTGAAGAAAAGTCTGGCTTATCATTGTGCTGCCCCGTGCCCTAAGATAGTATCAAGGTACTGTTCTTACGTCATTCCATTTATTGTGAAGACTTGGCCTTCGAAACTGATACTGTGAACATCAACTTCATTACCCATTCCGACGACGTGCCAACCTACTTTGTCTCCCAAACACATATCCAGTCCTCTAAGATTGCCGAAGCTCATACCATTTACAGAAAACATCATATTAGATCTCTGAAAGTACACGGTCATTTTACATTATTAAAAGAAATCGGAGTTGAATATTTTTTATCTCTTTTCCACACTTCTGAACATAACACCAACTTAAAATTCCCAAAAAACAGATAAATAAAACTAAATTAAGGGTAAGCAAAAGAAAGTAGAACTAAACAGTTAGCTGCTTTCTGTTAAGGAAACTAAGCTTGGAAAATATATTCAGATAGCAAGAAATCTTACGGCAAACGTTGTATTTGTGGTTTGATGGTTAAAATAAAGTTGACTGGTTAATTTTAACAAAGCAGAAATATTACAAGACCAATTTTATTTTTTTAAAGATAAAAGAAAAAGGTATACATAAATTTTTACAAAAAATATAATTGCAACCTTGCGTGTGAGCTTTTTTTCCCCCTATATATGTTATAGTTCTCAAATGTGACATTTTTTTAATGATTATGTATAGTGTTTTTCAATTCAATCTCGATATACGATGACTGTTTATGCAAGCTTATATCGAACTCAATTGCGCGTAAACAAGCGCAGATAAATTTAACTGTATGTTTTTTTCCGCTAATTATTTATAAACCATGTTGTGGGATTGTGATAAAAGTTGCTGCTACATAAAGTGCTATCTGGGTACTTAATAAGTTCGTTAAAATATTGGACTGCTGACTGGAAAACGATTTTTTAAAACCAGTTACTATTTATAGCCGTAGACTGGAGACAGAATTAATGCACACCCATGCAAATATTTTTGGTTAGTGGTATTAACTGACATAAAGTAGAAAACCTTTTCCTTTATGTTATCAATCAGGAGCACCATCCATTGAAATATTTTGTAACTAAATTTTAAAACTTGAAAAAAAGTTTGTTTCCTGAGCAATTACGTACATTCTAACCCCTTCCCGTCTTTTAAACTGATTTCTGAAATTAGCGGTATTTTCGGGATTCACTATACCTTATTACATAATATTCGTACAATTAAACACACTATTTTTAAATGAAATTTCAATTTGGGAACTTTATATTATGCAGAATTATGCCAACAGTGTAGCTTTTTTTTCTTGAAAAAAGAAAGAGAAAAAAAAGTAACAGAAATTATTTTAAAAATTTCCAGAAACAAAAATGATTCCTTCCGATAAGCATTTAAAATGAAGATGATGCTCGTATTTTTACCTGAAATATTTTAAAACCTTAAGATTTACTTAAGTACAGTCTTTGAGTTAGTAAAGAATTTTCTTAGAAACTGTTTTGTTCATTTGTTTTAAACGAAATGATTAAAAACTAATAAATAAAAGCCATTTTTCTCTCGCACAGAACATACATATAGTAATATGCTGAATACTACAAAAAAGTGAAAATGTCTCTTTATTTATTTATTTAAAAAAAGCACGTCTCTTGTTTTT
>NC_092205.1:45902024-45971892 GCF_043381705.1 Parasteatoda tepidariorum | reverse complement strand
CGGCTTTTTTTTTTTTTTTTTTTTTTTAAACTAAAATTTTAAATACTAGCAAATGAAAGCCCTTTTTCTTCCTAAAAGTCTTCATAGTTTAGAAAATTATTTAATTAAAATATAAGCTCCAAATTACTTACTCTAAAACTAATGTCAGCTCTAATTCTTCGTCTCTCCTCTTCTGTTAAGTGTGGTGCCATTCTGTCAATGTTTTCATCAATGTATAAACTATCATTTTCATCGAAAATCATAAAAACGAGAATGAAATCTCGGTCCACATTTCTAGGTCTGTCATACATATCTAAAGTGCCTGTAAATATGAAGTAATAAAAATGTTGTAATGCATCTTTTCAAAAGTAAATTGAAAAACAATACAAAAGACATATATTGTTTAAATTCTGACTTCAAAGTTTTCTTTTTTACAAAAAATGAAGGTTAATATTTATAAATGTTTAAAAAAAACACTTTTTTAAGATTAGATAATATTATTTTTATAATATCTTGATTTTTCACTAAACATCCTCGTGTTTCTTTTATAAATAAAAAATGAAAATACAAATATGTTATAAAATTATTTGAGTTTATTAAAAAAGCTCAAAAGTAATTAACCAAATGTTTTTTTCAAAGAATTCTAATGTTTTCAAAGAATTCTATAACACTATTAAAAACTGTTGTATTCAATCATATGATAAAAATTAATTGAAAGCTTTATGAAAGTTTAAAAAATTGAAAGTTGAATGCGTAAGTGCATCATAAGAAGGGTAAATCGGGAAAAGGGATAAAAAAAGAATATTAGCCTTTTTTGTGTTGTTTTATTATAAAGCGCGCACTTTTCTTTACACGGTTTTCCAAAGCTTTTTTGCCTAGGAAAAAAACACGCAGTTTAAGTGCCTTACACTTGAAGCAAAGCTATAATTATGAATTAAATATAATATACTGCCGTAAAAAATTATTTGAGCTTCAGAAGGTATAAATAACTAAAATATTTTAAAAGTTACGAAACTTCTTTAAAAATCGCCAATTTGGCGACATTTCATCACCTACATGAAAATTGTCAAAATTAAAGCATTAGTTTTACTTTTTGCAATTTTTTTATGAGCCCAGATAATACAGCATTGAAGTAAGTTTTTAAATCTTAAATAATTAGACCTCATACACTTTTCATTTCTTCAAAATTGTGTTTTTTTTCCAGATTGGCATGCTGCTTCATTTTCAAAATAAGCATAGACAGCACTGGATAAAGATAGGCTAAACTTGACCTAACAGTAATGAATAAATCTTACAAACTCACATCATTTAGGAAAATAGCACATTATTTCCAAAAAAAGCATCATTTCATGCAAATATAGAGCCTTTAAAAAACACCCTTAAATCTTTTAATTTATAGAATTAAATAATTGCTTGATTCTGACCTGGTCTACAGACGATGAGTGGCCCAAGAAGACCAGCATGAATATCAGTATCAGCATTCCTGTGAGAATGGTACATCCATGTGAGACAATCTGGATCAGTAGGACTAGGACCATCTTCAGGAATGAAGAACCAGTGGTAAGAATGTCGTCCATTTGGTGGTACCATATCATCCACTTTATCCTGTGGTCCAGTACCATCCTCATAAAGAGCTCCTAAAAATAAAATTCTGTTAGTAATTTCTCATTTATTATTGACATTAAATGTTGTCTGGGTATTACTAACATGAAACAATATCTTACTAAACGTTCAACAAAAATAACTTAATGACGCAATGTTTACTGCTCTGTTTAATTACCGATATTTAAAGCAATTTGATTAAAATAAAATTATGAATTCTTTTTTAATGGTAAAGTTCCATTAAATATATTATTTATGATAAAAAATATTATTCATGACCGTGCATGGAATAAAAAGGAACATTTTTCTGTAATTCTTTTATTCAAATCACAAATGAAATTATAGTAAAATTTTTTTTAATATCTTTTATTGTATTTATGGAGTATAATAAATTAAGTAAGCATATAGCGCTATTTTTTTTAAATTACTTTCAAAAATAAATTTAAAAAAAAATAGAAATGGTAATTAAAACTATTTTTAATAGTTCAAAAATATTATTTGCTACACTTTATAAAATGTAAACGTAAAAAAAAAAGATTTCAAATCCTCCTTATATGAAAATTTTTAGTTTAAATTAAATAATAAATTTTCAATAATAAATTAAGACTTAATAAATATCAAAATCTATTAATTTATCACGCATAGTTTCTTTTCTCAGAAATAACATTGAGAAAAAAGTAAGACCAAAACTAAAAAATATGGTAAAATTTACAGTGTTTCTGGCTCTATGGGAACATTGAAAAGCTCGTTGATTTTTAAAGAATAGATTTGTTAAGGATTTTTTTGAAATTAACAATAAACTATGGTTTCATAATAGATTGAAAAATTTGGTAAATATGGTAAAATTTGATCATTATATCATGCTACCTTAGAGCATGGCATAAAAACCCATTTATTCAGTTAAATTTATTTTTAAGTTGTGTACTTTTTACTAAATGTACAGTAATGAGCCATTACTATATATGTACGGCAAAATTACTAAATGAATAATATAAATACAGTACATTTTGGCTTTATTAATCAGAATTATGATTTTTTACCAGAAATGTTCTTAGCATACAGCACTGTAATTTTACCAGAATGTTTTTTTCCGTAAAGAATAATTACTTACTCAAGGTTAAAAAATGTAAGTAGTGTCTGAAAACTATTCGCATTTAAATAATAATAATTTAATAACTTTACATTTTTATTAAAAAAAGGGTGAAAAAATCAAAATATTTATAGGCTTTATCAGGCGTAAAAGTTTATTATCCAAGAACAATGATTCAGATGTTAGTTAGACTGCAGCTTATTGTTATTAATTTTCTATAGCACAATCGCTAGTTAGTTGACCTACATATAAATAATTAGTAACACGTGTTTTTTAATCTTTTTATCATTAAAAGAAATAATTCAGTCTTCTTTACGTTTAATTCTTTTAACAATTATATTTAAAAAGTTTTTACTTCACTCTGCTTATTGCAATAAACTTTAACAAGACTCTGGGCTAATTGTAAATTGTTTGAAACAAAGGAATTTAATTGGCAATGAATGATATATTTTCTAATTAGCCTAAGTCTACGTGCATTTATTGCAATAAGTCTGAAAGAGAAACGAAAGCAGATTACAAAGAGGCGAAATTTTCAGTTAGTTGCACGACGAGGTGGATATATATATATATANGGATATATATATATATATATATATATATATATATATGTAACTGTTATAACCAAAAAAAGTATCCTATGAATAATTGGGGTATGCCATTAGAAGTCCTCCATTTAAGTTCTTTTTTGAATAAAAACTCAGTTGATGAGTAAAAAATAAGAACAGAGCATTGAACTTTTTTTTTAAGATTGAATTGCTTAGTTGAAATGCTAAAAATTATTAATGCCGTAAAGTATTATTTGTGTTACAGTATTAAACGTAAGGGAAATTTTTTATACTATTTTTCTTCATAAAATTCATTTCTAAATTTAAATTATAAATTAGAAATAATATTGTAAACATTAATTTCTAAATTTATTAGCAGTTCAAAAAATTAAAAATATTAAAAACGAAATATATAGGTCACATTATTTGTATTCTGTTATGTAAGTTACCTTCCCTTTGTTGAGATAAGTGAAGTATGACAGTTTTAACAATTGAATGAATCAATGAATAATAAAATAAGAATGAGTCTTTTTTCCTAACATGTCTATTGAATTGTGAATGATGAATTCATGTTGTTAAGTCTTAGCCTCGGGTAAATTATTAGGTATTTCTCAATTTGAAACACTTCGTGTTGATTTTAAATAGAAATAGCTTATAAAATATGTGTTTAATATTTCCCCAATTCCTATTAGGAAATTAAATGATTAAAGTTATATTTTGATTGTATAAATACATTACCAAAGGTCTGATTGATCGATTAAAAACAAATGGAATTCGAAACTTTGAAATGCAATTTAAAAATATTAATGTTAGACTTTTTTTTTGTTTTACATACCATTAACTACGACAATTAATGACAATGAAACATCGATAGAAGATTCATCATAGTATCGCGATTTAACCACTGAGAGACGTTTATATTGAATCTGTTTCACTGTAACATATCATACATGAATTGTAACTGTTAATGCTGTTCTGAATATACTTGAGTGTCAACCAAAATAAAGGAACTATAAGAGAAGTTTGCTACTTTGTAAGAGATATTTGCAATATGTATTCTATTTTATAAGACATCACCTAATGCAATATTTATATAATGTAATATATGTAATAACATATCAATCAATTGACTTTAGCCAATGAGAGTCATTGATATGGAATCTTTCCCTCTGTAACCTATCACGCATGAATTATAGCTGCTACAGCTGTTCTGAATGCACTAGACTCTAGGGAGTCAATCAAAGGAAGACTTTGATATTGAGTCTGTTTTTCTGTAACCCATCAGACATAAGTTGTAACTGTTACAGCTGTTCTGAATGCATTAGAGAGTCAATCAAAGGAAGGCTTTGATATTGAGTCTGTTTCTCTGTAACCCATCAGACAGGCATTGTAACTGTTACAGCTGTTCTGAATGCACTAGAGAGTCAATCAAAGGAAGACTTTGATATTGAGTCTGTTTCTCTGTAACCCATCAGACAGGAATTGTAACTGTTACAGCTGTTCTGAATGCACTAGAGAGTCAATCAAAGGAAGACTTTGATATTGAGTCTGTTTCTTTGTAACCCATCAGACATGAATTATAACTGTTACAGCTGTTCTGAATGCACTAGAGAATCAATCAAAAGACTAGCGAGGAAGTCTGCTATTTTCTAAGAGATATTTGCAACATTTGGAGTTTTATAACAGTACAAATAATACAAGAGAGTCAATCAGGGGAAGCAAAATAATAAAACATATTAAGACTGATATCTGATATTTTGTAAGAGGTATTTGCAACATTTGTTATTTGGCAACATATTAAATAATACAAGAGAGTCAATCTAGAGGGAAAAAAACTAATAAAATTTATTAAGGCCAATATCCTCTACTTTTCCAAAAATATTTATAGCATGTTAAATAAATCAAGAGAGTCAATCAAGAGAAAGAAACGAATAAAATATATTAAAGCTGATATTCTGTAAAATATATTTGTAACATTATGTTGTTTTGCAATACAATAATCGAAGATAGTAAGTCAAAGAGAAAGAAACTAATTAAATATATTAAGGCCAATATCTGCTATTTTAAAGGAGATGCACTGTAAAAAAATTCCTCATCAAATTACGGTAAAAAGTACCGGCTGGTACTTTTCAGGGTGCTGGTACTTTTTACCATAAAATTCACTTTTACCGGAACATGTAACAGAGCAAAAATCTGTGGTACTGTGGTAGTGTAATTAAGTAATAGCTACTAAACAATCATTGAATCACTCTTAATTAAGTAAATATTACTGTAAAAATTACGGTATAATATTTTACAGTAAAAATAAATTTTACGATAAAATTGATTTAACAGATGAGGAACTAAAAGTGCCAGTATTTTATACCTTAATTTGAACCAGAGTTTTCAATTGTAACATATGTTACTTTGTTCGTAAACACTATAAAATGCTATTTAAAAACGTCTGTAAAGCTAAAAAATGTTTCAGCATTCAGCTTCCTTGATATCACATATTTTTCAAAGAGTACTGGTATTCAGGTGAAAGTCAATTTGTTTTGCGAAGAGAAAAGTAAATGGAGAATAATAAAAATGAGAATTTAAAAGCCATTGTGACATGGGTAATTTAGAAAGCAGTGTCGTGTGAAAAACATCGTTTTTTTTCAACCCAGCGAGCGTGTGGATTGCTACTTCTAACCGTAACTAGTATAGCTATGATTGAGCACGTGAGATTCTCTGACCGTTTTGTGCATCAATATATGCCACATTACCTAAGAATGATTAAACTCGAATTAACCGATGCACTTGTGGCTAATGTGCTAACGCACTTTGGCTAAATGATTTTCAAGAATTTAAGAATCAGTATTTTCTATTTCATCATGTTGAAATAGGGCGAATCACTGATGTGTTGAAAAAGTAGAATTCGCTTAATGCACCCACGCAAGTTATTTTGTGAAAGTTATTTCTTCAGTGTTAAGGTATTATTTTCATATATGTTTGTCTTTTTCTTAATATTTTGATTTTCTTCGAAATGTTTGTTTCAAAAGAGTTCTAAAAATTAATTACTGTTGAATCAAAGCAATCCGATGACCACGGGACCAGATATGTAAATGTAAAACGGAAAATCACTGGGGGAAAAAAGTATGGTGAAAACAACCAGAATATGGAAAAATTTACTGTATTTTTGTCTCTATGGGCACTCTAAAAAGCTCTGTAATGATTATAAAGGTGCTTTGGTAGTGATTTAGGTAAAATTGATAATAAAATATCGTTTGATAATATGGTATAAAATTTGGTAAATGGTGTAAAGTTTGGCAATTTTATCGTACACTTGGTGCCCTTTCCATGCTAAATATCACGAAGCTAATACTGTTTGAGTTAAAAATAATATGCTGTACAAGATTAGATAAGAATATGCAAGAAGGGGAAATATGTGTTACACTTGGTTACCTTTCCATGTTAAATAGCATAAATCTAATACTGTTTGAGTTAAGAATAATATTTTGCACAAAATTAGATAAGAAAATGTTAACTTCATATATTTCGAAAATATTTTGTTTGTTGTCAATTATTTGTGTAGCACTTAGTTCCATTTCTTTCACGAATAACAAATTTTTGTATTTATGCTTCTGTTTTGGGAGATAAGAATGAAGTTTTACTCAAGCTTCTAGACTTTTGAATGGTGAAAAGGTTTTATTTGATAAAAACATTTATATTACACGTGGGAATATTTTATTGTCAAATAGCTTATTAGGAAACTAGACTGAAGAAGAAACTTTTCATTGCAAATTCTGTTTTATTTCCATTGAAAGTGAGTTTATGTAATATTAAAAAAAACTATGGAGTTTAAAATACTGAAATTTTTTTCTCCAAATATCGAAATGCAAACAAATAATTGGAGAACCATCCCATAGCTCATTTCTACACTGTAAAATATTCCGAGTCAAATTGGTAAAAAAAAGTAACTTTTTACTGTAAAATCCATTTTTAGCGGAACATGTTACGGAACAAAAAATTGATGTATAGTAATTTTTACTGTAATAATTACGGCAAAATCACTGAATCCCTCTAATTAAACAAATATTACAGTAAAAATGACTGTATAATATTTGACGGTAAAAATGAATATTACGATAAAATGGATTTCACGGACAATGCACTCAAGTGCCGGAGTTTGATCCGCAATTTTTCACAGCGTAATTTTTCACAGTGTCCTAATTTGTTTGTATCCTATCATAATTTGTTTGCATTTTGATATCGTGAAATGTTTTCTTAGTAATCGAAACTTCATATCATACTATAGGTTTATTTGAACTAACTTTTTCTGTAATTTACATTTCGAATTACTTACGGAGGCGAAAAATAATTTTCCCTAAAGGGTTTCTCACGAGGTATAGCGTCCTCTAAATACGCCATCCGATTGACACGTTCGCTATCTTTCTTCCGCACTCGTGTGATACATTCGAATTACGGTATAATTTTACGATATGATAGAATTACGGTATTAAGTACCGGCACTTTAGATGCATCATCTGTAAAATCAGTTTTACCATAAAATAAATTTCACCGTAAAATCAATTTTTTTTCATAAAACAATTATTACCGTAAAATATTATACCGTAATTTTTACAGTAATATTTGTTTAATTATAGGGATTCAGTGATTTTATGGAAATTATTATTGTAAAAATTAAGGTAGGTCAGATTTTTTTATTCCATAATATGTTCCGGTAAAAAGGGATTTCATGGTAAAAAGTACCGGCACTCTGAGGTCCAGCATCTTTTTGTGTGATTTGATCCACATTTCTTTTACAGTGCTGTTTATTCACCATTTTTGTTTACAGTTTCCGGATTTTTAGTCACTAGTGTAATGTCTCGTGCTGGTGCGAGATCAGCCGTGAATGTGTTAAAATTACTATTACTACTTTTGATCTATGAGATAAATATCGTACCTTCGTGAACCTTGATGTATCGAGAACCGTGAGGATGCATAGAAAGAAGCATGGAGGCATTGTTCCAGAAGTGGACGATGGCCATATCACCTACTTCTCCTCTGATAGTTGGTCCGAGGATACCTTGCCATGGCTCACGGGCTTTCATTATAGTATAAGTCTCATCGGTGAATTCTCTGTAAATAGCTTTCTTGTACACCTTGCCCAGACGTAAGGGATTTTGACTGACTTGAAAATATCTCTTTGACAAGCTGAAAAGAGTTAAAAGATTTATTACATACAGTTTAAACCTGCACTCTTGAAATATATACAAACTACAGATTGTTTTGATTCTGCTGTTTCACACTTAGAGAGGAAGTAGAGCTCATCAAAATGATTAAGAATTGCATCGAAATCAATTGCCCGAAATATAATATTAAGTTACATGCCATTATCACGACAAGTTGTCAAATTGTGACAAGTTTTCAAGTTGTTTGCAAAATAAGTAAATTGCGATAAAAAGCTTACTTCTAAGCTAAATTTAACGCAATTATTGACAATTATTACTCAAAAACATTGAATTAACATAAAATTAAAATAATTCGATAAATAAGAGACAATTACAAACGCGCACGAGCAGAAAGTTCATAATAGGAAAACGAACCAAGTGTCGTGAGATGAAATTTCCTGCCAATTGCTAATTAATTCACAAATCTTATGACATCTCACCCTATCTTCCCTATCTTACTCTGTCTTCCCTATCTTACTCTATCTTCCCTATCTTACTCTATCTTACCCTACCTCCTCTTTGAGTTCTAAAGTAGTAGGATTTCTGCGGCATATCCGGAGTATCACTAGGAAATCAATCAGAAATTCTATTTGCCCTTAAAATTTCTTTATTATAATTGAATTTGATATAAAATTTTAATATTAAGATTAAATTTTAGTATTTTTTTGAAACATTAATAAAATCTGCTATTTCAAATTATTTTTAAAATTATAAATTGTTCAAAATTGTGATTTAGTCCTAGTATATGATAACCTTTGACAAGAAAAAAGCACAAATTAGATTTTTTTTTACTCAAGTATATATTTCATTTGGATATCATGGAAAAATATTAAAACTAGCTACCAAAATAAAATAAAAAATATTCTGAAACAATTTCTTCTACCGAAAAATGGATTTTATGTATCATAATGTTTAGAATTAAAAGGACACTCGAGTATCAAATTCTAAATGGTAAAAATAAAATCGTTTTTTAGAAGACAGTATCCAATTAGGTTAGGGAATAGTTCTTGAACACTTATTTTTTCTCGAGTATCGAATTTCAAATAAGCAAAAGAAAATTGATTTTTAGAAGACAGTATTAAATTAGGTTTGGGAAGAGTTTTTGAACACTTATTCTTAATGAACTTTTATAATTTGAAAAAAACCATCATTTTTTTCAACATTATTCAGCATTACATTATTTCTTACAAGATATATCTCAATTTTGGTACAATAGAAAATTTATTTAATTTATTTAAACTTTACTTTTATATATTTTAGAAATGATTCTAACAAATATATATATATATATATATTTATTTAATGCTTGTTTAGTAAACACTTGATGACATTTTTTTACTTATTTACGTCAAAACTGATATTTTCTGAAGTTTATTAATCATTCACTAAAGAGAATGAAACAATCTTTTTTTAATTCTGCAAGTCATATCATTTTTGAGCAATATCATATTCGTTTGTCATTTAGTTGCTTGTTGTGTGCGTCAATGTCTAGTCAAAGACAATTTATGGCTACAATGACTTGATGACTTGACTTGATGGCTACAATGATGAAGTCGAACCTTATATTTTTGTTTCGCAATTTATAGTAAAATGATACACCAAATACTATAAGAGGTTTAAATCACTATTTTATGTTTTTTTTTCTTCACAAAAGAGTAGTAACGTAAATGTTGATGACAAAAATACTTGCAGTGCTACCAAGGGCATTAAACTCTCGTAAATGTCAAAGTTGAATTTTTAAAGTCAAATCCCGTTTTAATTTTTTTGTCAACATCGATCAGGAAGAACAATCTCTGGCAATATTAATGAATCGTGGTGGGGGGGTACTATCTCACTAACTATACTTATTTGATATTGAACCATCGGATATCCATTTAGCATAATTGGTACAAAATTTTTGATGTGGCTAAAAAATTAAAAAAATTAAATAGGATGAAAGTTTCATCTCCAGATCAAAAGTCAACTAATATTTTTGGCACCGCGAAAGGAAAATTTGCACACTAGATGGCAAAACGTTGCCAGTAACGTTTACGATAATTTCATTGAATAAAATCTAAAAAATAAAATAATTTTGAAAATTTAATCAATATTAGTTTTTGATTAAACATAAAATGCAGTGTTCTCGCTGGATTAAGTTTAAGAAGTTCTCAAAAGTGTCTATCTCTTCATTATTAAAATAACAATAACTATTCCTTATACAACTGTTAATTAAATTCTGTAACCCTTTCTACAAAAAATATACATTTCATTTTGGAAAAAAAAGGTTGTTGATACCCTAAACTGATTAAAGAAAATTCTAATTCAAAAATGTTTTTCCGATACTTTTCTTTAAACAAAAAATTAAATACTTTCTGGATTGCATTTGGTGGAAAGTAGAAATTGATGGAACAAAAAAATGGATCTGGATATACTGAACCAAAAAAAAAATCATGAGAGAAACTTAAGATTAAACATACTCCAGAAAATCTAAAAAGACAAACAATAGAGATAAAGCCAATATCTGATACAGAAACAAAAAAGGAGATTCAAGTTAACTGTTCTTTCAAATAAAGAATTGAAAATTCTAAATTCTTTTTCTCAATCTGTTGTCAAACTCAAACACGATTTTGTTGGAATAGGTCAAAATAATTTTTCCGGTAAATCTAGATTTTTGAAGGAACAGAAAACCATACCTTACTGTATCAGGATTTCATAGGGTTGTTATCTTCCAATAAAATATAAAATATCCCCCGAATTATAAAAAGATTATATTAACAGACAGAATTTTCTTAAATAAACAAAAATAAACAAAAGTTATACTTTAAATTACAGTGTTTCAAAAATCACTTTTTTGGCAGTTATAGAAATATCATACAGCAATGATATTTATTTCTTCGGCAAATCCAACTTCTCTAAAAAAATAAGTCTTATCTGTATCAAAACTTAGCAGGAGTTAAGTACAAAATTTTTATTCCAATTTAGGATAAAGATATGTTTATTAATTGATATTTAATAAATAAACCTCACGAAACTTTGAAATATAACTTTCTAATAATTAGAAAAATATGAAATCCATTATAAATAATCTAAGTGAAAAACTTTCACGTCAACTGAAATCATTTTGTCCTCGAGTAAATCCTGTTTTGGTATCTGACAATCCCTGTTGTACCAGAAGTATGCAGATTATTTCCCCATAGAGCAACAAAGATTGACACTATGTGAAGAAGTTTAAATTGTTCGGCCCTCACACTGCGTTTTATTATATAAACATCAAGGAATTATTTAAAAAAAATGTGAATTAAATGTTATAGCGGCACACCCAATGTAGATTTCGATGGTGATATAGCACTGTGGGAATATTTCCTTAATTTTTATCACGAAAAATAAAAGAAACGCGACGTTCAAGGCAAGCAGCTTACCGTATTTTTCTTAAAAAGGGACGCAAATTTGCATTTAGAAATAAATTCAAATGAGATCAAGGTTAGCACCACCGTGTGAGAAAAATAAATCACAGCTTATTTATGAGTTTGAGTATTGATTTTAATAAGGGAACCTATTTAGATTAATTAAAAGTGCAGCAGACAAAAAACCATTAAAGCAAAACTTAATTATAAATAACTGAGCTTAGATGAATTGATGTAAATAGAACAAGACTACTTGTCTACTTGTTTTAGAAACAAGCAGTACGTCGAACTCGTTTAGATGTTAATAGTTAGCATGCAAAAACTAATCAATAGCTAGCGAAGTTTAAATATTTTGTAAATGTTTTAGAATGTTGCATTTTAGAATAATGGAGAGCATTTATCTTTTTAATCATTTGAAAAAGCAATGCGTCGTAACCGTTCAGTTGTTTATCGTTAACTTGAGGAAATAAGTATGTAACCATGTAATTTTAATAAATTTTTAAACGTTTTAAAATAAAACAGAACATTAAAATTTTTGATAATGAGAAAATGGTTCTGCGTCAGACTTGCTCAGTTGTTAGTGGTTAGCACAAACAAAAATAATTCTAAGACCAGTAATAATAACAACTTTTTGAATATTTTAAAATGTGACATTTAACAATAAAGTAGAGCGATTTTTTATGTATTTAAACAATATAACTGACAGAAACATATTGACATATATCTATAATAGAAATATGATTAAATAATCGTAACTGAAATTATTGCTGTTTGTTATTAATATTTCTAAGCGATTCGTACAAATTTTACAAATGCAAAATAGCTGCATTTAAAACAAATCTATAACTAGTTATAGTTATAGTTAGATTTTCTAATTAAATATAAAGACTGATATTAAGCAAAACTCTAAATGACAACCTGAAACATTAATTCGATTATATTTAATCACTGTTTTTATTAATTATATATTCCAAGTATTGTGCTGTTATTCTCCCTGGTAACTAATTCTACTTAGGAAAACACATTTTTACTAATATAAAACAATTTCTATTAAAAAAAAATATAAGTTTTTTTTTTGATAAAATATTATCTCTCCAGCAATCGTGTGTGTTTCATATTGCTTTGTTGTTTCATGCTGAATTTGAATAAAACTGTTTTTAACGATACTTATGAAAAAAGGAATGTTAAGTTTGTTTATGCTTTAATTTTTGAAAGCAAAGGATTTAAATTCAGTTCAAATATCAAACCAACTAGCCAATGTGTTGGTGCTGATTGGGGCTGGAAATTTCGATATCTTATTGATCAGTTCTGATTATATTTTAAAAATATTTCGTTCAGAAGCTTGCAAAGCATAAATTCTTTTAAAAAATAAGCATATAGAGCGCTAGGTTAGCATTTTCTTTACTTGGATGTTTTTTGTTCCATGAAATAATAAGCATGAAATATTTCCTATTTATTATATAAATAAATATAATGCTAAAAAACAATGTGTATATTTAAAATATTGCAATAACGAATTGCCATTTAATCTCAAAAATATACCCAAATTATATTGCTTATTTTTATGGCAATGTGTTTTTTGTGAAACTTAAATTGAGCAAGTCTAGTGGGTTTTTCCAAAACGGCTGACAGGATTACATGGTTCGTTGATGCCAGACTTTGTGGACCATTTTACTGTTGAAATATATAGGCTAACATGTTGTGTTCCGGTGCTCGATTTTTAAAATTGATTCCTTTACTGATTCTATGGACAAGGGCAAAGAACGATTTAAGAAGCATCTGCAGTTAGCTTGGGAACCTGTAATTGCATTTGAGGAAAGATTTCACTTTCGTCTTTTTATCTTCCTATTTTTCTTTTCAATTGGATGTCATTATCGCAAAATGTCTTCGCCTTAAAGCTGTTCAGTTTTTTTTCTTCTGAGATTAGGAATTGCTGGCGATGAAGGAAGTTAGCTCTTGGGAAAAGGTATAAATGTTTCTGTGAGAGATATGCAAAATATGCGAAAAAAGTGGGGCGAAATGTGAAGGATTTTATGCATAGTCTGCTGCATTTAGAAATGAAAAAAAAAAGAAGCATTTTTTTAAATCCAGAATGAACTCAGTTTTAGAGATTTGAAAAATTCAATAAATAAAAATTATTAAGTTTTTAAAAATGAATACAGTTAGAAACAATAAGTTTTTGAATTCTGAATTTTTTTGGACATAATAAATTTTGAAACTTAAAATAATTAGGTGGAAGTGAAGTAAAGATGATTTTAGATGTAGAAATGCGCAGAATTTTTTCCCTACTGCGCAGTTAGTCAAATTTACTGAATCGAATTAAATTTTTTATTTTATTTTATAACCAGCGTTGAAGAGCTGACCCAGTTCTGAGTTTATAACAATTCTGTACTCTTGTAATTTCGAACCCAAAGAAAAAATCTAAGGGAACTCCTAGATCAAGCATTGGGACAAATTAGCCTTCCTATGAAGACCTTTTTTATGAAACTAACTTGCATTTGCGTTTCATGGAGATGAAAAACTCGAAATCTTCCCACGGTCAGCCTGACCGTAAAGGGATTCTTACTCATTATCCGTCTACCACTGATTATACTTTTATGTCAGTAGTCGGTGCGAGCCGGGAACTGAATTCGTATTAGCCAGATAGGTATTAACCAGATTCGTATTAACCAGGTAATATATATATATATATATAAGTTCAAAATTAAGATAAAACAAAGGTATTTGAAAAAGGTTATAGGTATTTGAAATTATAGGTATTTGAAAAAGGGGGAAAATAATAATTAAAAACTAACAAACAAACAAATGATTAAAAAAAAAGGATGAAATTTTATTTTAAAAAAAAATCTTTTCATCATCTGCCCACACGATTATATCCGCAAAAAAGANACTGAACTGCTACCAACAATCATTACTGAAAGTAATTGATAAAATTATTTTTTGTGAAATAATGTTAATAGTTTTTCCTATGTAATCGTAGGCCTGTATTTATTACAAATAATTTATCATAGGGTGGATTGGAATTCAAGTTTTCAAATCAAGTTGACCTAGCTTATATTAGTTTGCCACTTTATCTTCATACGTACAAATCATTAGTGATAAATAAGTTTCAAGGGTAAACTAATTTAAAAGGAGTGAATTATTAATGTAGTGATTCAAATACGCATTCTGGGGATTTTTATTGCGTCATCATGGTTAAATAGATTAGAAATATTTGATAGATTATTCACTTTTGTGATTAATTCTCTAGCTGTTCCAAATTGAGCATTACTAGTTGTATACCTGTTCTCAGAACGGTATGAAAATACTGTAAATTTTAATTATTGTAATTTTTTCTCTCGAATAACTCCTCTCATCTATAATATTTTCAAGGCACACCATATTATAATACTTATTTCAGCGATTCCTAAGTGGTGCCGTAGAATCCTAAGATTTTATGGAAGATTTTAAAAAAAGGTTGGCAGTTAGGATATTTGTTAAACAGTTCCTTTCAAAATTTTTATTTAAATACATTTAAATCCTATCAATTATCTATTCATTTATTTAATATTTTGGTTGTTTTTACAAAACTATTTAAAGTAAAATTCCATTGAAAAATAGATGGCAAACGGTTGTGGAAAGAGATGTATTTAATTTTTCTATTAACGATGAATTAAAAATGTAAGCAAAAGACGCACGCATTTATAAAAAAATTTACTTGTGTTTTTCCTCTCCTTTTTCGAATTAACAATAAAACTCTATGAATTTATTATATAAAATTTATGTTTCAATAATATTCCTTTTCACTTTTAAAATAGATATTTTTAGTTTTTATTTCAACCGCAAAGAATTTAACTCATTTTATTAATTTTCAGGTTCTGTATATATGTTACCGGCATAGTATGAAATCCGGCATTGTATATAATGCCTAAAACTAGCCGGCAAAGTATGAAATGATATATATTTCACACATTGCCTAGGCGTTCTACATAATGCCGGATGCTATTTAGGCAAAGTATGAAATAAACGTCCTGATGAGGTTATTATGTAAATGATGTGCACGTTACTCTGAATGACCGAAATCGGTGGTTGTTAACTTTCACTGGTGAATGTTGACAATCACATAGTAGCTTTGGTGAATGTCCAAAATATTTATTACATCCGATTTGATATTAATTTATTCGTGGATATAATTACATTTATTCGATATTTTAATACTTATTGACGATAGATTAGACGAAACATCAGTGTTTGGAGTATCGGGCAATGATACTTGGCCTTAAAAAATATCAGTGTAGGGTATACCGGGCAAATGTATACCGGGCAGTGGCACTCAATTAGACCTTGCATATATTTCGGACATTTACCAAAGGACTAGTCATACTAGGTCTAGTTAAGTGCCACTGCCCGGAATATATTTGCCCGGTATATACTACACTGATGTTTTATTAAGGTTCAGTGCCACTGCCCTGTATACATTTGGCCGATACTCTAAACACTGATGTTTCTTCTAATCTATCGTCAGTAAGTATTAAAATATCGAATAAATGTAAATATATCCACGAATAAATTAAGATAAAATCGGATGTAATAAATATATCGGACATTCACCAAAGCGACTATGTGATTGTCAACATTCACATTTAAAATTCAACAACCACCAATTTTGGTCATTCACAGTAACATGCACATCATTTACATAATAACCTCATCAGGGCGGGTATTCCATACTTTGCCTAAATAGCTTGCGGCATTATATAGAATGCCTAGGCTTTATCTGCAATGCCTAGGGAAAGTAATTCTTCTCATATTTCATACTTTGCCTATAAACGTCAGGCATTATAAGTTATGCCGGCGTTTCATAACATACTTTGCCGGTAACATATGCATCAAAAACGAATTCAAATGAATTGCAAATTCAACTGTCGAACATTAAACCTAATCAAAGGTAATTAATGGTAAATGATGAAAAATATCACACTCCTTACAAAAAGTTTCAAAAGGAATTTTTTTTTATTGATGATCACAATTGTTTTACATACTTTACTTACGAATTTGGGGTTTTCTTGAAAATATAGTGTACCGTAATCGAAGAAAATTGGGACCAGTAATATATGCAGAGAGACATATGAATGATTCAAAAATAAATTTCCTTTCACTTTTTCTCAGAGAAAAAGCAATTTTACTTTTTATTATTTAATTTTTTTTGCAAAATCTTTTTTCTTTTTTGTTTTCATACTATCGCTGTAAAAAGATTAATGAAGCTTTGAAAACAACAAAATTGCGAATAAGACTAAAAATGGTTTTAAAAAATAAATATATACGAACTGACCTAATATCTAGGTTAGATTTTAACGTTTTTGGGTGGAGCATAAGCTCTAAATCGGTAATATTTTTGTATTGTTAAGGAATCAAGATAAATTCTAAAAGCTTATTATGACCATTGATACAGCTATCATAGTCTGAGAAAAAGGCGTTTCTCTAAAATAATATATTGTACTTACAATGCAAAGTTTCTTTAGAATAAAAGGAAAGTTTGCTCACAATAGATTCAAATTTAATCTTAGTCTTTAACACGTTGCATTGCTATTCATTCCTTAATGTATTTTTTGTTATATTTATCATGGCATTATGTCTGCGTGAATATTTAATAATTTATGTCAAACAAATTACTTCTGAATTTGCTTATCTTATTTCTTAAATTTGCACAATGGATAATCAGAGATATTACAATTTTTTTAATAAATTCACACTTAATATAGCATATTCATGCACGAAGGAAAAGAATTCTGCTAAAATTACCGTACTGTATGGTAATGACCTTTCAGATAAAAAAAAAACATAATTCTTGTTAATAAAATCATAATACACGGTACTTTAATCATTCATTTGGTAATTTTCAGCTTATATGGTAACGGTTTACTGGAAATGCTTTTTTTAAGGATAGTTCATATTACCACACATTTAATAAAAAAAGTATAAAACTGCAAAGTAAATTTAACCAAATAGTTAGTTTTTATGCCATCCTCTAAATTATCATAATAAAATTACCAAATCTTATCGCATATAATAAGACCATATTTTCTTATTAACTTTACAGAAATCCGTACTAAAGTGCTTCAGTAAAAATTACTGAGCTTCTTGGTGTTTCCACAGAGTCAGAAATACCTTAAATTTTACCATATTCTTGTAGTTTTGACTACACTTTTCATCTCAGTGTATGTTTCAAGCTTCTTAGAAACTAAACGTATTTAATAATTTAATATCAGACTTATGATTCAAATTTCTGTAAACTACAATGAACTAAAACTATTTAATCTCAATATAACATATTCTCATGTTTCAGCTAATATAAAATAAAATTTATTTCATGATTTGAATTTCATTGCTATATATTCTTCAGTTGATGTAAGTCATTGCAAATCAGTATTCAATACGATATCCATATTATTGAACCATATAAGTTCAATCGTAATATAGTTATGGTTTAAATTTACGTAAAATGAGAAACACTTTTCCTGCAATTATATTTCCTTGTAACAGTTTTTCCCTTGATTCAGACTTCAAATTGAGGATAATTTTGCAATATTTTTAAATTATGATTATTAAGACATTTTCCAATTAACTTGTTTAAACGATGAAGTTTAATGGAACAAATTGCTTGCAAATTGAATTGTTTGAAAAATTAGCTCAAAAACTAGCAATCTTCTAACTAAACTACATGAAAGACAACTTTAAATTCAAATTGCACACAAATCAAAGAAAAAAGCCTTTCTGTTATCAATACAAAACACGCATTCATTTAGGGCAAAAAAATACTACTTATAATTTTTTTAGTAAATATTTTGAGCATTTTATTTATAAAGTAAGCAATATTCATCCGTGCATGACACTATATTAAGATTAATTAATTTAAAATTTTTTTTTATCTCTCACGTTGTCAAAAAGCGTAGAAAAATTATTTGAAAATTGTGTTGCCTATTTGTCAAAAATTTGAAGTTAATTTAAGAAACAAACTCTTTCAATAACCTTATGATACGTTTATTGAATTATAGATCAATTAAATGGTGTTTAATGAATTGTAGTAAGTTTTAAGTAATTATTTATATCTTTACGTATCACTGTGGCTCATTTTTAGAAATTAAATTACTAGTCAATTAAATAAAAAATTTTGGAATGAGTATTAAATTAATGCATACTATATGATTCAAATAATCGTTGTTCTAAATTTTATGCAAATGAAACATTTTGAGGGAGACTTTTCTGCTGATAAATATCTATATCTTAAATTTTCAATAATTTGCATTCAGTATTCATGGCTAAAAAAAACTTTGTATACGGATAAATTTATTACGAAAAAGATTTGAAGATCTGACTGGGTACTCATTATTATTCAATTATTTTGCTATTTGCTAATTTATTTACTAAAGTACATACATTAGGTAAAAGAAGATAGTAGTTAAGATACTTATTTTCGCAGTTAAAAAGCTTAAGCCAAAATTACTTTTCAGTAATTTAGTTTCAGTTTTTAACTGCAGTTTTTTTAAGAGAACATTTAAATAAAAAAATTAAACTCACGTTAATAAATGGCATTGAATACAAAAAATTCTATAAAAAAATTCATTAACAATATTGGTAAAAATATT
Source organism: Parasteatoda tepidariorum (assembly GCF_043381705.1). NCBI lineage: Eukaryota > Metazoa > Arthropoda > Arachnida > Araneae > Theridiidae > Parasteatoda > Parasteatoda tepidariorum. The sequence continues at coordinate 45,952,473 of NC_092205.1, read as the reverse complement.
ATTCAGAATATGATAGTTAGTAATAAAACTTTTGGTGCTAATTTACCGATAAAATGAATTCAAAAAATAGGAAAAAGTTAAATTGCTCTATCATACTTCTAGATAATTATTCACTGTTTTTTTATAGGTACTAGATTTACAGATACAGATTTCAAAATCATTACTTCATGTACGTCACTTAACAAAAATGAAATCATATACCGATTGTAAATCCTTTTTCTAATCAACATTTGATATTTTGAAACTATACTTACTTACTATGCTTACTTACTATACTTACTACACTATGCTTACTTACTATACTATGCTTATTTTCTATACTATGCTTACTTACTATACTATGCTTACTTACTATATTTACTTACTTACTGTAATAATATATCTTAAAAAATATTTTTTTTCATAGTTTACTTTAAAATTGAAGATTAGGAAAAAAATTTAACGAAAAATGTTAAACAAAAGTACAATTTATTAAAAGCAAAATATATTTTTCCCCTTACGCTTTAAACTTCAATGCCTGATGCAAGCTACAGAAAGGACGGTGTCTAAGATTGCAAAATAAATTCAGCCATGATCATCTACAATGATTGTTTCAAAAACCTATTAATATTTTTTTAAACAAAAGAAACTCTTTCATCAATTGATACTAAACTTGTAAAAATAATCGTCGAAGAGAAATTTATTTGAATCTTTTACAAAGAACAAAGAAATTCCGTTTTATAAGGACGTAAAAAAAGAAATTTCTACACCCAATAACTTTTCTCCAAATATATATTTGAATTGTTTCAACGGACTTTTGAACACTTCCTTCTGCATCGCCCAAATCTATAATGATGCTCTCTTTCTGATTATTATTATTTTTTTTTAATGTTAACTTGGAGGTCGTTAAAAGCAAGACATGACCTTAACAGATAAGTTCCGGTATTGTTCTTTCAATGGAATGAAGTAAAAAAGAAATGTATATGGTTCTTTCCTGAAATGGAAAACTAGTTAACCTCTCAGAAGGTTCATTTGTCTGCGCAAAGTTATTGAATTCGAAAACAGAGACACTTTCTTTAACAGGATAAAAAGAATTGATAATGAGAAAAAACAACTTTTTTTGCCTTCTGTGCTATTTTTATAAGAAAATAGTATTTTGTGAAGGGTAAGGTAAAAGTAGGGAAACCTAGTACTATCTACCAGCTCAACATTTATTTGTTTTCTTATCTATGTTATACTCTGAGAAAAAGAAGTATGACCAAAACTACAAGAATAAGGTAAAAAATATCGCTTCCATGGCTCGCAGTGAACACTAAAAAGCTCAGTACTTGCTCGTTAATAAGCTATGATAATGATTTTAGAAAAGCTAGCAATAAATTATGGCTCTATAATAGGTGATAAAATTTGGTAATTGTGGTAAAATTTGGAAATTATATCATGATTTCTGAAAGTATGGCACAAAATACATTTATTCGATTCAAATTTGCATTTTTCACTAAATGTGTGGCTATAAGAAGAAAATATTTGAAAACCACAATTTTAAGTAAACAGTTATCATAGGAACGAAAAAATTACAAAATGAATGGCATAAATATATTTTTGCTTTATTAACCATATTGTCGTACTACCTGAACATGTTGAAACAATTATCATACAACCTCAGCATTTTGAAACATATTATTGTATAACCGGTACATGTTAAACTCTATTATCATACAACCTGAACAAGTTGAACCATATTATCGCATTGACTAAATTTGATAGCATGATTCAGTGGCTCAATTTAACACCTTATTAAGGTAGCAACACATTATCAAAATATTATGATTCAACGTTAAAGCCTCTTTTCTGATAATAATTTGAGTTCATGGGACATGGATCAAGACACTTGACTTCTCTACTCATATTTCACTGTTTTTGATATTAATTTCGTTTATTTTGTTGCTTGTAAGTAGTATTACTTGAAACAGAAATGATAGAAGATATTATTAGCTTAAAAAATTTTCTACACATTTTTAAAAAAAGAATGATTTAAAAAAAATACAAAAGTGATGCAAGTTTGTAACAATCCTCCCATTTAACTTAGCTCTTGAACAAATGCAATCTTTTTCTTTGAAACAAGCGTGACTTTCCTTTCGGTAAAATGAAGAAAAATAAGGTTTGAAAATTGCACCTTTGCTGAACTACAACATTTTATTCATAGTTATGTAGTGATGGATAACAAATAAAATTGATAAATTAAAACATTAAGTATGAATCTTTAACTTTAAAAACAACCAAACTTGCATTAAAATTACAATCTAAAGGCAATTTTTTCGTTTTCGATCATTTTATAATGTATATCTCTCTCCGTACTAATATGGAACTTAAGGATAAATTTTGTAATTATCAAAAAATATGCATTTTAAATAATTTTTTAGTTAAATATTTTCTTATTGTAGCCTGCATGCTCACAATAAACTTCGGCTAGAGCCGTGCTGGCTTCGAGAAAAGAGAGTTCGTCTTCCTATGAGATGAACCGGGTTCGAATCCCAACTATGACTGGTCAATGCGAATTCTGCACCCGGCTCGCACCGACGCCAGTGCTGACGTAAAATATTCTCAGTGGTATACGAATCATAGGTTAGAGTCCCCTTGCATTCAGACAAACCATATGACGCAATTTCCATATAACGCACCATATTCCGCTCCATGTAACGCTAACGCGGGTTAGTTCCGTCCAAAAATCCTCCACGAAGACCAATTTCTCTCAATACTTGATTCAGGAGTTTCCTTATCTTCGGGATTGGGTTCAAAATTACAAGACTACGGAGTTGAACATTAGTAGTAAACCCTAATTAGGCTGTTCAACAACGGTTATAAAATAAAATATGTTTCGATAAAGTTCTGTACATAAATTTTTTAAAAATTTTTTTTATTGGGAAACCTTGTATTTTGTTTATGAATTTGTAAAAGAAATTAGAATTATCAAATTAAAATTAACGAACCAATTGAATTAAAATGTATCAAAAAGCGAAGAAAAAACAAATTAATCCCCTTTACCAATAAACTTTGTGTGTAAAAAATTTAATTTGGTGAAATTATGATGTAATTTCAGAACTATAAGTAAACGGAGATGGTGGTCGCTAATATGTCATTACTGCTAATTAGTATATTAAAAATATGAAGTTAGTCTAATGCAAAACTAACAATAGACACCTGAAGCAGATTTTTTTATTCGCTATCTTTTATTTATCTTTGAAATAAATCCAATTATATTCCATAAAATCAATTCAATCAGAAATTTCCTAGATAATTTAGGGTAACCTTGCCTCAAATATGCATTAATTGTTTAAGCAAAATTGAGATGCCGCATACAAAGTACTTGGAGATATTTGTTAATCATTTAAAGGAAAGTTCTCCTTAAATTTAAGAGTAAAAGAAAAGAAATACTGTATTTGTTTAAGAAGATTAAATTGATTCATGACTTTAAGCTATTTTAATCTCCTGACACAAAAAACTTTCGCAAGATGCGTCCGTCAATCAGTCAACGACGTTAAGTCGTATAATCTTTCATTTATCTTAAAAACAATCTATGTTATCGTATAATAATACTTGTTGAAGGAAAAGTAACCCATTTATGGTGAAAGCTTTAAATTCCTTGGAGTTTTACAAATGACTAACTGTGATATGCAAACGTTTACAGAAAATAGATGACATGCTGTTCCGAGGAAGGAGTGAGAAACAGAAAAGTTTATGAGGGTAATTAAAAATTATTTAAAACAGTACACAGAAATTCAAAATGGAGTTATGAGGCAAATTTAATTATGGTATTTTTACCCAATCACCAAACACTTCTATGCATTTATTGAAACTCGCACAACTAACACGTTCCTACCATCTTAATAGTGATCTTGCCTTTGCCTATTGAGCCAATTCTCGGAGGTATGGTTTTCACAGTACTATCAGAAGAAAACCTTCCCAATTACTTTTCTTCCAAATCTCCTAATCTATCGAGACATTTATTGGAAAGCGTTAGAGCAACGTGTTTAACCCTTCTTAGTAGCTCTCACGTCTCTTCCCACTTTCTTTTCTACAAATCTCCTAACTGATCCAGGCATTTATTGCAAAGCGTTAGAGCAACGTGTTCAAACCATCTTAGTAGCTCTCACGTCTCTTCCCAATTACATTTCTACCCAATCTCCTAACCTATTCAGACATTTGTTAAAAAGTGTTAGAGCAACGTGTTCAACTCATCTTAGTAGTAGCCATGTCTTTGCTAATTAAACCAGTTCTCGGCATGGTTTTCACAATACCGTCCGTGGAAAACCTTGTTTTGCACTTACTTTTATACCCTAACTCTAAACATATTCAGAACTCAATTATGATATTCATAAATTCCATTCTCAAAAAAATAATTCGAACATAAAAAATTAATCTGCGGAAGTTTTTATTAAAAATACGCAAAGTTTGTAAAACATTCTGTGATTTAATATCAAATACACTTCGGATTTCAGAATTTGAAATATTTTCTAATTATGTTATGCTTAAATGGTACTTTGTAATTAAAAAGAAAACAAACAATAACAACTTTTACTTATTTTTCAGAATATTGTTTTCTAAAAGCCGGGAAACTTTCAAATCATTCATGCGATTAATAAAACAATATTTGCTTTAAATAATATCAATTGTTTTGAATTTTAATTACTAACAAAAATATTTCAGCTTAAAATTTGTTGATTTAATAAAAAAAACACTCAATCATTTAAAAAAGCATTTAAAACTATTTATCCAAGCATTATCTGCATAACAGAAATATATCATTTGTTTGGGAAAATGCATTGCAAAACGTAATTGAGTGATTTAGTAGCAATACAATATTGATACAAATACTAAATTACCTTCAGAATTGAGTTTTTGAAATATTTTTCAATTGTGTATAAACGGTATTTTGTAATTAAAAAAAATCAGACAATAACAACTTTTACTTATTTTTCTGAATGTTGTTTTCTAAGGGAAACTTTCAAATCATTCATCCGGTTAAGAAAACAAAATTTAGTTTAAATAATATAAATTGTTTTGAATTTTTATTGCTAACAAAACTATTAGTTTAAAAATTAATGATTCGAGAAAAACTATTTAATCATTTGAACAAGGTAATTAAAACTATTTATCCAACATTATCTGCATAACAGAAGAAAAAAAATATTTTTAAGAAAAAGTTATAAGCTTCATTACTCTTTTCGTTCTGAGGAAAACAATCACCAAACGCATATTTTTTGCTATTCAGTTAATTCAGTATTAATTATTAAATTATTAAGTTATTGAAGCATTTAATTTAATCCGTAGTTGATGAATAGTAACCAGTTTAAAGGTAGTTTTACTTTAACTTTTCTTCAGGAAAATTCAAATTTCAATTTTAGAATAAAAAAGAAAAAAATATAAAAAATTATCAATTTTATCAAAATTTATAATTAATAAACTATCAATATTTATAATTAGGATGAATAAAAATGCAATTTTATGATTTGAATTTGTTTTTCTAACATTTATCAGATATTTAAAAAAATTTATTTTTTAATAATTTTATTATAAATAATACAAGTTTTAAATACTAAATTATATTAAAATCAGTTGAAGCAAAAACAAAAAAATCACTTATTTGAAATTTATTTTATTTTATTTTATAACTGTTGTTGATCACCCCCACCCAATTTAAGTTTACAACTGCCAATGTTCAACTTCGCAGCACTGCAATTTTGAGCTCTAACCAAAAGGAAAAATTTGCACTAATGGTATACTTTTTGGTGGAATTGACCCGAATATACATAGAGTTACATAGAGAGGAAAGCCATGAAACCCTTTTATGGTTAGCCTGACGGCAAAGAGACTCTACCACTGAGCATTTTTTTCCCGTTAGTAGCACTGTGGTCGGTGTGAGGAGGTTGGAGAATTCGTATCAACCAATCATCTTTAGGATTCGATCCTGGGTCACCTCATTGGGAGGCGTAAGATCACCCAATCGCCTGAGCCATCATGACTTTTTTTAAAAAAGGTATTGCAGAAGATTTGTGAGCCAAATTTATATAAGTAAAAGGTTCAAAATTATCAAAAAATTCCAAAGGCGATTAGTAAATTTATTATCCGTAGTAAAATAAAAATTTATTTATTTCCAGACAAAGAGACTAAACTCAAGAGAAATTTAAAAACAAGCTACTTTTTATAAAATAATTAAGTTAAACCAGTTCAAAATCATATTAATAGAGATGCTTTTTTACCGGTTTTCTCTTATTTATTTAACTTAGTAGTTCCTTAAGTGGCATGGTTTTGTGATTTGTTTCATTAATTTTCTATATTTAAGAACTGAAACTTGTTTTGAAGAGGACAATTTAACAGGATTAAAATATTTCTGCATGCATGTAAACAGTTATTTATTTCGTTATTTTACACTTAATTTTCTAATTCTTGAAGTAGTAGACGGCATATTTTTGATCAATGGTCTATGAAATGCACGGGTATTGGTTTTAAACATCTGTCATTTTGCCAGACTAGTCGGCTTCTTTTTAAACATAATGTATATGGTTGACTTCACAGACGTGAAGTCTTAAATCTTAAGAAATTTAACCTTGATTTGTATTGAGAATGATTCCGGTTAGGTTGTTTTATCAAAATAAACTGACAAAGTGGTTTGTTTTCAGACTTTACAAATGAGAAATATATATTTCTGATAAAGCAAAGTGATACGCCGTTAGTTTTAGGTTAAATAAAATTATGTAAAAATCTAGTAATAATTATAACACAGTCGAGGTCTAAAACAATTTAAATAAAATTAAATAGAAATCTACATTATTAGAAATTGTAAAACTACAAACTAAGGTAAACAACGTTTAAAAGCACAAAAAATATTTAACGTTTAAAAGCACAAAAAATATTTATAATAATATATAAATATTTTTTGTCCTTTTAAACGTTGTTTACCTTAGTTTGTATTTTAGCACAAAGGTCGCCCACTTGTGCATTTATTGTAAAACTAGTTGAACCACACTTATTAAAATTCCGGATCAAATTCAGAGGAAAAGCATTAACACCCTGAGTGCAGCATTCGTAAGATACATTTTAACACAAAAATTCATACCGTAATTTTTACATTAATATTTATAATTTACAGTAGTTCAGCAATTTTACTGTAAATAATATTGTATGATATCAGATTTTTTGTTCTGTAAGACTTTACGACGAAAAATACCTGCACTTAGGATGCTAGAACTTTTTACCGTGATTTGATCTACATTATTTTTACAGTGCATGATTCAAATATGCTATAACTAATCGATGATTTTAAACTGAACCATATTATTATGCTTTTCAAATTTGATTACACAATGCTATGCTTTATTCTAAATGGAAATTTTGTTTAATTTAATATCTCCTTAATTTTGCAAATTTTTTTTTATCGTTTTATGATTCAGCGTCAAATTTTTGATTCAGCGTACTATTTTTATATAACTGAATATATATCCAGATACAATTTAAGTGGAATTTGTACAATTTCAATAGAATCAAAAAGAAATCCAGTAACGATTTAAATAAAATCGATAGGAAATCCAATAGCAATTTAATTTAAACTGAATAGAATTCCAATTTAAATAAAATTGAATTTAATAGAAATCCAGTTATTTAAACAGAAATAAATAGCAATCCAGTTGCAATTTAAACAGAACGGTTAGCTAGTTAAACAGAACGGAAAACAATTCTGTTACAATTTAAATAGAAATTCTGCTAAAATTTAATTAGAATAAAATGGAAATCCAGTTACTGTTTCAGCAGAACTGATTGGAAATTCAGTAATAATTTAATTTGAACATAATGAAAATCCAGTAATAATTTAAATGGAAGCAAGTAGAACTCCAGTTAAAAAAGAGCAAGTAGAAATCCAGTTGCAATTTAATTTGAGCCGAATAGAAATATTACAATTTAAGTATATTTGAATAAAAATCCAGTTATTTAAATTAAATCAAATAAGAATCTTTTTAAAATTTAAGCATTTCTGACATTTGACTGAGTTTTAATTTAAACAGCTACTTGTTAACGGGATATAACAGGATAAAAAACGTGACATTCATCATTTTAAGAATAATTAAAAATTTATAGTTTAATTTAAATAAGCATCAAATTAACTTTCTAACAATTAAAAAAAGTATTTGAGCTACTTATAGCTTATTGCAAAATATTGTAGCTTGTAAAAAATCTTATTTCCTTAAAATAAATTTTGATTTTAAGTTTTGTGATACTTATGTCTTTCCTCTTTGACAAGATCTCAAAAGCTAATAATTCGATATAACAATTATTGAAATCGTATAACAGTAAATAAATAATATTTATTTTTTATTAGCTATAGTTACTTTTATGATGAGTTTTATGTAAAATTGTATTTCAGCAAACTATGCATTCAAAATAATGAATAAAAAATAATTCTTTAAAATTCTAAAGCAATATTAAGAATTGTCTTTTCAAAATTTTGCAAAATAAGTTCTTAGCCGAATAATTTTTTTAATAAATAGTTTTTATTGTAAATTAAACAAATATTAAAATATTAAAGAAAAATTTGTGGTAAAATTTGTAAAGGCTATCAAATAAATTTAATACATTTAATTTTTATCCCAACAAAACCAAACACTAAATCAAAGTTGGAACAATAAAAAATTTCGCGGTCTTGATTCAACCGATTGTTAGTGAAAAAAAAATGATTTCAAAATGAATAATTTTTTTAAATTGAATAATAAAAAAGTTTATGAAGGGGGTAGGTCAGTAAAATTAGAAAAGGGTGGAGCGCCTGTAGTATTCAACAATAAATTTAACTTAATGTTAAGTTGTCAAAGCTTTTATACAATATATTCTCATGCAACGAAAAAAAACTAAAAATTCAGTTATAAGTTCACAAAAGTAACTTTAATTCAAAATTAAATAATTTATCACTTCAAGTGACTTAGCTAATATTAATTTTAATAAGATACTTTTGTTACTGAAACTCGCACCTGAACATACCCTTTCCCTTAAAAGTTCCTGTTCTTCGAAAATTACACGCATTCGTTCATATTGCACCACACCTCAATGACTTTCTAGGTCACAGATATACGTGCAACTTGGAGAGGTGTTACGGGTATGGTTATTGTTACCTTATAAATAAATGCTGGAATTCCTTTCTTTCATCGAAGAATTTTTAATGCTTTTTCCATTCAAAACTGTCTACTTTCTTTTCTTTTTTTTTCTTCTTCTTTTTTTTTGTTTGAAGGTGGTTGTATGTGTGGAAATACGTACAACTTTATTTACAGACAAAGATTAAAACATCTCGTTCGAAGGCATGATTTTGTTTAAGAGCTTTTATTTCGTAGAATTTTATTTATTTATTTTTTCTTCAAAAGACTACAAAGTGGTCATAAAAATAAATTAAAAAAAACAACTGTGAGAAAGGGAAATAAAGGAATATTGTAAGTCTCTTGTCATTTTTTTTTACATTCTAATTTTTTAGGCTGTGTAAATTTCAAATTTATAATTTGGGAGAATAAAAATATAACAAATAAAAAATAGTAATTTTATAAAATGATCGAAAATTTTTTTAATAAATAGAAACATCAGAATACTTTTTTACATGTTCAATATTTTGGATTTTTCTACGCCCAATGTAACAATATGAAAATATTTACCCCGACCTGCCCCAATTCAGGGCATACGGGTAGCCCAATGTAACAATATCGATAACAATATAAAGGGGAATTTTTATAAATTAACGTTTTAATAAAGCTATACTGAATATCCACTGAAAAAATGTTTAAAATGGTATTTTTCTGATTAAAAAAAACTGAATGAAAAGGATGATAAAGGCAAATAACATTTTATACATTGAGAAAAACTACTTGGTCAAAACTTCCAGAATATGGTAGAATTTACTGTGTTTCTGACTCTATGAGAACACCAAAAAGCTCCGCAATTTTTACCAAAGGGATTTGGTAAAAATTTTAATAAAATTAACGATAAAATATATTTCTATAACGTATGATGAAATTTGATAAAAGTAGTAAAATTTGGCAATTTTATCATGGTCCCTTAGGGCATGGCATCCAAAACCACTTATTTGGTTTCAGTTTTATATTTTTTACTAAATGTGTGGTAATAAGATCTATAATTTTGAAAAAACAGAATTTCCTGTAAACTGCAGCAATATGAACGGAAAAATTACCAAATAAATGGTTTAAATAAAGTATATGTTGGTTTTATTAACCTGAAAGATGGTTTATTTTCCAGAAATGTCTTTACCATATAGTACGGTAATTTTACCAGATTGTTCTCTCTGTATGTAAAGAAAGGATGAAGTTTTATAACAACTGCACAACGTGACAACTTGCTCGTGCAATCCCTATTGTAGTAAAATTTATGCTTTAGCATAATGTTAGACTACTTTACAAGATTTAATAACATTTAATAATATTTGGTTTAGAATATTTCGATTGGCATATTATTAAAATGTGACATTTTTATTGATCATGGAGAAAGACTTTCGAAAAACAAAGTTAATTTGGCATTAGCACTTAAGAATTGTTATTCATTGTAATTGCATATTCAGCAAAAGTGATTATTTTTAACAACATCTTTTTTTAAGTTTCCTATGTTGGTGCAAATATTTATCAAATTAATAATTAGTCATTACTTAAAAATTAAATTTAACAGAACCAATTTTTATATTAAACCAAAATTACTTATTATTTAAACATTAAGAGTACCTAGAATTCAATGTGCAAATATAAATTTCTCGTAAAGATATGAATATTTCCTTTTTATGTATTAAAATTAATTTTTTAAGTATAGAATTAAGATTTTGACACAATTAGTTAGTTACAAGTATTTTTTAAAATAAGCCCTTCATTTTTATTTTAAAAGAATAAAACACAAAATAAGGTATATTTAAAATAAATATATATTTAAATTAGTAATTAGTGCAATAACATCAAAAATGCAAATAACTAATTTCTTATTGAGTGCACAGTAAAATTATCATTTTTCACATAAATTAGTATTTGAATTAATAACGCAATAACAAATTTGAACTGAAGAGCAAGACACATACATTTATTTAAATTCAGTAATCTGACAAAATTTTTTTATGGATTTTTAAATACATTTTTGTCATCAGAAAGATTTTAGGATTAGTTATTACAAAGTCTCTCATCTTTTATGCTCTTATCTATTATTACTCTTATCTTTTTATTGATTTTTAATTTCTCAATTAAATGTTGCAACATTAAAGTATGTTCATACACTTTGCCTTCATTATTATTATAAAAAAAACTTCTCATTTTAGAAGTTTTCTCTGAAACTTGGGAAAAAATAAGAATAATGTAACAACTTCCTAAAATTAAAATTGGAAACAAAGCAGATTACAGATTATCATTCAAGGATTAATTATTTTCCTCGCGTGATAGAGCGCGAAGCTCTTTAAATACTTCAACAGAAGACTCAGCATGGAAGACGATTAAACTTTCTCTTTCAGAAATTATTTAACCCTCAAGCGAAAAGTTCAAACTAAGTGATTAATTTGTTATTTTAAGAAAAAAATTGAATAACATTTATTTTATATGTCACGGTGTGGTTATAGAAACAATTTCAGAAGTTGCTTTTGTTATTGTTTATTTAAATTTAGTCATATAAGGGTCTGTCTCTACCATTCAGACTCTTTCGGAATTTACTTTGAAGTTATTTTGGCGAAATATAAAGAGCCTGAGTGTGTAGTATTTCTTCTGGAAAAAAAGTTAATTAACACGGATGAAAGATTATCGTAACGTATGACATTAAGATTTCTGGTTGAAAAAAATAAAATAAATATACGTAGGTCTTGCTAATAAAACCAAAATATTCGTCACACTGTATTTAAACCGTATTCAGTAATTTTTCCGTTCATATGGTAACGGTGTACCGGAACTTCTGATTTTCAAAATAATAACTCGTATTAATACAGATTTTGTAAAAAATACAAAACTTAAATTTAAATGTAACTGAAAAAATGGTGCTTATGCAATGCTCAAAGGGCAAATGTTTCTCTGCGGAACCCTGGGGTTTGTGGAAAGCTCCCAGGGGTTCCAAGAGTTTATATTTTATAAACCAGTAATGATTTTTGAAATCTGTCATTATATCCAAACAACAAACAATCCTTTATTTGATATTTTTATTAGTTTTTTTTAATTATTTAAGTAAAATAACATTAAGAAAAGAATTAGAAGAAAAATATTTCCTTGAATAACAAATACATTGAATAAATTATGAAAAAGACATGCTCTTATAAAAAAAATTGCATTATAATTTCGCATCGAACTTTTCAGTTTAATGTAAAATAATCAAAATCCTAGAATAAAAAAAACATTTTTTTTGATAACTAATCTCAAAGTTTCAGTACCTTTTGAAAACTATAAATCAGTATACTTAATTCATATTCAGCTTATACATGCACCAAAAATAAACTCAGATTTAGTCTAGTACCTTCAGAAGTAATCAGTACCTTTCGAAAACTATAAATCAGTATACTTAATTCATATTCAGCTTATACATACACCAAAAATAAACTCAGATTTAGTCTAGATGCCACTCCAGACCTTCGAATTAAATTGTTCGGCTTAAACCCAATTGTTTGAAAATAAATATTGATAAAATAATGACTAAATGAATGCCATTCTTCACATTAAATATAATCAATATCATTAACATTATTATTTTTGATTAGTATGTCCCCAGTTACTAATTTTATTTATTAATGAAGTGTTCCTCCAAAAGATTCTCGATTACTTAGTATTTCCTAGCCGTAAAGCTTAGGAAGCGCTGCTCTAGGGAATCATGATAAAATTACCAAATTTTATCACATGTTATAAAATCATATTTTATTGTCAACTTTACCAAAGTCATTTCCAAAAATGAATGCTATTCTTCACATTAGATATAATCAATACCATTAACATTATTATTTTCGATTAGTATATCCTCAGTTACTAATTTTATTTATTAATGAGGCGTTTCTCAAAAAGATTCTTGATTATTTAGTATTTCCTAGATTAAAACTTCTTCTGCTCTAGGGTATCGTGATAAAATTACCAAATTTGACTACATTTGCCAAATTTTATCACATGTTATAAAACCATATTTTATTGTCAACTTTTCCAAAGTCATTTCAGTAATTTCATCAGTAAATTCAGTACTTTTATTCAGTAAATTCAGTAATTTTATCATAATAACTTGGAGCATGGTGTAAAAATCAGTTATTAAGATAAATTTATTTTTCAATTTTGTATTTTTTTACTAAATGAGAAGGAGAACTATAATCTTGAAAACCAGAATTTCCATTAAACCGTTATAGTATGAATTTTTACCAAAGTTTATTTTTACCAAATTTATTTACCGAATCTATTTTTACCAAAAAGGTCAATAAAACAAAATACAGAAATTTTACCGGTTTTTTTCTCCGTGTACATCTTTATTTAGTTTATAATTTGCTTATGATACAATGCAACACTTCATTATAATTTGTAAAGAAAGTAATATCTGAAAAAAAGCACTTGAGGTAAAATAAAAAAGCATCAAAATGCTTTAATTCAGAAATTTTACAAATGTCATGATATAAATAAAATATTATTCAATCAAAATTTGGCTGTTATTGCAGAAATTTGTCAGTTGTAACTTCACAAAAAAGACAAAATTTGTAATTTCTCTAAATTGGTTCCCCTTAAACAAAATTGAATTTCAGTAGATCTGTGAAATTCAAATCAATACAATTTATCAAATCAGTCAGAATAATAATAAATATTAATAATAATTAAATTTCATTAAATTATCCTTTAATTACCAATATTATGTGATAATTTAAATTATTATTCTCTGTTAAATGTTTAGATTACTTTCTGTGAATTTTTTTTTAACCTATCACCATTTCTCATGACCTTGATCAAAATAATAAAAAAAACCTCTTATAGTTTATTCAACAGCCGCTAATTTTCCTTTAAAAGACTAAAGTTATGAAACTCTCAAACCAAACCTGGATCGTAAAACCCTTTTACACTTAACAATGCATTTGAACTAATGATAATAACCATTCACAACGAAAACGATTTAAAATGGGAATAAGTTCTACTATTATATAACCAATAATATCGTTTCCGTTTGTATCTTTCGACACTTGATTGCTAAAGTACGCTTTTAGAGATAAGAACACGCGAACAAATTAGTTCTCCACCTCCACTAAAGGTAAAGTTTCGAATGAATGGAAAAAGTGGTCTGTGGAATATTACCGATGACCCCGAAAGATACTGACTTTCCTTGCCGCCATTCCAAATTGATAAAAACACAAACGCTAACTTTCCCGCTAATTGACATTTATCACGAGACCCATTATAATTAAGTAAAATAATTCTGTCTCCGACCAGGTAACTTAATTATTGTTTCGGAATGCAGACAGTGACACGAAATATTTAAATAATGTCAAACGTTTGTTAAAAGAATGCGCGATTATTTCATGTTTTTTTTATCCCTGATTTCAAAAATGGCGTCTGTTTTTTTTTTAATCAATACAAATGGAGTGGTAAAAATGATTTGATTTCCTTGCATAGGCTGGAAAGGAAGAGGTAAACACCAATAAAGTTGGTATAAACTAATATAAATTTGTTTTTATTGTCATTGTTATTATTCATTATAATACACATTTTAATGCACTTACTAATGTCATTGTTATTAGTCATTATATTACACACTCTAAATATCTTAAAATATAGCTTATAATCCTAAAATACTGTTAAATAATCATAAGTAATTGCAAAAAAAAAATAAGCATAATCAACAACAACTATTATAATACAACTACTATAACACAACTATTAAAAAGTTGTTGTTTATTGTCATTGTTATTAGTCATTATAATACTATGGTTACATTGTCGTATAATCATAAAATACTTATAAATAATTATAAATAATTATAAATAATTATAAATTATTATAAATAATTATAAATAATTATAAATAATCATAAATATAAACATGCAATTTTATTTATTTATGATAATTGCAACAGATACTAACTAGTCTTGAAACTCAATGATTTTTTAAAGTCGATTATTCAGTTAATTTTCTAAATTTAAATTACTATTTTGAAGTTCGTTGTCATATTATCCTAATTTTAATAAACGCTACTTACAAAAACGTTTCATTGTTGTATTCAACTATTTGAAAAATGATTTATTTTAATTTTCAATTTTCTTCCAAAACTCAGCTTTCACTCTAATACGATTTCGTGCGTTCAAAGTTACAGTTTTTCATTCTTAACCGGTATTCTTAACAAGCTTAGACGACTTAAAACCATTCAATAAGCAAATAACAATAAAAAAATGTTTACAAATAATTTAAAGCCCTCCAGCAAGTTTGAAATTGTTTAAATGATAAATCTGCTGTCATAAAGCGGTTCAAAACCGATTGCCGACCTTGAAACGGAAATTTTTAAATTTTCACGAAAAATGTTTTTTTTTTCATTATGAAAAAAGCTTTGTTCGTAGCTTATTACTATTACACTATATAAATAAACATTACTGCATTACGAAAATAGTTATTTTTCATTACAAAAATAGCTTGTTTCATCGTTCCAAAATACTGTATAAATAATCACTACCGTTTATATTTTTTATTCAAAGTAAAGAACAATAAGAATATATATCCTATCAAAAAAATAATCTTGTTCTCAAAATGTTTTATTTGTCGTATAGCTTGATTAATAGTTTGATTTTCCATCATGTTCAAATCTAGTTTGTGAAAAGTTAGGCGTCCCACTTACTATTGATAATACATGGGCCGAGTAACGTGATGATCATATTGAAATCTTATTGACAGCTGTTTTATCCCGTAGGAGATATCTGTAGAAGATCTTTTGTGCGAAAAAATAAGCGAGAGAGAAAAAGCGGTTTACTTTTTACAAAAGTTTTCTGCATGGCTTAACAATTTCACAACTTAATAAAGACGTACTGCAAGGAAAAGTATGATAGCATATTTAATGAATAAGGAAGTTCAACAATAACATATGAAAAAAAAATCTTGATGTTAAGATTTCAGTTTAAAATTTAGAATGCAAGGATTATACATAAATGTATTTAATCGCAAAAACTTTGCAGAATAATTGATATCGGGATATTATTAGTTTAGTTTTAAATAGTTTTTATAGTTAGTTACAAAATATCTTAATCTAATAGACAAAAATAATCTGAATCTTTCCTCTGGGGTTTGTTTAAGAAAGAAAAATAGACATTTATTTTTTATGATATCAATTAAAAGATACAGTTAAGATAGTTTTGCAGTTTCTCTCTTATTTTCTTTACGTATAAAAAATAGAATTTAAAATTAGGTTTTTTAAAAAAAACTAAAAAAAAAATTTAAAAAAAACTTTAAATTTAGTTCAGAAAGATTAAAAAACAAGAGAAGTTAAGAATTTTTTTTGAAAATATTTAAAAAAGAATCCATAATGAAAACTATTAAAACATACCACAACGTATCAAATTTAAAGATTCCAGATCATCATGTGTGCCCAATTCAATGACATCAAACATCTTTATTTGAAAGCAAATGTATCATTTCCAGCGAGAACGGTATATTCTTAACTTGAAAATATTTTGTATACTTAATATATTTTTCGGTTTTTAAATATAGAAAATTTTCATCTATGGTGTCTTCAGCAGTCTTTTTATACGTTAGACATGATGCACTTATTTTACAATATTTTGGTTGATGCATCTTTTGACGCATTTTTTAAAATTTCATTTTACAACCGTCGTTGAACAGCTGGCCCAATTTTGGGCTTACAATTACTATTGTTCAACTCCCCAGCCTTGTAATTTTTAACCCGATTCAGAAGACAATAGAACTCCTGGATCAAGTGTTAGGTGAAATTTGTCTTCGTGGAGGACTTTCGATGGGACTAATCCGCATTTAGGTAAAACGGAGAGGAAAACAACGAAAACCTCCTACGGTTAGCCTGATGACAAGGGGACTCTAATTCCTGATTCGCCTACCCCTGAGGATATTTTACGTCAGCACTGTGCTCGGTGTGAGCCAGTCATCGATGGGATTCGAACCCGGTTCACCTCATTGGAAGGCAAACACTTTATCCCCTGAGCCACCACGGTTCTATTTTACGCATTAAAAGTACATATATGAATATAAACATGCCAGTTAACATCCATGTTATTACAATAAACATCATTTCTTACATCGTCGTCGGAGTTTCGCCCCTACCGAATGTTTTTTAAACGTAGCAATAAATGGTGTTCCTTAGGACATATCGGGGATCTGGTATGACATGGGAGTAACAACTTTTTTCTCAAAGTATCTACAAAATGCATAAACTTAAGAAGAGAATATGTAGAAATATGGACAAATATTCAATTTTTATGATGATCTAAATAATATTGAAAATAAACAGATATGTTTGTTTAAAAAATTTATGAAAAGTTCTACTTTTAAACTCCCAGTATAATACTATGTTTAACAATTTGACACTAACTTACAATTGTTAAATAGCTTTACAATAGAAATTGTTCCCGATCAAATTTCCTTGTATTTTTGTTATCAGATTATAGCTTTATTAGCCGTAACATAATCACCTGAAATTTTAAGGATTTCTAAACAAACAAAGGTCTACATATTATATCACTGTATGTAATAAAACGAAAATAAGAAATTTGGCGCTGATAATTGGGTCTATAAATAAATATGTCTTGCATGCAACAAAAGGCTTTAAGTAAAGCATCAGGAAAACTCGGAACTATACAAAAGAATGTTTATATAAAAAGTATCAATGAATGGTAAATAGCGAAAGTAATTTCCTCAAATAAACTGAAGTGTGTTACGAGTTTTAAATGGCGTTTGAAAGAAAAGAAATTATGTAGAATGAAATTTTCCAATTCACAGGGTTGACAGGAAACGAGCAAAAATAAACGGTCATCGTTCTTAAAAGAGTCACGAATTTTACGAATACATTAAAGACAGAAGACGTACACTAATGAATTTATTTGAAACGGCTCGTTAAGTTGAAAGATAAGAGTAAACTTTAAAGGTTTTCAACAAACCTAATTAAAAACGTAGATTTTCTTTTAATAGTTGATAAAAAGCCACACATTAGTTTTTCCGGGTTCAGTATACTTCTAAAAACTACTCTGCGAAGCAAAATGAAATTTATTTTATAACAGCTTGTGTATAAAAGTTTAAAATTTATTTTCAGAAAAAATGTGATAATATGTAACTGCTTAAAACTCATTTTGCAACAAAAAATATATTCTATTGCGAAAAGCATTAAATTTATACTCAATCAAATGAACTAATGTGTAAAAAATTTAATATTTATTCTCAGAGAAATGGGCTAATTAGGTAACAGAATTAAAACTCATTTTATAACGAAACAAGTTTTCTATTGTGTAAAGAATTAAAATTTTATTCAAACAAATGTATAAATACTTAACAAATTAAAATATAATCTTAGAAAAAAGCTCTAATATGTAATAGATTAAAACTCATTTTATAATGTAACAAATGTTATATTATGCATTAAATTTAAAATCAAACAAATGTACTATGTGACAAATTAAAATTTATCCTAAGAAAAAGAGTGCTAATATGTAACAGATTAAAACTTAAATTTATAATATAACAAATATTCTATTGTATAGACCATTAAAATTTAAATTCAAGCAAATGTACTAAAATGTAACAAACTAAGATTTATTTACCAAAAGTTTGCTAAAGTGTAACGAATTAAAATTTAGGTTAAACATTTTACTACTTTGTAACAAATAAGAATTCCATTCATAAGAAATGAGGTATTGTGTAAAAATGTAAACTTATTTTCAAACAAATAAGCAAATACTTAAGAAAAAATATTTTCAAATAATTATACTAGTTTATGACAAATTTATCTCCGAACAATTTCTCCGTGACTGCCAAATTTATTTTCTAAAAATGTACTAATTAGTAACAAATATGTTTCCTAAAATGTAATAAAATGTCAAAAAAAAATACTTATTTGTGTGTACTCGTAAAAAAAAATTCTTAAAAAACGTGCTAATCTGTAACAAATTTATTTTTAAGAATAAATATGCAAATAAAAACAAATTACCGTAAAAATATTAATCGCAAACTACGGTATCTAATAACGATATTTCCTAAATCCGCTTATAAAGTATGGTAATTACATAAATGGGTAATTTATATGGTAGATGGTATCTATGGTAATAACATAATTTGGTTTAATATGGTAATTTACAACATAAATTGTTATCCTTTATGTTTTATAATCTATATATCGGTATACTTTATTGCAATTGATACAATTCAAGTATATTTTCTGTTGTTGAACTAAAATTATGCTTTCTCTGACCGTCTTTAGTTTTTTTTTTCACACGAATGTCGAATTTTAAATGTAATAATATAATTTTTACCGTTGAGTTTTAAATGTTATCAAAAAATTGTTTGAATTACATCTCGGCTGCTATCCCTCAAAACAAAACACTTTTTATCAATGTAATTTAATGGAGAAACAATAATTTTTCGAAAGATGTTTATCACAACATTTTTACAACGTAAACTATTAAAGTTCCAAAAAAATAATCAAAAATAATTTTAATAAAATATTTAAAATAAAATTTCGCATTTTTCAATTTATCATACAGGCTTCTTACTATGCTTCAACAATAGAAATCCAAGGAAAACTCATGTCCTTTTTTAGAAGGCAAAATTGATTATCATATTTTGGGTCAACGTAATTTATTCACGAAATTTAAACCTGAACAATATTGTTCGAAGGTTTAATTAATTTATTTGCGAAATAAACTTTCATCAATCTTGACACGCTGACCAATTGGTAATCAATTTCATTTCGTACTTGAAGTGTTTTAAATGTCTTTAATGATATTTAATGAGACCAGTTAAATTCTATCTCTTGTTCCTGCCTTACATGTGGTCCACTAACCTGAGCTTTCTTCTTTATCTTTACTGGCTTGTTGTACCTACATTACTTTTATTGATGAGATAAAAAGCGTCATTTGATATTTAATTTGTCAATGACGTTCAGAGTGTGGAAATTAATCGCGTGTTATATAACGTTTGGTTTCGATTTCAACTTCTGACATAGTTTTTCTTCATGGACATAAGTCACAGGGTACGCCCAAATTATTCCTCCGGATGTTTATTATTATTGTTTTTCATTCGAAATGAATTTTGATTTTGTTGATTGGTTTATAATTGCGACAGATTGAACGTATTCATGACCTAGTAAATAGGATAGTAAAATATTTATGAGTATTGTCTTTCTTAAATGAGGGAATAAAGTGCCGGAATGAAATAAAATTCCCATTACTAAAATTTTTTTTGGAAATTCATTCAATAAATTTTTTAGTTATTCTAGAATATTCAAATAAAATTTGACATATTTAGTTTTTAATATAAATTGAAATTTTTTGTTTCAAACTATCCGTTTATAATTGTTACAGCATTTTTCAATAACCTAGTTGACATACCAAAATATTTTTTATTTGTAATTATTTATGAGTTTCCTGTTTTAGGTGAAAGAATGAAACATCAAAAATGTTTTACTTTTTTTAATAAAAGGAAGAAATTGTTAAATTTAAATTTGTTAAATAGAACAAATTGAACAAATTAAAAATTGTTAAATTGGACAAACTATATTCATACTTTTTATTCTAAGTATTTATGAGTTGCTTAATCTTTATCTCCATCTTAAATGAATGACGTACAGATATTGCTTTAGTTTTTTTTAAATCCGTTAATGTTATTTCTAAATAATAAAAGGAAATTAATCATTGACATATTTAAAATATGCTACGAGAAAATCTATTCATTACTTAAAAGTTTGTATAAAATATTAATTAAAAGTTTGCATAAAAATATTGTACTCAAATTCAGTTTAAAACGTATGGACATTTAGGTTTTGAACTGCAAAAACTAATAAAACAAAACATAGTAATAGAAGATAAACGTTTAGAAAATGATAAAAAGAAAAGTTATAAGACAGCCGTTTTGGTACTATGAATGCATTACATAGTCAATGCCGAGACACAGAAATTGTTGATTTAAAATTATTTTTATTGCTTATTTCAGAACTAAGTTATCACTCCTTTCATTGGTTGAAAACAAAAGTTGAAATTTTATTGCTTATTGCTAACAAATATTTTATTATTAATGTCTAAAATTTCGGAACTTTAACAAGATGATTATGATAAAAATTCAAGAGCTTCTTTTGATTTTTTTAGTATAACCTATTAAATGAATCTCTAAAGTTTTTTCACGTGAAATTTAGATAGCTTAGTTTGATGCAGATAGCTGTTAAATACAAGGTTATTCATAATTCCCTCCGGAGTTTCGAAGCGTTAGAGTAAAAAAACGAAGACGAATATGGCAAAAAAGAACATATGAAATTATTCCGAAACTACTCAAGTTTTAATTTGAGCAGTTGCCGGTAGATGGCAGTAACATGTACCACTGAAGCCAGTTGTAGTAAAGAAAAATGGCGTTTACAGACGGAAGGAATTATGAATAACCCTGTATTTAAATATTGAGAAATTTTTGAGTTACAGCCAAAAATAAATTTACATTATGGGTTACCAGGGCTTACCTGTTTGCCTCTTAAAATCTTTGCTTACTTTTTACTTGCAGGAATATGATTCTTAAAACTTATTTCAACTTAGTCTTCATTTTTTTCTTACATTCTCTTTACAACAAATTACGCAAATACTTGTCAATGCAAAATCCAATTGCGCTTTTATAGCAGAGCATTCTGTAATTGTCACTCATCTTAGACAAGGCATCTAAAGACACTATTTTATATGAAACATCGGTTTTAGGAAGCGTAATACCACCTAGAGTCTTCCAAACAAATAAAGGAGATATACATCAATTTAGCACTTTTCTTTTGAAGACCATGGTAATCTCCGGCAAATAAACGCAACCGCCATCATAGTTGTTAATTTTTCAAACGTTTCATTAGTTGACCGCCAAAACCTGAAAGGTACCATTTTGTCCCTAGTTAGATTTACGTCGCAAGTCTGATTATTGAAGCTATATAACGAGTTTTTATATAAACACTTTATTAAATTACGCGAACAGGAATCAATCACTTTTTATTAAAAGAAAAAAAGAAAGAAAAGAAAATTGCTAAGTCCCGACACTCCCCTTCATTTTCTCTTTAGGCGAAATAATTGACAAAATCCTTATATTTTAAAAAGATTTATGCTTTTTAACATCAGTATTCATGACGTCGTGGTGGGAAAAAAATGCAACTACCTTTCGAACATAATTGTTCGATTCGATCCTTATACCATAATGAGTTTGAAAACAGGTTTCATGGCTGGCGGATTTAAAGCAAGCGAAGATGTCTGGGTAGTCTGACCAGAGATGTAATTCTATTAATTATTAAGAATCGAACATAACATGATGTGGAAGTGGTTCTTGTCATTGTCATATTACACGCACTAAAGAACAAGAGTGCGTAATTCGCATCCTGAAAGTTTTGCTTACTCGTTTGCTTACTTTTTTTTTCCATAACGTGGTCTATTTATTCTAATGAAGAATTGCGGAAGTATTTCAGGGACTATAATTGATTTGATTCGGAAATATATTGTTCTTGGAGGATGTTGTTATGGAATTCAGTATTACTGACTTCTATTGTATTCGGGTAGAAAATATGTGACCTCTTTAATATTGATTAACCTTATAAATGGTAATAGTATTTTATCAGTTTAATTGTAATAGCAAACACTAAACTATACATTGTGTTAACACTTGAGAAACAATAATATTTCGTATTAAAGAAGTATTACCACGCACTGTTTTTTTCTTCTTTTGAAAATATTATTTTTTCGTCTACCGATAAGGGCCATTGCCAAATATATAAATTATAAAACATTTTTTGACTACAATTCTACAAGATATAAATAAAAATGTTTTCTTATTCTTTTAAAGGAACAGTGTTATCAAAATTAATTATTCGTGAAATAAAATTTGCGGAAAGATATGGTTGTATACACAACTAATGTTATTCCATTATATTTATATTTTCAAATAATTTTTAATTCGATTCATTGTATAGTTAATAATTTTAAGTTCGATTCATTGTATTTCATACCTGTTTCTTTATTCCAGTTTTTTAAAACAAGAAACACGAACTGCGTTCGTATAAACTATTATTCTTAGATACTGAGAATAATTACATTAACTGAAACTTAGGACAGTTTTAGATAGGCTTATTTCTCTTTGCTTTTCAGAGAAAAAAATTATGAATATTGTCTTGGAATAAAGAAGTCCAACCAATGACCTCAATCTATCACAAAATATTGAATCCTATTGTGTTATAAAAGAAGAAGATGTCGATGAATTTTACAAATATTTACTGTTTAATGTATTAACCGATGGTAGGAAATTTTAATTATTACTTGTTTCACTATGGTTAAGGACCATAATTCTTTTTGACTGAAGTGGTATTGGCTGAGGTCGTTTTTCGAAAAAATTAATGCAGCCATTTTACTGACCTAAAATTTTTTTTAAAATTTTCCTACGAATAAATCAAGTAAATTATTTTAATTAATGGCGAATAGAAAAATCACCAGAAAACATGCATACAGCTAGGGTTTTTTTTTTAAAATATAAAAAAGCAAACAAGCATTATTTTAAGTGAAATTCCATATGACAATTGGTTGAAGAAAATTAGGTTGGAAACTATATTCCACAATATACTTCTAACTCAAAAATGTTGAAATATTTCCTTTATGATCAGATTTACACTTAGATAAAATAAAAGAGGGGAAAAATTAACAAAAATGATACCCGGTTTTTAAATGCGTGATTTAACAATTCCGCTTTGACATTTAATTTTCTTGAGTTTCACATTTTTAAATAAACACAACAAAAAAAATCACTGTGAAATTAAATTAACTAAACTAACTAAATGTAATTAACTAAATTTATAAAAATTTAGCCTTGATTATTTAAAGTTTAATTTCAAGTATGATTTATTTTAAGTATGAATCATAAAAACTATTTAGTAATTATTATTTTTGCATGAATTAGATAGAAAGATTTTTGAAATTCCTTTAAAAAAACTTAAAGAGTGAAATTTTTTAACGACTTGCGCAGTTTAGCATATATTTAAATTGTTATTTATACAAAACACTGAGATAAAAATGATTTTTTTTTTAAGTTTAAAATTTCTATGATTATGATTAAGCTAAAAAAGGAAAATTAACAAGTTATTATAACGAAATACTTTTTCTCAAAGAACTTGTTTTCGGTAAAAGATTTTTAACTATGAATCAAAAACGGAAGTTGATTGCTTTCAAACACAGATCAGAATGAAACCCTAACGTATGTTTTGGCGCTTAGGTTCTAACGCAATTTAATGATAATGATTAAACTAAAAAATAAAAATTAACAAGTTATTATAATGAAATACTTTTTCTCAAAAAACTTGTTTTCAGCAAAAGATTTTTAACTAAGAATCAAAAACGGAAGTTGATTGCTTTCAAAAACAGATCAGAATGAAACCTTAACATATGTTTTGGCGCTTAGGTTCTAACGCAATTTAAGTTGTAAGAATTCAACAAAAGTATTTTTTTTTGTGTCGAATCACCAATTTTAGTTGATCGTTGGAAGAAACTTGTCGTTCATGGACATATATTAGAGTTCTTTTTTTCAAAATGAAGGTCTTTGAAGGGCACACGTGAATTAAAATGAAGTTTTGAATGTTATCTTTGCTAGACTTCATAACAAGTTTCATTTATCACACGAATCTCTTCCACTCGTGAAAAAAAGTGCAATTCGTAACTTTTGTATTTCACCACGTTCCAAAATTTTCAAAATAATTGACACTCAATATTCAGTTTATGTCTGAAACGCCTTCGCTCTATACCAATTCTTAATTACATTATGCAAAAACAAAATTTTATTTAACCATTGAGTGGCATGCAAATGAAAACTATACTCGAGAAATCGTATTTTTCCTTAATATTTGAGAATTCTTTCGTGAAATGGGGGAAAAAAATTCAGAATCGAAGTAAGACAATAAATTTTTATAAAAGTTGTTTGAGCCATGATGTGACTCCTCCACGTAGCAAGTCACATTTCGAGCTGCATTCTTATCTGCATATCAACTACAGTTTTCTTATGTTATTAGTTAGCAATGTAGAGAAGGGAAATATAGTTCATGGGCTTCAATAGCGGCACAGCTCAAAAAATCANTTGTATTCGGCTGGAAAATATGTGACCTCTTTAATATTGATTAACCTTATAAATGGTAATAGTATTTTATCAGTTTAATTGTAATAGCAAACACTAAACTATACATTGTGTTAACACTTGAGAAACAATAATATTTCGTATTAAAGAAGTATTACCACGCACTGTTTTTTTCTTCTTTTGAAAATATTATTTTTTCGTCTACCGATAAGGGCCATTGCCAAATATATAAATTATAAAACATTTTTTGACTACAATTCTACAAGATATAAATAAAAATGTTTTCTTATTCTTTTAAAGGAACAGTGTTATCAAAATTAATTATTCGTGAAATAAAATTTGCGGAAAGATATGGTTGTATACACAACTAATGTTATTCCATTATATTTATATTTTCAGATAATTTTTAATTCGATTCATTGTATAGTTAATAATTTTAAGTTCGATTCATTGTAGTTCATACCTGTTTTTTTTATTCCAGTTTTTTAAAACAAGAAACACGAACTACGTTCGTATAAACTATTATTCTTAGATACTGAGGATAATTACATTAACTGAAACTTAGGGCAGTTTTAGGTAAGCTAATTTTTCGTTGCTTTTCAGAGAAAAAAATAATGAATATTGTCTTGGAATAAAGAAGTCCAACCAGTGACCTTAATCTATCACAAAATATTGATTCCTATTGTGGTATAAAAGACGAAGATGTCGATGAATTTTTCAAATATATACTGTTCTGAACGATGGTAGGAAATTTAAATTATTACTTGTTTCACGATGGTTAAGGATCATAATTCTTTTCCACTGAAATGGTGTTGGTTAAGGTCGTTTTTTGAAAAAAAATAATGTTGCCATTTTACTGACCTAAAATTATTTTTTAAATTTTCCTGCGAATAAATCAAGTAAATAAATTAAATTAATCGCAGATAGAAAAATCACAAGAAAACATGCATACAGCTAAGATTTAAAAAAAAAAAGAAAGAAAAAAACATCATTTAAAGTGAAATTCCATATGGCAATTGGTTGAAGAAAATTAGGTTGGAAACTATATTCCACAATGTACTTCTAACTCAAAAATGTTGAAATATTTCCTTTATGATCAGATTTGCTCGTAGATAAAATAAAAGAGGGGAAAAATTAGCGAAAATGATACCCGGTTTTTAAATGTGTAATTTAACAATTCCGCTTTGCCATTTAATTTTCTTGAGTTTCACATTTTTGAATGAACAAANAAAAAAAAAAAAAAAAAAAAAAAAAAAAAAAAAAAAAAAAAAAAAAATTACTGCAAAACTAAATTAGCAAAACTACCTAAATGTAATTAACCAAATTTATGAAAATTTAGACTTGATTATTTAAAGTTTAATTTTAAGTATGATTTTTTTTTCAAGTATGAATCATAAAAACTATTTTGTAATTATTATTTTTGTATATATTGGATAGAATGTTTTTTGAAATTCCATTAAAAAAAACTTAAAGAGTGAAATTTTTTAATGCCTTGCGTAGTTTATATATTTATTTAAATTTTTATTTAAACAAAACACTGAGACAAAAATAATTTTTTTATGTTTAAAACTTCTATGATGATGATTAAACTAAAAAATAAAAATGAACAAATTATTATAACGAAATACTTTTTCTCAAAGAACTTGTTTTCAGTGAAAGATTTTTAACTAAGAATCAAAACTGAAAGTTAATTGCTTTCAAAAATAGATCAGAATGAGACCCTAATTTTGGCGCTTAGTTTCTAACGCAATTTAAGTTATAAGAATTCAACAAAATTGTTTTTTTTTTTTTTTGTGTCGAATCACCAATTTTAGTTGATTGTTGGAAAAAACTTATCGTTCATAGACATATATTAGAGTTCTTTTTTTTTCAAAATGAAGGTCTTTGAAGGGCACACGTGAATTGAAACGAAATTTTGAATGTTATCTTTGCTAGACTTCATAACAAGTTTCCTTTATCACACGAATCTCTTCCGCTCTAAAAAAAAAGCACAATTTTTTACTTTTGTATTTCACCACGTTCCGAAATTTTCAAAATAATTGAAGATCAATATTCAATTTATGTCCGAAACGCCTTCGCTCTGTACCAATTCTTAATTACATTATGCAAAAACAAAATTTTATTTAACCATTGAGTGGCATGCAAATGAAAACTACACTTCCGTATTTTTCTTTAATATTTGAGAATTCTTTCGTCAAATGGGGAAAAAAATTCAGAATCAAAGTAAGACAACTAATTTTTATAAGAGTTGTTTGACTCCTACGCGTAGCAAGTCACATTTCGAGCTGCATTCTTATCTGCGTATCAACTACAGTTTTCTTATGTTATTCGTTAGCAAAACAATATAGAGAAGGGAAATATAGTTCATGGGCTTCAATAGCGGCACAATTCAAAAAATCAAGTTTTGCGATAAGGGGGATTAAAGTTTTCATTGCTAAGCAAAATGCATAAGAAATGCTTTCGTTTGCTTAAACGAAGATTACTTTCAAGTTGAATTATGAGTTGTGCAAGTATTGCTGCTGAAAGAATCTGTATTTTCCTATTTACACCTGTTCTTAGTCCAAAACTCGTGTTTTTTGAGTTGTGCCACTATTGTAGCCCATGAGCGATAAGTACAATTGCCAAAGTGTGATTGCCTATTAGTGCAATTGCCAAAGAATTTTAGACATTAATTTTGAAAGCGTCCTATGTAAATATGTGGATTTACTGTTAAATAAGGGAGAAACATTCTCCCAGCATGCTCATTTGAGTATTACCATAGGGTTTTACTTTATTTTATTAACGGTATTGAACAGATGACCCAATTCTAAGTGTACGACCTTGTAATTTTAAACCTAACACAGAAGGGAAGGTAACTTCTGGATCAAGAATTGGGACAAACTAGCCTTCCTGGAGGACTTTTTGATGAAATTAACCCGCATTTGTGTTAAATGGAGAGGGAAACCACGAAAACCTCCCACGGTTACTCAACAGCAAGATTATTCTAAAACTGTTGTTAGTGCGAGCTAGGAGCAGAATTCGTATCAACCAGATACTAGGATTTAAAACTGGGTCACTTCATTGGGAGACAAACTCTCGATCCTTTGAGCCACTGCGGATAACCATAGAGTTTTAGAAATTATTCATGAGTGCGTCCAACATTATTAGCTAGGGAAATGGTGAAACTATGTATAAGAAAAATCTTGCCAATTTGTGCAACCACCAGAAAAGTTTAGAGAATATTCCTGTAATCTTAATATTATTATTAGCTATCGAAACAGTGTATAGGAGAGAAGCATTCTCTAAAAATTTTCCATTTGTGTAACTGACGAATAATTCAACAGATTGATCTTGAAAGAAGCTTTGCAATATTTTTAAGGCCCCATAATTGTATTCTTTTTGTTATGTTTTGTTTTTCCTTAAAAGTTGTTCACTTGATTTTTTATTATTTATCTAAGCACAAAGCAAAGTTTGAGTTTTTATTATTTATTATATCACAAAGCAATTAATGATCTTCCTTATTGATTTTCTTTTCTTAAAAATGCACTTTTTTTTTTCAACTTGTTCCACCGAAATGTGACTTAAACAGTGGTTCCTAAAAAGTGCTCCTTGGAAACGTAGGATTCTGTGAACAGATAAAAAGTTTTTCGAGACTTAGGACTTTTTATTAACCTGTTATAACAATATTTATATCACAGCAATAAGCCATAATTCGTTTAAAATTTTGGTGGTTCATATGAAATAATTTATGTAAAATATCAACGAAAAAACTCATCGAGTTTTCAAATTTAAAGCAAAACAATAAATTCAAAATACAAAAAATTGTGTTGCTCTGATTACTATCTACAACATAATAAACAGATTTTTTTTTAAAACCATAATTTATTTAATTTCATTCTTTTTCAAGAGACCAAGAACGATTATATCTAATTAATTCCTCTCATAAAGCGTTTTCAAAATAATTAATAGTTCTTTTTATTTATTTAGAGATGCCATTGAACCTTTTCTTATATAAAGTAGGGATTCTGCCAAAAGAAAATTCTGACACAGAAGGTTCCATTGCCGAAAAAATTTGCAGCCACTGACACTTCATCTCCCAAACGAAATTAACTGATACAGTCGTGGGGACGAGGATAAAAAAATCTTAAATTTGATTTTAATCCTTTTTATTTAATTTTCCCAAATGAACTGATGATGGATATTTATTCTACTGAGAACTATATTTCGATACATGTAAAATACAAGACCGCCAGCCAATTGCAGTTCGAGTTAAAGCATCTGGTATTTCAGATTCTTGATTAATTTTTTCTGTCAAAAGTGTGCCCTTACAATTCTGAAATCAACAGTTTCTGATAGGTATTTAAATATTCCTAGCAACAATTTTACCTCGTCCCCTGTTGGGGTCTAAATTGGCTCAATATGGGTCCTATATGAATATGCACCATGTCTAGAGTTATTGGTCCTATATAGAGCCAATATCGGCCTATATGAGACCGATAAAAAGTATATATTGGCTAAATTAAGGGGTTTAATGACAATTAAATATGGGGTGACTCTAACAACTATATATAGGGATAATATTGGGTGCAAAGTGGCTGTAAATTATCGGCTGAATCGGTTAATTCTATATATGATCAATATCGGAAAATATCGTCTCTTTACATCCTTATTGAGCCTATAAATTCGGGAATATTTTCCCGAATGAGGGGCCAAATTATTTTGCCTATACTATATGCAGCTGTCTGTTTTGAGACTTTTAATCTTTGTTTTTACGAAATTAACATTAAAAGAATCTTTTAGCGTCATCTAAATTGGTTTTCATCAGTTTAAAGTTTAATAAAAACAGAATTTAAAAATCTAAAAACTGAGAAACTTGTAGTTTTAAATTGCTTACTCAAAACTAAAAATCTCAGAATTTTATTGTTTTAAAGTTTTGAGAAAAAATCCATAGAATTTCTAAAAATTATCAAGCACAATATCTCTTAATCAAAAGAAGGAAAAAAATTCTGTTTTTTTGAAGGTATAGTGTTGACTAATAATACTATATCAACAAAAGTTTACTAAGTTCAAAAAATATGCAGAAAACACGAATCAAAAATCAACCTTAAACCCAAGATGGCGAGGGCAGAGACCAGTTAAGGTCTTCGAACTTAATTAATGCATCTCAGGCGTTGTTAATGCATCTCATTATGTATCGCAAGTTACTATATCTCATACGTAGGTGTAACGCAAGTTTTTAAACTATTTGTTCAAGTGCACCTAAAAAATAAAAAAATGTTAGTTGTTTTAAGATATTGATTTAAGAGGCTGATTTTCAAGGGGACAGTGAAAACAAATAATTTGTCATATTAAATCTTCAATTCAAAAAAAATCTTTGGAAGATGTGATAGTGAAAAATCGTAATGTTTATTCTTTTTAAAAGGAATGTAAATTATTATAATGATAATTCAAATATTTTATTTCAGAGATAGAAATTTATTTTAATCTTAAAATTTTCTTTGAGAAACTTACCTGTTAAAATTAGATAACTATTTGATTACATGCTACTGAAATATATTTTGGCATTTTCTTAACAAAAAAAAGAAAAAAAAGGAACTGCTAACAAAAATTTTTCTTCTTGTTCGCATCTAGGTTATTGAAAAAAATCTAGGTCTAAACAATCTATCAAGAATTTTGTATTTATTCACATTAATGTGCTATGTTTTAAACATATGTATTTCAATGAATTTCTTTATATATTATATTTCTAATTATTATCTTTCTATTTTTACTTATTTCACATTATTTCTTATTATTTTAAATCAGTATTTTATAAAAAATATTGATATTTATTTCCTGATTTATTTAATTAAAATATTATTTATTTCATGTACTACAATGAATCCATATTTTGTTTCAACGATTTAAAAGAAACATGAATTTATTAAAAAAAACGAATTTAATTTATTTTGATTTTAAAACACGAGATAAAATGAAAATAATTTATGATCTTAATATTAATTTAAATTTTTTTTAAATTTATTTTATTTTAAAAAAATACTAGTTTTTTGTACTTATTTATTTTATATCATTTTCAATATTTGTTATTTTATGTCATCTAAAAATCAATATATTGTTTCAACGATTTAAAAAAAAATATAAAATAAAAATAAAAATTAATTTTATTTACTTTTGATTTTTCAAACTTAAGAGGAAACTGATTAAATATGCTTAGTAAATGCAGGGTAAACATTTGTGTATGAAACTGCAACATTATATCATCCTTTAGTAAAGCGTACACCAATCAGAATTTACGAACGAAAACTCTACAAATTTTTTTTTTAAATGTATTAAAATGGTGAATTATTTTATATAATTTTCAATACTTGTTATTTTATGTCAACCAAAAGTCAATTTTTTGTTTCAACAATTTAAAAAAAAATTGACTTCATGTATTTTTGATTTTAAAACTTAAGAGGAAACTGATTAAATATGTTTAATAAATGCACGATAAACATTTGTGTATGAAACTGCAACATTATATCATCCATTAGTAAAACGTACACCAATCAGAATTTACGAACGAAAACTTTGCAAATAATTTTTTTAAATGTATTAAAATGATGAACTTACTCTTCTGCCCTTTCACCGAGTAAATTTCCTCCAGGAGCATAATCCCAATCAACTTCAATAGCAGCAACATAATAATGTCTAACAGTCTTAGCTTTCCGTAGATATTTTTCAATATTAGAGTCATAATTTTGCTTGAATCCTGGTTTCGCACGATGTTTCTTTCTAATTGGCGGTGCCCCCCATCCCGGGTCACCGAAAAATTGTCCTAAGCACTCGTCCACTGCCCATAATACGAGCAAAAACACGCTGATATAGCACCACGAAAAGCACCTCATATTTGTCCAGTTATGTCAGCACTAAGTTGGCAAAGTGCTCTAAAAACGAAAATCGAATAACGGAGTGAAATCGAAAGTGTAGTGATCCATTCAAAGGTATCGACTAGTAAAGAACGTTCACCACTTCTTGGAAAAAGATATTGCGAGTAAATTACTCTTAGTTAATATTCATCCAATAAAAGGCGGTGGAAAGTTTTACTGTTAGTAACTGTTAATTCGACCCACCCCCTGATTTAAAGAGTTTTCCTTTGTGTCTCTTTCAGGGATCCGACGAACCATATAGAACCTCTCAGGGAAAAAATTTATTTCCTCCAATTGGCAACAGTCTTTCACCGCTGACGTAACTGCTTTCCTTCCCATTCTGTTTTGTTCTTATTTTTTTAATAGGTCATTCTTAAAGGACGGTCGGCCACCTTCGTTTTCAACGAAATTCGTTTTTTGTCTTTTCTTTTAACGAAATAACCGAGTGTTATTTACTTATTTATTTTAATTGCGTAACAGGGAAAATGTAATCGAAATTTAATAAATTCTTTAGCATAACGGTGAATAAACACATGGGTTTAGATTCTTGATCCAAAAAAAAAAAAAAAAAAAATGGAGAGTTGTTGAAATCTTAAGAAAGTTAGCTTAGTAAGGTATGGACTAATAGTTAGGTCTGGAGAGCGGCCGAATGTTTAGATCTCCGAAACTGGTTCACACCGACCACAGTGCTGATGAAAAATATCCTCAGTGGTCGGTGAATAATGAGTCCCATTGCCGTGTGGCTAACCGTAGGAGGTTTACATGGTTTTCCTCTCCATGTAACGGAAAGCGGGTTAGTTCTAACAAAAAGTCCTTCTCGAAGGTAAATTTGTCTTCTGGATTCGGTTCAAAACTACAAGGCTATGGAGTTGAGGAATGGTAGTAGTAAACTCAAAATCGTGTCTGCTGTTCGGCGACGGTTATAACATATTTGGACCTTTTTAATTCTAATTTTACATTTTGCGTATATCGCCTTATCTCGAATCAAATGGAGAATTTTTTGCACACAATTGTAAAATGTGTTTATCCAAAGATAACCCTATGCAAAATATAATTTTTAATTAATTTTTATTAATTTATACAAAAATACTGAAAAAAATTATTGATTTAAAAAATGTGCAAATTAAAAAAAAATTATATATATATGTATATATATATATATTTTTTTTTTACAGTTTTGAGAAATAATATTTCACAACTACTTATACTTTTTCTCAGGAATAGAAAGAATCCTGGCCTTTATTTTAAAAAAAAAATTAAAATTAGTTTAAAATCTTTAAAGTTTCGAACCATTCCGATAAATTTCCTTTGTATATTCCCGAAAGGTGAACAAAAATTTGTATTTTTTTCACTTTTTCTTGGAAAATAGCATTGCTATATTGTCTACTATACTAAAAAATGGAATTTGTTGGACTAGTTAACGGAAACCATATAACCTAAATTAATACATTGTTAGAATTTTTTCATTAAAAATTTATTGTAAAATAACGGACAACAGTCTGTCAATCCAGTTAACCGTGAAGTTTACGACAAAGAACATTTTTACCTTTACGGTTTTGAAACCGTTTACAACTAGTTTGGATACAAAAATATAAACAGTTTTTTAACCATTTACAATTAGCATGCTTTCAAAACCGTAATAAAGAAATTTAACAGGACATTGGAGCTGATCTTTTCGTTAGGTAATGAGCATTGGAATTAGGCTGTGGTTGAGTACAATTTTATCAAATCTACAGTGAAATTTGGCCAAATAAATTTATCCGGTTGTGTTACATATCTATTGCAAAAGTTGGGAAATACTAGACTTTTTTCCGTTAAGCATATTTACGATCAAAATTCATGGGATCACTTATCAAAATTCAAAGGATTAAATGGGCAGGTTACATTATAAGAATGGAGGATAGCAGGACAACCAAAAAAAATTTCAGTGCCAGGCCAACAAGTACAAGAAAAAGAGGACGACTAAACCTGAGATTTTTAGACTGCTTTGAAAAGGACCGACAAGTTTTAAAAATAATAAATTGGAAAACCTTGGCTAAGGGAAGAATGTCTCGGCATAGGCTTGTTGAGAAGGCCAAGGCCCATCCTGGACTGTCGTGCCAATGAGAAGGAGAAGATTTACGATGCTACCATCTATGTGTGAGAGAAAGTATCGTATTATAATAGACTAGGATCACTAATTTGGGAGTCTATGACACTAGAAACTCTTCATGAATCAAGGAAATACTGCGGTTTCAACGATGGTTCCCGAGCTCCCGATCGTGGCAGATTAGCCTTCTCGGCTGAACTATGTAAATGAACCAGCTGCAAGGAATTAAGTCGCTTCATTAGGTGAGAGTAATTGGCGCAATAAAATTCTGGTTGCTTAACTATATTAGGTGAAGGAAGTAAATAAACGGTTTTCTCACGGTTAATAGTTTGATCACCATTTTATTTATGGTTATTTGACTGTTTTGTCTGAGTATGGTAAAATAACAATTAAATTAATTGTTATTTACCCATTTTCCCCAGTAATTTCTATTAGTATTAAGTGAGATTTCTAAAATGTTCATTTCATTTCTTTCTTTAAAATTTTCATTCTAATTTCATTTCATTCCTTCTGTTCGACCCAGTCCTTCATGGAGACAGAGAAAAGTAATTTAAGCAATTTTTTCTACCGTTAAAATAAATTCTTCATTAAATATTCTTTTATTTAAAATATTCTGTAGAATCAGCTGAAATAAAGTTTTACTTTTTAGTCGCTTTTGCACATTTCCCTGATTGAAATCAAAATTAGTAGCACTTTGTATGATTTATTATAAAAAGGTAAAAATTAAAACTAGGTTACCTAATCTTAACAGCAAAAATGTTTCAAGATTTATGATTTTAGTCTCTATAAATAAGAAATTCAACTTTTCTTAACCAATATTCGTAAGGATTTTCAATTAAGAACTTCCACTTTGCAAGTTTTTTTTGCAAGAAATAAGAAATCAACCAACTCCTTGATATTTCACCGCTTTTTCGGTAATCCGTACTCCACTGAGATTTCCGAATTGATCAAGAAAAAATTGCGTAAGCAATTCTGGAGTTAGCGAGCATGATGCAGAGTTATTTAAATGTATAAATGCCGAAAGACGCAAATAATGATAAGAATATCTTTATCTTAATATATGACGAAAATTTGACATAAGTAATATGCATATGCTTCTAAATGAAAATCATTCCCTAACATTAGCATTCAATACACGCAAAAAATTTAAACATCTTAATATATATTTTTTCGTAATAACTGATTTTAAAATTTATTTTAAGAACTATAAAATATTACGTTTGTAACAAGATAAAGCTGTTCGAATTTAAGTATTAAAAAAAATGAAGCAACGTATTACTTCGAGTAAGTTGAATAACGTAATGACGTAAATACTTCTCAAAGTAGGCTGATGAGATACTATGTCTGACGTACAGAGAAAGAACTGATTACTGGTCAACCTCTTAAATGTCCGCCTTAGGTATATCTATAAAAGGCGAACAGGTGGAAGCGCGTACAACAATCGTCGTATTTTTAAGAAAAAATTAAGTAACCGTACATCTAAAATTCCAATTCTTGAGAACTCTTCATTTTGAGCCGTGGGTGCTCAAGAGGTAGAATTCTCTCCAACGAGGTGTCCCTGGTTCGAATCCCAGCGATGGCTGATCGATTCGAATTTCACAGTGACCACAGTGCTGACTCAAAATATCCTCAGTGGTAGACGGATCATGGGTTAGAGTTCTCCTACCATCAGGCTAACCGTAGAAGGTTTTCCTCCCCAAGTAACTCTAATGGGGGATATTTCCATTAAAAAGTCCTCTACGAAAGTGCATTTTTCCCAATACATCATTCAGTAGTTCCCTTATCTTTTGGATTGGGTTCAAAATTACAAGGCAATGGAGTTGAACATTAGTAGTCATTTGGATCGGTTGCTATACGGCGGTTATAAATTACAAATAAAAGTTTATATTCGATCATTTACAATTACTACTTTAAGATCATGTATAAAATTGCATACATAACACTTCAAAGTTCTTCGACTATTATTAAAAAAAATAATAATAAAATGCAACTAATTATTGCTAAAAATTACTTTGTAAGTTGGATTATTTTTGCATAAACGAACTTGCCAATTGTATGCAAAAAAAATTCTATTAAAAATAAGTGAAAACAAATAATATTAAGAGGCCCAAACTTTCGTTTGCTCTCCTGAAAAAACTGACACATACCAGTAAGACATTCAAAAATTGAATGTCCCATTGGTGACTGACAGTAATGCAGAGCCTACATCTTTTCACATCCCCAATGAAACTTAATATACTTGTGCAATTCTAGATAAGACTGTTTGTGACAATTTATGCTGAAAATTGGGTAAGAAATTATACTGCAGTTATCCGATATTCTTAAAAATCAGCTAGAAGAACAAAAGAG
Organism: Parasteatoda tepidariorum; assembly: GCF_043381705.1. Lineage (NCBI taxonomy): Eukaryota > Metazoa > Arthropoda > Arachnida > Araneae > Theridiidae > Parasteatoda > Parasteatoda tepidariorum. Next base: position 45,915,880 of record NC_092205.1, on the reverse strand, counting down.
CGGCAGACATAAGTAACACGGTTGGAATTTTCATTCTAAAATTAACGTTCAAATAGCCGGTAGCAGTCTGATCATCCAATTCACCGTAAAGTTTACGGTAAAGACTATTTCTTCGCTTTACGGTTTTGAAGCTGTTTTCAACAAGTATGATTTAAAAAACATGAATACAAAGCTGTACTGTTTTTTTAAGCAGTTACAACTAGCATTGTATAGAAATCGTTAAAACGAATTTTAACTGGACATGGGAGATAGTTTAGCAGCTTTATGGAGCTGCTAGACTATCATTTATGCGTGAATGAGAGAATCGTAATCTATTAGCCCAGGGTCACAAATTGGGACTTGCTAGACACTGGAAACTCTTTATGTGTTAATGGAGGAAATATTGTTGTGTCAAAACTGCGACTCGAAGCACCGTTCTGCCGCTCACGAGATTGACGGATTAGTCCTCTCGGCTATAATATGTATCCATCTGACGGATTAGTCCTCTCCACTATAATATGTATCCATCTGACGGAGTAGTCCTCTCTGCTGTAATATGTATCCATTTGACGGAATAGTCCTCTCGGCTATAATATGTATCCATCAGCAAGGAACTGAGTAGCTTTATTAGGTAACCGTAGCAGTGCGATAAAATTCTGGTTGTTTCCGTATTAGGAGAACGTTAATAAACCGTTTTTTCATAGTTAACACTTTGAATACCATCTCATTTACGGTTATTTGACAGTTTTGTTTTTTGTGTAAAGAAGGTAGTGTAAAAGTTTCTTTGCGCTCAATTTTCTTCTGTGAAAGAAGCGGTTTATCACTCATTTGAGAGAAAGGTTGGAGTGACTGCAACAATTTTATTATTTATGCAAACGCTTATTTTGTTGCATGTTAGTTCGTTTATTTATGCGTCTTTTTATATAAGTCTTTTTTTATAATAATTTTTTTAGCGAAAAAATCACATTTTATTTTTTATGGAAAATAAAACATGCATAATTACATGCATAAATTCAACTAAAACAAAAAAAAGATATTATTTATTTAGGGTTTTCTTGCTTCCGATTTTCTAAGTTACTTAACTTTCCTTTGTTTTGACATTTGCTGCAATCTTTATAACGTGTTATGTTAAACACTTCTTCATTTAAGTTAAACAATGCATGGGATGGTTTGTCCAAGTTTAAGACGGTGTCAATTGCACAACAATGTTGTTCAATTTCGTTAAGGTTGCTGTAAATTTTAAATATATTATGGTTTACACTGTTATTTCTCTTTGCAGATGGTTTTAATTAATGGTTTTATTTAATTGTTATCTTACCATCTTCAACCAAAGCAATCAAATAACCACAAAAGATGATATTCAAACTTTTAAATATGAGAAAAAAAAAGTTTATTGATTGTTTTTTACCTGATATGGTTTAACAATCAGAATTTCATCGTGCTAACTAGGCCCACCTTATGAAGCAATTTTGTTCCGAGCTTCTGGGTACATACTGTAATTGAGAGGACTAATCGATCAATGTCATGATCGACTAAACAGGGGTTGTAATCCCATCGTAGATATCACAATATTTATATTTGCAGGGCAGATATCACAATAATTATTATTGATGCATAAAGGGCGCAGCACACACAGAACTCCAAAGTCCGTTTAAGGTTTTATTTTTATGGTTTAGAAACTGTGCCAGTTGTAATTGGTTACAAAACTGTTTAGTTATGTATTCTCAGTTTCTTAACTGTGCTAATTGTGGACGGTTTCAAAACGGTAAAAGTAATGTACCTTACCATAAATTTTAAGGTTAATCGGATAAACAAACTGCTGCCGGTTATTTTACCCTAATTTCAGTATGAAAATTCTTACCATGCAACACACTTCTAAACTTCTAACAGCGTGGACACTAATGGCTTTACCTTGCCATAGTCATGGAGTTAAAAACTTTCTAAACGTGCCCTGCAACGTCTAATTATTACTGAGATCCAAACTATACCATGTCCATTTTTCAATATTTCAAAACTAGCTACTTGTGTTCATATTTCATGACCAATTAAGTTAATTTCCTAGTCTTGATCTATTTTGTGTATTTTTCTAAATCATGTATTCTATTTTTCACATCAATTGTTCTGAAAGTTCAACCAAATCGAAAAAGACACACGCCTCTCATTTTCGCTATCACATCTTGAAACCGGTTGCAATCATTTTCGAAGACTGATCAAGAAGATACAAATATTAGAAAAAGCCTTAATTATCAAGAGATATCGCACTTATCGATCTCTTTGTTTAAGAAAACTTTAAAATTCTCGTTTCACTTTTCATTGCCGCACCCAGTTCTTTTGTGAATTATCCAAATCAGTTGTTGTCGACCATTGTTTTTAAAGTATTGTCTTTCTGCAGTTTTCCGGTAATTTATTACCCTATCGGTATATTTCACGTACTACAACTCGTTGTTGATAACAGCTATTAGCATCGTGTATAAATCAATAATGACTCAAATTTTAGGTTCCGTTTCAGATAAAGGATTTAAATTTAGAAAGCGGAAATACATATAGTTAGTAAATAACTAACACTGACTTGTTTATCAGTTGTGCTTCTTTCTTTCTTTATAAAAAGAAATTAAATGAGATGTCTTATATCTTAAGTTGTTTTAGCTTTGACCGAAGAGTAGAGAATGAATTGGAAAACTGAGTATTATGCGAAAAAGTTTTTTGTATCTATTAGTAAATTTTAAAAAGGATTGGGAATTCGGTTGAGATATACATATTGTAAACAAGGCAGTGGTATAATGTTTATGTTACTAAAATCTTGAAAGTTTGTTATAACATTAAATGTTAAGAAAAATTTAAGTTTCATAAATAGTTAAGTAAAAGTGTATTTAAAGAAATATTTATGTTAATGTTATGATATTCAGACAAAGATGCCAACAGCTCCGCTTTTTGCAAAAGTTTTCTTAATAAATTGATTACGAATTTAACGATAACACTAAAAACAGAATAATGGACATTTGTCTCCGATTCTCAAATAGTTTCAATGGGTAATATTGCATCAAGCGCATTAAACTTGATTATTATATCAAACTTAGTATATTTAATATGGTTCTGGTGGTTATGGTTCTAATACTTTAAAACCAAATTTACTAAGCTAAAAATATTTTAAAATTCACCTACGACTGGAAAATATTTTTTACAAAGAGGAACAAGCATCACTTTTCATGTGATGTAATATGATGTTTATGTCTGTTATAAAATAGAAACCATTTTGGTTCAGCGATAATATAATATTTTTGAAATATAATATTACGTTAAAATTACGTTTTAAGAAAAATGAAAGTTTTAACAATAGTTAAAAAGAAAAGTTTATTTGGAAAAAAATCATATTTAACTTCATTCTAACTTCATTCAGTAGTTATCAATGATCTTTTAGGTTTTTTAAAAATAAATTTCATAGTATAACTGTTAGAATGAGAAAAATGATGTTCAGATTCAATGATTCTTAGAAATTTATCCTGTTACATCCTAATTTAGTTCTGAAATGCGAAGCATAATGATTAGATTCAATTATTTTTAGTTCTTTATCCTGTTACACATTAATTTAGTTCGGGAATGTGAAGAATGATGTGCATTTAAAATTACTCTTAGTACTTTATTCCATTACATTCTAATATAATTCTGGAACATTAAAGATAATGTTCAGATTCAATGCCTCTTAGTACTTAATCCTGTTACATCCTAATTTGGTTCAAGAATGTGAAGCATAATGTTCATTTTCAATTATTCGTAGTGTTTTATCCTGTTATATCTTAATTTAGTTCTTTTTTATACATCCTTACGTGTTACTAATCCTAAATATAAACTGTAAAATAATTTAGAGATTTTGGAGAATATACGTTGATCATATATTACGAAGAATTCTCATCCTTCGAATGCTTAGGAACAAATTAAACGAAAAATCTCCACTAACTCTTTTTGCCTTCACCTAAATTTTGTTTCATTTTGGTACAGTGTGCAACAAAATAAATGGACCATATACAAAATATCATTAATATCATTAATACAAAATATTAATTTTTTATCTTATTAATATAAGATTTTTTAAATATTGATAAATACTTCCCAAACAGTTTGAGAGCAGAAGTGGATATTAATTAAAAATATTCCAAAAATGATTTTTATTCAAAGTTTTAAGAATGTGTCATTTCGTTTATATCCGAATAACATCTAAAAGACGATTTAAGAAAAAAAATGCAAGAGTTTTACAAATGGAAAAAAGAAGATACTCAAAAATTCATTGATTGCCGATTTTACCTCATAAATTATCTTGTATTTCTTTTCATTAGAGTATGCCTTCTTTTCATTAGAGTAGAGTATTTTCATACGGTTTTAATTAGGGCGTATGGAGAGATACTTCAATTTCTTAATATTGTATTTTAAGAACCAATTAGTTGAGGATAGAAATTTATGAACTGAAACATTATCCCTCAATAATATCAGATTTTGGTCTATCAGTAAATTTTTCAACGGAGTGGAGTTATTGGTAATTATATTTTAGTAATAATAGGCAATTATATCTTAGTATCTTATTAATCCATTTTATTTCATATCTGGTGTTTAACAATCAACACAATTCTGAGTTTCAGACTATCCATGTTCAGTAACCTTGTAGTTTTGAACCCAACTCTGAAGACGAGGAAACTCCTGATTCAAGCGTTGATACAAACTAGCCTTTGTGGAGGACTTTTTTGATATAACTAACCCGCAATTGCCATACAAGGAGAGGAAAATCACGAAAACCTCCCTCGGTTAGCCCTGCTGCAAAGAGACTCTAACCCATGATACGTGTACCACTGAAGATATTTTACGTCAGCATTGTGATCGGTGCGAGCCGGGAGTAGAATTCGTATCAACCAACCACCACTGGGATTCGAATCTGGGCCACCTCGTCGGGTAGTGGACGCTGTGTAACCTGAGTACCCGCTACCCATCAGTAATACATTGATTGGTTTTATCATTTGAAACGATAAGCAGTCATAACTATTTCATTGAGCAGGCCCATACTGTTACCGAGTCACCTCTTTATACTCGCTTGGATAGTTATGAAGTTCCTTATTTAAAATTATGATAGAATAATATCTTGGTTCATCTAAAACTTCTAGATTAATTTTTTTTAAATTTACGCAGCAAATGTGGCCTTGCAGCATTATATAGAGCAAATTTTATGTATTCTACAATATATTGTTTCACCAACCTTCCCTTTTTGAATTTGAAAACTGTTAGATAATTAAAAATTTTTACAATATTGCATACTACTCGAAGTGAAATTAGAAATTGCAGTGATGGTTTAATTGGTGCCGAAATTTTGAAACAGTGATTTTTTAATATTTTCATTCTGTTACTGCTTTAATTATGCCTACGTTGACAGCGACAAGTTATCATTGACAGCAGTCTACATTTTTTTTCCTGTAACCTATTAAAGTGACAGAAAATTATGCAAAACGGTCTTAGACATTTGAATTCTATCAGAATTTCTTTCTTTCTTTTTTTTTCATTCAAGCCACTGTTTGTAAAAGCACTTCAATTTTTCCTCTTTCTTCACCCATTAAACGATTTGTCTGAAAACATTCATGAAAAAAACTCGAATTTCGAACAAACAAATGAATATTTTAAGATGGATAATTTTAAATTTTTGAAGGCAGAAACCTTTGTTGGCTTATCACCCAGATTTTTTTAGGTTAATAAAAAATAGTCTCCCTTTTTAACATTATTGGTTTTATGTTTTTTTCCCCTTAAATATTTGTTTTTTCAGTTTCATTTCAAATACGTTCTTAAATAAATAATTAATCTGAAGCTCGAAAAATAAATTATTATTTAATCATAATCATAATTATATAAAAAGTAAGTGGTTGTTGCAATCTTTTTTCAATCTTTCATATCATAAAACTAATGTTAATATTCCGTTTCACTTTTGTACAATTCATTTGAAGATGGGATTTCATTACGCGCTCTGGATAAATTGACGATGTTTTTCAAAAAGTAATTTAAGACTAATTTGCAACATTTGATTAATCGGGAAGTACCGTGTAAAAATACCTGATCAAATAACTGTAAAGTGTACCAGCATTTAGGGGGCCGGTACTTTTTACTGTGAAATCTATTTTTATCGGAACATGTACGGAACAAAAAACCGTAAATACCATGTAATTTCTACAGTAATAATTACCATAAAATCACTGTTTATTTTATTGTAATTATTACGGTAAATGGTCGCTGTTCATTAATATTCATTTGCCATCATAGCACATAGTACATCATGAGCATTGTCTGCTTGGAAATTTGAAAAATATTTTATTTCAAAATACTTTAAAAATTTCAACAATATAGTCGAATCAAAGTTTCTTGATAATCTAATTACTTTTTTTAATATGCGATTAAAGAATAATTAAAAAAAACCGATACTTACTGGTCTGCTTTTTTAGAAAATAAGCATTTTAACCCTTCCAGAAACTAATAATGATCAAATCAAGTGAGTATAAATGGTGTTACTTGTATCCAGTATTTTAAATATCTACGTCTGCTACAAAATATTTTTGTCAGCAGTTAGACAGACTTGTATTTCCTTAAATAAACATTCAGTTGCTTTAACTTGATTCTTTAATTAAACGATTCTTGGTCTTTTTTCTTCATTTAAAAAAAATTGAATAAAATTTACCCAGTCGGATAAAATCGTTTATGTCTGAATGTAAAAGTCACGAATTCTTCCGACAGTGCCATTTTACAGAAAGGAAGGTTTAACATATTTTGAGCATGAAGTAGAACCTGTTTTAACAATTTGAAACAGTAGTTTAAAATTGGTCTGATCAGTTGTTAAACTTACCTGAAATAATCCTTCGAAACCAAATATAAACTATAAAATTAAAGTAGCAGAGTAAAAATCATATTTTCGCCAATCAAATTGGCCAATAGCCTGGAGTAGGCAAACAATAAAAAAATTGAGTAAATACTCTATTATTCTTTCTCTTTCATTTCAAAGTAGCATGGTGTCTGTCAACAACTAGTTTCTTGGGATTTCAAATAAATAGTAGCAGTATTTCAGTAAAAAGTACCAAAAGTTCTGGATTCACCGATCAACTCGATTTTGTCTATCCATCCCCAATAAATATGTTATGATACTCACAATTAGGAATTTCAAGCATTTTCACTTCTAATACAAGTTTTATAAAATTCACTCTTTAATCACTTAATTTTGAATTTAATAAGTCGTAGGTTGATTAGAAAATCCGGCAATTTTTGCAAATATTGTTGTCATTTTTCAAAACACCAGGCTAATTGGAAAAGTCAATAAAAGCTGATAAATACAAAAATATTCTCAATGCAATCAGCTCATTTAACTGCAGTCTAATTAAAAAAATAAAACGCGCAAAAAAGTGTCTTATCAACCTGAATATCTATAAGTAATGAATAGATATTTAAATTAATTGAGAAAAAAAATGATGTATTCTCTAATTGGCCTAAAGGTAAGTAGTCTCTTTTTTTTCCAAATGACCGCCTGTGTTAACATCCGTCAATTCAGGCATCTACAGGGCGATTTTGTTGACCTCTCTTACAGGGGCACCATATTAGGTGGGCCAACGTCGCTCCCACACTAAGGACAGATAGTACAGTAAAGGAAAGAACATCCATATCTTGCCCGGGATTCGAACCCAAAACCTTTCTGATGCAAGGACAGTTCCCTGTCCCCTACACAGGCCAGTCTCATTGTAACAAGAATGAAAATTTCCAGGATGACTAAAAATAGTGGTGACTTTTCCAATTAGCTATAAGTAAAATAGCTCATCCAGCCCATATATCCTTGGGCTTATTAAAATACAGGCAAAAAGTTGCTCACTCAGCGTGAATATTTTAGGCTTTTATTAGCAATAGATTGAAATAAATCAGACTTATTTATTAACCCATTAACGATCGGTTAATTTTCAAGAAAACTGTCGTAAAAGTGCCTGTTTTTTTGGCTTTTGTATTTGTATTACGTATTTGATTAGTGCTGCAACTAGTTTAAAATAAACTAACTATCTACAATAATTTTAAAAATATCCTGGTACTGCCATCAGGTGTATAAAACGAGAAATAAAATGTTTTCCGGGCAAAAGAAATGAATTAGTTTTATTCTACGTTACTACTGAACCCTCCAGCCCGTCAATATCACGGGAGCGATAAGGAAGGGGTTAAGCAGTAAGGAGTACATTCTCTTATTATCCTCATGATAAGCTGGTTCATTTTTATTTTATTTCATTTCATCGTCGAAGAGCCCATCCAATTTTTGAGTTTACGACTATCAATGTCTAATCCCGTAGCCTTGGAATTTTGAACCCAATCCAGAAGACAAGAGGACTACTGTAGCAGGAATTGGGAGAAATTTGGCTTCGTGGAGGACATTTTGATAGAACTAACCCGCATATGAATTACATGGAGAGGAAACTGACGGCAAGAAGACCCTAACTCATGACCTCTGAGGATATTTTACGTTAGTACTATGGTCGGTGCGAGCCGGGTACATTTGAAGGCAAGCGCCCTTCCCCCTGAACCGCTACGGCTCAAGCTAGTTCATTGTAATAAGCCTAAAAAATATAATTGAATCAAAAACCTGGTAACTTCACCTATTAGACTGACGCATTACAAAATGACGTTCGCAATCTGGAATTTTTAATAACTCTGACACATTGAAAAATGACGTCCACGATTTGGATTTCCCAATTATCTTAACAAAAATAAAATGTGATCTATCGTTGCCTTCAATTGTGGCACTACTTCGTAAAAGGTAAGGTTTTCTTACAGCATTTTTTTTTAATTGCTGCTTTTGTAATCTTTGGAAAATGACATTAAAATCCTTGATATAAATATTTGGGACCTTGAAATAGTAACAATGTATCGTTCTAGCACTTGCCCTTCTTCACACACATTACTGTTAACGCCCTAACTCAGCATGCCTCATGAATTTGAATCATTTTTTTTTCTTCAAATATTTTTTTTTGTGTGTGAGTTCCTTATACATCGATATGAAATTTATTTGAAATTCTCCACGTTCAAAAGCATGGAGAAACAAATATTGATTTCACAATGTTTCGTAAAAGCCTAAAGAAATCAATATTTTATTCATTAAATCCATCCACATGTAACTTATGTTTTTTTCTTCTTTTTTTTTTTGACCAGGCAATTGATAAGCTACCTTCATTCACTGATAAAGGTGAGTCGATCTTCGAAGGCTATTTAACCTCAATTTTTCGATACTTCTGGCTATATTCTTCAAAAAATTTCACAAACCTTTTTATTTATATGTTAATTTATCAAAGTGATTGCAAATTTAAAAATGTAGCACCTTCAGATATCACTTTTAATTAATAAAAAAGAAAATTCACGGGTGATATTGTATAATTTATTTTTGCTTACGGTTAATTGCAATTGGTAGAAAATAATTTATAGATTTAATTTTTTATCATTTTAAATGCCTGATTTATTTGCAATTATATATTAAGTTTTGAAACAAAATGTGGGATGATTCCCTTATTTTGTCATATATGTGCCGCATGTGATTAAGTAACAAAATTGTCAAAAAACATTTCGTTAATATGATTTAAGCCAGATTTATGGGTGGCACAATCATTTTTATCTATTAAGATCTTGTAATAACCAAATCTCAATAGATAAAAATTATTTTAATTATATTCATAAGAAAAGTCGTCATTATATTTTAAATTATATTTTAATTGTGTTATATTTTAAAAGAAATATCTATATTTTAAAATTTGTAATGATTCATATACTTTCTTTTAAATATTATTTTGCCCATCAAATTTATTTCATCCCACACAGTTTAGTGGTGCTACGTAAGCAAAAAAACTTTTTATGATTTATGGTATCATTTGAAAACGCAAAAATGAAACAGTCTAATCATACTGCAAAATCATTAAGGAAATCGTTAAAAAAAAAATCACGTATTTGCTGAAAGATTATTTCATTGATAGAAAGATTCCATCAATGAGAGAGCTCATTTTCACCACTAAAAACGATTATTAATGATTACTGAAGTATTATTATTTGATATTTATAACCATAAAATGAAACATTCATGCTAAACCCTTATTATATAAAAGTAGAGCAATATATTACTTTTTAAAGGAAAAAAATTACATTTCTTTATTTTTCCGAAAATATCGTTAATAATTGTATTGAAACAAATCGACAATTTTATATTCAGCCCTTTATTTTGCATTAAGTAGACATTTTGCTTTAGACACATGCATGACGTGCACGTGATATGTCAAATGATTACCATAATGCCTGAATATAGCAAACGAAATACATAATGCTAATTTCGTGGCATTTTGTATTCTTCTCATCTTTTTCATAAAAGTATTCTTTTCTTTATTGCATGTTTAAAAAATTACTTCGATAATCCACATTTTCTCCCATAAGCAGCACACATTAATAATTGAATATTAAAAATATTTATATCTTCATATGTATTTTTATCCATTATTATCTTAGTATCCATTATTTTTTCAAAACAAATATCCATTATATCTTTATTTTGTCATTAAATACAGATATTACCTTTATTTCTTTATTTTTACGCATCTATTTTTTTTTATAACTGTTCTTCCAAGTATCTTGTCTATTTCACTATACTGAAATAAAATATATCTAATTTGTTCCTTTTTAAATCTTGAGCATTTTTTAAGCACAAGGAATTTTTTTAAATGTTTTTCTAATTATTTTTCTAAATATTTCTTTTTTGATGTAGGTTAAAATAATAATTCCAATTATTTGCACGTAACCGCGGTCAAGAGGAATCACGTGAGTCAAGAGGAAGAGCGTTCACCTCCCAATGAGATGATCCAGGTTTGACTCCCAGCGGAGTTGATATGGATTGGCTGATAAGAATACCTAATTGTGACAAATTTTGCACCCGACTAAAATTTAAATTTCTTAGAACTCTTCATTTTGAGCCATGGTAGCTCAGGGGATAGAGTTTTCTCCAATGAGGTGCCTCGGGTTTGAATCCCAGGGATGGCTGGTTGATTCGAACCTTGCAGCGACCACAGTGCTGATGTAAAATATCCTCAGTGGTAGATCCTGGGTTAGAATCCCCTTGCTAACAGACTAACCATGGGAGGTTTTCGTAGCTTTCCTCTCCATGTAAGGCTACTGCGTTTTAGTACAATTAAAGCAAGTCCTGAAAGAAGGATAGTTTGCATCAATATCTGATCCAGAAGTTCCCCTGTCTTTTTTGTTTGGCTCAAAATTATTGGCTATCGCAAACTCATAATTGAATCGGCTGTTCAACGCTAGGTATAAAATAAAATAACAAAATATTTGCATGAGATCCAATAAAAATAGCATATAAATGACAGAATTTAATTTCAATTTCTTAAGAAAAGATACCCACTTTGTAGAATAGAAATGTTCACACATTTCGATAAATATATTTCTTTCGTTTGTGTAATTGTTTTAGCTTTTTAATAAAATATCCCTCACTTGTTCAGTGCTTTCAAAACAATAGCTTGAATTTTCACGTGCTTCTACAGTTCGCACATATGAACAAAAATAATTCTTTATCTTTACGTAATTGAGTTATTTAATGAAATATTTCTCTTCTACATCATGTTCCTAAAGCAATAACTTTAATTTTCAAGTGTTTACAGTTGGCATATATGAACAAAAATAATACTTTTCTTTATGTAATTGAGTTTTCTAATGAAGTATTTCTCTTCTACATCGTGTTTCTAAGACAATAACTTTAATTTCTATGTACTTCTTCAGTTGGCACATATGAACAAAAACATTTCTTTTCTATATGTCATTGAGTTTTTTAATGAAATATTTCTCTTCTACAACTTATTTCTAAAGCAATAACTTAAATTTACATGTATTTGTACAGTTTTGGCACAAATGAACAAAGTATAAAAACCAAAATAACAATCTAATTTACAGAAAGAATCCCTAATGTGTGTGCTGTAGATCAAAATGCAGGTGCCCACAGTTTAAATTAAAACTGTAATACTTTTATCAAAGAGAAAATATTTAAAAAAATATATTTAAATGTAACTATTTTATCAATAGCAGAGTGCTAGGATTTTAATGGTTGGTTGAAGTTCTGAAGTTTTAAACATGACGTCAAAAAAGTCATAAAGGCAATTTGTTTTTCATAACTTCATAGTCACTTTGAAACTGGTACGAAAGAGCTTAAAATAGCAAAAAGAAAATATAAAAATGCAGCGTAACTGAACTTATTTACATGATTCTGCGTTCATTTGAGTTAAATTCAAACAATTAGTAGATAAAGATCGATTTCTAAAAAAATTGCCTAATTCTATGACAAATGACTTTACAGAAATATTGACATTGTTATTTCATATTAATGTTTCTTTTAAAAATTAAAGATCTCTGTTTTCGTTAAAGAATGATAAAGAAATTTTAAAGGAAATAAAATTTATATTAAATTTTTTCATGCATGACGACAAATGATTTTTTTTGAAAAAAATGATTATTTCATTGTTCAATACACCTAACCCTTTATTTAAATACCTATTTTTTTATGTTAAAATCTAAAAATAATATTTATCTTAATTGACTTTATGGAAGTATTAACATTACTGTTTTATATGTATGTGCTTTTTAAAAATTAAATTTCTATTTAATTTGTGTAGTAGAAAGAATTAAAATTTACTGACTATCATTTATTCACGCATGACGAAAAATAATTATTATTTTTAAATAATCATTATTTTAATTTTTAATACACCTGACCCCTTATTAATTTGATCTTTATTATTAAAAAACCCATTTTTGTAATTTTTGTATTAAAAACTGAAAAGGATTTTTAATTTGTTTTTCTAATTCCTTTTTGAACTTCAAACTGGTAGTGCGCTGATTAAAAATTTGTCTCTTTTTTATATGATAATAAACAGCATAATCAATTAAATAATTAGCATTTTTGCTCTTTTCTTCTTTATTTGTTGTGCTCACTGAAAAGCATAAGTCTAATATTACATTTCATTTGAAATAATGTTTCGACAAAGTCTATCATATTGGTAATGTCTATTAGTTAGGAATGCAACCGCAATGTCCTTCTAAAAATTTTCACATTAAAGGTCTAATGCACCCAGAAAATAGTAAAATGTAATCTAAACTTGAAAGATTTAGGTTTTCATTTTAGTGTAGATTTAGATTTATTTAATATTTCTTTCTTCCTTTTTTATTTATTCTTCATAATTATTCTAAACTCTTTTTCATAGCTTACTATAAAACAAATAGTCATTTTCAAATTTATATTTCACTTTATTTGCATTGTTTTTATGTTTATTGGAAGTCAACTTCAATTATTCCCATAATCTATACTAAGCATCGTTTTACTGTTCTTTGTTATTTTTATGTTTAATTTCATATAACAGACTGCATTAGTTTCTCTTTGTCTGTTATTTAAAAAAAAATTCTTACGGTGAATGTATTTGATTTATTTTTTGAAATTATAAACTTCAGACTCGTACTAAAATGTAATATATATTTGAAATACGTTGTCAAGTTGTTTTCAATCGCAATTTCTAAAGAAAATTATATGTCCGCGTAAATAATGTTTACTGAACTTATGAAGGTTAGTAGCTGTTTTTCCTACGTGATTTCATTCTAGATCAATGAACTTAGTCTTAGATAGCATTGGCAACAATAACAATCGAATAAGTGGTCAATAATGTATTATAAAATAGAATCTTCGGAAGGGCACACCTAAATTATCTCAATTAATCGCTGCAGACTCAGGATTTTCTGTTAAATTTCTTTTTTTTAAATTTCTCAGGATTTCTTTTTACTCTTAAATTATTTATGCTATATATATA
>NC_092205.1:45885609-45901853 GCF_043381705.1 Parasteatoda tepidariorum | reverse complement strand
AATTTCCACATAATGGATCAAAGTTGGCCATTTTGTAGGCAAATATTAATTAATAGAAAAATGCATATTATTAAAATTATTATATGTTTAACATAATTTAATTATTATTCTCTTTTTTTTAATTATTCAAATTGAAACCCGGAAAACGTTTGGGGAACTAATAATAATTTATTTGAATAAGTGGGCATTAATTTCAATTTTAAAATAAGTGAGTGAAGAAATTATTATAATCTGATTGATTAAAAAATATGGAATTTTTTTTTAGTGTAAGTTCTTTTTCTCTTTATAACTTACTTATTAAACTTACTCTTTTAATTTACAACTTCATACTTTGCTTAGATGAGCATGGATGATAACGTGTAGTAGGTGCTTCAATGCTACGCTATCCATCCTGATAAGGAAAGCTTCTTTTCTTGAGCCTACAGCTTTGAGTCTTGATGAGGATACATCCTTATCCTAAGGAAGACAAGAAAAAAATATAAGTTTCAGCAGTCCTCATGACATAGGACTGTCAATCCTTGTCTAGCAAAAGTAGCTTCAATGAAATGTCGAGCACCAACTGCCGAGATAATTTATATACGAGCTTCATTGGTGCTTTAACTTTAGGAGTTTTCGGTGGGGCTGATATAAATCCTATTTTAGGAATATTACAATATTTTGAGTTTGAAAAACTATTTCAATCTCATTTCTCTGAGTGTGTCCAAAATTTCCAAAAATTAAGTCTATCGAAGGCCATGAGTCGAGCTATTTATGTATCCCCTGGTTTCTCTGAGATAATTTACAGTAATTCATAAAGTTTTTTTCATTATCTTTTTTCCTTATCTTTATTAAACTAATGGCTTAATTTCAATTTCTCTGCATACTTATAACACAGTTTTTCGAATTATTTCGCGGTTATCCCAAAGGATCTCTTATACTGTTGGAAATTTCTTGGAAAAACGGTTAACAGATAATTTATGATTATCTGTTAATTATGAATTACAGATAATTATGAATACAGATTACAGATAATTATGATAGTATTAAGAAAAATGGTTAACAGATAATTTGATTGTTATTTTATCATGTTCAAGAAAAAAAAAGAGTCAAATAACCGTAAATATGATGGTAACCAAACTGTTAACTGTGTGAAAAACCGTTTATTAATTGCTTTCACCTAATACGGTTAAGCAACCCGAATTTAAACGCACCAACTTAGCCCACCAAATGAAACCACTTCGTTCCTTGCAACTGCGCACATACTATAGCCCTTTTGGCTATAGTATGGCTAATCTGTCAGTCTCATGACCAATTGAGTCAAAGCATGAACACCGCAATATTCTTCCCAAACCTCTCAGCACATGAAGAGTTTCCGGTGTCTTGCACTGTCCAACGCCCGTTACCTAATGAAAAGTCTAGCTCCTATGTTCTGTTAATTCCTTTTTTTACGGTTTTGAAACTATGCTAGTTGTAAATGGTTAAATAATAGTATAGTTTTTTATCCATGACATTTTAACCGTACTAGCTGTTAATAATTTCGAAACCGTAAAGGTAAAAAATGTTCTTTACCTTAGACTTTACGAATAATCGGACGGACTGACTGCTGTCGGTTATTTCGCCATAATTTTAGAATGGAAATTCTAACAGTTTAGTTAGAATTACCCCTTCTATCTTTCTCTTTGAGATTCGTAAAGAAGATTTTGAAACCCCCTAAATGTTAAGGATATGCATGAAAAGTACGCAAATTACCCAAACATAAAATTTCATTATTTATTTAACCATTTCGTTTTTAAAACTCCTAAAATACTTACTTTTTTCCATCCAGAACAATTTTTTTTAAATCGGCGTGGTGTTGGCTCAGAAACTATTTACAGAGTTATTTATAATTCTCTCCGGGGTTTCAAAGCGTTATAGTGAAAAAACGAAGACGAATATAGCAAAAAAGAACATATGAAATTATTCCGAAAGTATTCAAGTTTTAATTTACGCAGTTGCCGGTAGATGGCAGTAACATATACCACTGAAGTCAGTTGTAGTAAAAAAATGGCGTTTACAGGTGGAGGGAATTATGAATATCCTTGTATTTCTTTGCCACGAAATTAATACTTGTGGTTTAATCTAATACTTCGGTAATAGCTACATTAATTGTCGATTGCCTCACTTTTCTTAACATGATGTCATGTTATGTTTAAAACCAAAATTACCTGTAGATTAGAGAGTCATGCATATGGATAAAGAATACAAGAAAAAAAAATAATTGTAA
Organism: Parasteatoda tepidariorum; assembly: GCF_043381705.1. Taxonomy (NCBI): domain Eukaryota; kingdom Metazoa; phylum Arthropoda; class Arachnida; order Araneae; family Theridiidae; genus Parasteatoda; species Parasteatoda tepidariorum. The sequence goes on along the minus strand of NC_092205.1, from coordinate 45,899,611 downwards.
CCTAATTATATAGAAATGCAAAATTATTTTAAGAAAATGAAAGTTGTTATAAAAAAAGAAACCTGTTGGGTAGAATTACCAGCTATCGGTAAGATGACGAATTTGTTATTTTATCCCTTATTGCTATTTCAGATTAAGTTATTATTGGTTATAAACTTATCGTAAACAAACTGGGAAATACATGATTCATTATAACCTCAATTGGTTAATTACCTTAATAGAGTAAGAAGGAAATTCTTATCCATTTTTTTCTTTTCATTGAAATTTACACTGTTTGCGTTACTGTTAATCTTTTAAAGCACAAATGCTGACTAATGCTGCAATTAAAACTTTCCTTAGAATTCCCGAAGACCACGAAACATTTCAACTATTAATCGAACGTGTCATATGAGTATGAGCATATGATGAGTATGTCATATGAGTATATGATTTTATACCTTAAATCATAGACTAAAGCCTATGATTTAAGGTATAAAGTAAAACACGACGCTGAGATGTGGATTGAGTAGCATATGCGGAGAAAAAAATTCTGAAGAAATTACCGTTCTGTGTGGTAATATCTGGTGAAAGAAAACAACATATTTTTGGATATTAAAATCAAACTATACGGTATTTGAACCATTTATTTTTTTATTTTCCCTCTTTTACGGTAGCAATTCCCCGGAAATTTTGATTTTCAAAATTATGGTTCTTATTATTATACTTTTAATCGAAAATTCAAAATTTATAAATAATTTTAGCCAACTAAATGGTTTTTATGCCATGCTCTAAGGTAATACGAAAAAAAATTTACAATACCACATTTACCAAATTTTAACACAGATTATAAAATGTTATTTTACAGTTAATTTCACCTAAATCATCACCAAAGCACTTTGACAAAAATTATCGAGCTTTTTGGTGTCCCCATAAAGCCGGAACCACGCCATTTTTTACCATATACTAATAGTTTCGACCATAATTTTCTTCGATGTGTACAAACACGTTTTGCGACGTTTTCTTATGTTAGTTGTAGGTGATGCTACGTACAACCTCTTAGTGCTATATATTTATATAATTCCTAAATTTTAGTCATTGCCATTGACATTGTTAAAAAAAAATCAAATTCATAAAATTTAAATAAAATTAAAGGGTTTATTTTTTTATTCTAATGCTCAAAAATCTGCAATAGTACACTAATAGTGAAGTATGGTATTTCAAAAAGTAGAAACGTTAGCTGTTTTGTTAAAGAAAAACTTCAAGTTTTCCATGTTAAATATTCTTTTGAAGTTCACTTAACCTTGAGAAAGACGCAGTAAATTAAATATTTATGATCGATACAAAATAATCGATACCAAATAATTAATAGATAATATAATAATTTTTGTAACAAATGACAAAAGTTTCATCACACAAAATAGGATAATTTCATAGGGTATTCTGATTTTGAAAGTAGGCTTCTAAAATTTAGTTTCCGTTGTTGAATGATTTGAATAAATCACAGCTGGAAACTATCCGAGCTAACCACAAAGCAAATGAAAGACCATAAAAATAAAAAGGAAACAATCAATGTTGTTTCAAAACAGCTACTAGTTTTAGCATTGTAAAATTACTTAACATGTGACTACATAATAGACAAGAACGAAAAGAAATATCCTTAACAAAGAGCATTTCATATCGGCTTATGCCCAATTGAACTTGACGAATAAGATTAAGTCGACCATAAGGAAGGGCACGATTCATAAACAAGCTGGACTTGTATTAATCTCATTATTAAAGTGGACTGGTCATAATATGTTTACGCATCCATTATTTATCTCAAACATGTCTTTCAGCGGACTTTAAGGGAGACTTGACCGATAATGCATTGTGTCCCTAAAGGTTGCAATTGTTGACAAGTTGTGAAAGTAGTATTAAATTGGGTATTAATCGCTGCAGACGAACATATGCCGTCACATCCGATTTAGCAAGTAATTGGGAATAATTTTCGTCATACATCCGCTTTTGTTTTGAAGAAAGGGTGAGCCAGACTTGTTGTCTTAGCTCTAACTTTCACCTTGACTTGGTAATCCAAGCGGAAAAAACTGGTTGAGTAAAACCGCTGTAAAAAGATTAAATCGAGCAATTTTTTTTCGTTAAATTAGGGGATTTCAAAATTAACTATTGCTTCCTTTGTTCATGCCCAAGTTGAAGGCTTTTTTTTATACAACGAACGCTTTTTTTCCGGAAAATACGCATTTTAAATTGGCGATGATTGTTTTAAAACAAATATCGTTATATGTAATTAGACAGTATGATGCGTTGAAAACCTTGAAAACAGGATTTTTTTTATGGCTAGAGACTATCCCCTTTTAACTTCAAATCTTTATAAGTGGCTTTTTTTTATAAGAAAAGAAAACTATTTTTTTATCAGGTGTGTTCATTTAAATAATAATATGCATTATCATTATTTTATACGCCATTTAAACAAACGGGAAGCTGTTTTTAAGCAAATCATATAATTGTGCGCATTAGGAGGAAGCAAAGTGTTAAAAGCCTTGTAAAAATATTTAATGGTCAAAGGTTATAACCTTTTTGCATCTAAATCCTGCAAATCAGTTTACATTTATTATTTTTTTAGAAACGGAGAACTATTTGTTTTATTAGTTGTGTATATTTTAATATGATATTTCCGATTACTAATTTCTTCTTAAGCTTTTTGTTGAAAAATGCTCAATTTAAATAGATAGATGATTGTCTTAGAGCAAATATCATTTGGTGTAATTAGACAGTATGTTGCATTGAAGGCCTTGAAAACCTGATTTCTTACGGCAAAAGATAATCCTTTTTCACTCCAGATCTTTATAATTGTCTTTTGTTTAATTAGTAATTTGGGAAAAGAAAAATATTTGCCTTATCAGTTTTGTTTATTTAAATAATAATATGGATTATCAGTATTAGTGGTACTGATTTAATGCGTCATTTATAAAGATGGGCGGTTGTTTTAAAGCATGTCTCATTATTGGGCATAAAAGGAAGGAAAGCGTTAAAATCCTTGGAAAAAATTTTAATGATTAAAGGCTATAATGTCTTTTTTACCACTAAACCCTTCTAATCAAGTAAAGTTTTTTTTACGTATAAGAAATAAAGCACTATTTGTTTCAACAGGTGTGTATATTTTCATATGATAATTCCAATTAACATTTTTAGTAATCGTGCACTTGCTAAGCAATTTGCAGAATTTGTTACATGCAAAATTAATTACTTTAGGCAATTAACCAAAGAAAAGCCTTGGAAACAGGGTCTATTACAATTAAACAAGTTTTCCATTGTACCTCCAAGTCTGTTTAATTTATTTTATTTGTTATTTATTTAAGAAAAGGAAAGTATGTTTTCGTTCTGGTATATACACTTTAAAGTACTAAATCAAATCATTCGAAACGGCATGCACTAAGTATCACTGCCCCCAATTGGAAATTCCACCCTAAAAGTAGGGTAGGGGTCGTAACAATAAATATAATCCATTAATGAGCCAAAGTGTATAATGAATAGATTTTAGAAGTGCAGAACCTTAAATTTTAGCTAATGCCTATCGATAAACATTTGGAGAATGAAAGTACTTTCAAATTTTAGAATTCTTTAGCAACCTTTCAAAATTATACTACAGTCGAACTCGTTTATAACGAGCACAAAGGGACCGTAACATGTACTCGTTAAATCCGAGTGCTCGTAATAAACGGGTCCTTAAGACAGGCGTGCAACCAGAAGAGGGGGGGAGCTTGGGAGGTCAAATGATTGAGCATACTTAAAATTTAATTAATACTTACTTACTTTAATTACATTAATTAATTTAATTNATAGAAAATAACTTTGGTGAAATGGAGGTGACAACTTTTTTATACTTAAATACGCAATTTAAATAAATGGATGGCAGTTGCAATTAAATAAAATACAATATTGAAAAGCTTTGGATAAAATATCACTAAATACCATACGATAGTTTTTTTTTTATTTTTAAACAACATTTCGAACATTACATTTCAAAAAGGTCCGAAAAACATTGCAAACAGGCTTTAAATAATTTATAGGGATGCGGTGTAGTAAAACTTGTGCTGCCATCAATTTACTTGAGGGAAGACTATAATTTGAAAGCTAAGCTCATTCAATTATAATAAAAAGAATCTCTATTATATTTAGTTCAGAATAACAGGATGCAGCGTATAATTTACAGATGAATAAATTTTTAAAATTACACTAAGAATTTGGCAGAAATAATTGGTACAGTTTTGATTGCAATTGCATAATTTATAAGAAAATGCCTAAAATAAATTGCATTAGTAGCTAAATCTAATTATTTTAAACAAGATATCTCATAATTATTCTGAAACAACATGCTAAAACAGTGAAAACCTATACGAATTATAATATATTTTTAGAGGATTTGAATATAATATTTACGTTACGTGAATCAAACGTTAATAATTCTTTCAAAGAGTTTAATAGTAATAGAATAAGTAGAGTAGGCAGAAAATGAGACAAAACGCTTTTGTTATTCAAAAAAATTTTTTTTCAATTAATTAAAAGAGAAAAAAATTAAAGAAAAAACATGAATTAACCGTTTTATTCAATATTATCGAAGTAGACATTTGGGCACGTTTGTATGTTAATTTTATCAAAGTAGATAAAAGATATTTTGGAAAGAGTAATTATCATCATTTAAACAACCATAAAAACAGTTTTGCCATAACAATAGAGAGTTCCTAAGCACTCGTTTCCTTTTTAAAACCTGTACAAGTATTTCGAATTCAAAACAACTTACAAAACACTTATTTAAATCAATTTCCCCCGAAATAAGCTCTGGTATTCCTTAGTATTAGTCTGGTATTTCCTCTGGTTAACCTGTTATGAGATTTTTGGGAGCTAACCTTGAAACTCCGTTCTGATATTATTTTATTTCATCCCTGTTAGATAATTGTTTCATATTGTTAAATAATAATTTCATTTATTTAGCTAGGTTGCATTTGTTGAAAGTGACATGTAGGTGTGACTACCTTTTAAAACTTGAACGACCATGCATTGCCGATTAACGACATACTTTATCAGTCAAAATTTTTTTTAAATGTTTAGACTTTCATTATTCGTAATTTAACTACATTTCAAAGCAACAGTTGAGCTGAATATATTTTCAAATTTAAGTATAAAGATCGATGTTTTAATGCGAAATTGAAAATTCTCTTTAGTTAACAAAGGAAAGAAAAATATTTATTTAGAAATACATCAGATATTTTATTTACTATTTTTTGTGAATTAATAAATCTCATAGGCATTAACTGAAGCAAGGTAGTCTGCGAAAAAAAATATATAATCAAAACTACCAAAATAAGGTCAATTGCATCGTGTTTCTGGCTCTTTGAAAACATCAAAAAGCTCAATAATTTTTACTGAAGCACTTCAATAATATTATCGGTAAAATTAAGTTTTTATAATATGCAAAAAATTTGGTAAATGGGAGAAAATTTAGAAACTTTCTGATGATACCATAGAGCAGGACATAAAAACCATTTGTTCGGTTAAATTTACTTTACAGTTTTGTATGTCTTATTAAATGTGTGGTAATAAATAATATAATTTCGGAAGCCAGAATTTCCGGTAAATCGTAAACCAGTGAACGTCAAAATTACCAAATGAATGGTTTAAAGACCATATATTTTGGTTTTATTAACGAGAATTTATTTATTTATTTATTTATTTATTTTTACCAGAAATGCATACTTTTGTGATACCTTAAAAATGTGATACCTATAAAAACCATTTATTCAAATGAATATACTTTTCAGATTTGTATTTTTTTAAAAATGCGTGTTAATAAGAATCATAATTTTAAAAACCTTAATTTTCTGTAAACCGTTAGCATATGAAAGAAAGACACTACCAAGTGAATGGGTTAATTAACGGATATTTTTATTTTATTACCAAAATTATGTTTTTTTCTTTGTTTTTTTCTTGTTTTCTGGAAACATTCTTACCATATTTTTCCTCTGTGTTCTTATTTTATGATTCCGCAAGAAATCAATTTTCATATAGAACGTAAAACAGTTTAGCTTTCGATTTACTTAAACAATTAGGGTTGGGTTTCACTAAGTAAAAATGCTATTATTTTAAAAGATAAAAACTAGTTCTGCTTTACTTTCATTTAATCGTTTTCAAAACAAAACAAAAATCAAATAATTATATTTTACTAATAACACTAATTATACATTCAGAAAAGACAATTTACTATTAGTCTCGATACGCCACTGTTAATTAGAAACAGTAAACCCCATAACCCATGATTTAATGAAGTGCATAAAAAAACTTTAAAATTTTCAATGACAGTCAAATACTTAAATGCTGTAGGCCAAATTGGTCAATCATGTTTGCTCGACATTTTCTACTATTCGTGACATACTTATTTTCTTGAGATCACTTATATAACTACAAGAAAAAACGCACGCAAGAAATCCTTCTGCGTCTGAATGTAGTCAGATATTAATGATGTTGTGTCATATTGATTTAAACGTAAGATTGGGACGTGCAGGCCAAACGTCTCGCAAGAATTTCATTGAATCAATTACAGATCGTAAAAACTTAGATTATTACAGCTTTCGGCATAAAACGATATCAAATGTATGTAATTATTATTATATAACTAGGTGGAGTCTTTTCGTCTTTTTTTTTCTGGAGCAGAAAAATTTCCTTACGAGTTGGCGTTTTCCGCGGAAGCTTTGTATGGTATTGATCGATGGTGAAAATATGACTACATAATGAATGTATATACATAGCATATATATATATAAGCCTCTTAGAGACTTAAGCAATAATTCATACGTATTTGATAAGTTTGAACTTAAGAATTCACAAAAAAATATAGAATCGAACAGATGAAAAAAGAAAAAAACAAACATAAAGGGAGTGTTAATCAGATCTGTACTAGTGTAAATTACTTTAGCACATTATTTTTTTCGAAAATAATGTTCCCCTTTTCTTTCTTTTTTTTGTTGATAACAACTGTCCAATATTTTTCTATTCATTCTCCGCATCTTAATCAATGTGATTTGTTTTCGCATTTCTCATTTTTTTAAATAAATGCTGTATGCTTTTAAAATAACGCAAAGTTTACACCGGGAAAAAAGTCTGATAAAATTACCGTACTGTGTGCTGATGACATTTAAAAAAAGCATAATTTTGCTTATAAAACCTATATATATGGCATATATGGCCTTTGAACCATTCATTTGGTAATTTCTCCGCTCCTATGATAACGGTTTACCGGAAATTCCGTTTTTTTTTAAAAATTTATAGTTTTTATTACTACACATTTAGTAAAAAACACAAAGCGGAAAAGTATATTTAAGCGAATAAATTGTTTTTATGTCATGCCCTATGGTATCATGACAAAATTACCAAATTTTAAAAACCTTATATTATTAATAATTTTATTATAAATTTAAAAAAGAAACATTTCGGTAAGAATTACCGAGGTTTTTGGTGTCTCTTAGAGCTAGAAACATTTTAAATATTACCATATTTAGGTACCTTTGTCAGCGTATATTAAGTATAGTTTCAAAGATAAACAGTTGAAAGGAATAAAAAAATTCATGAAAATATGCATAGATTAAATTACTGTGTCAGATTAAACTACTTAAGTGCATATTTTTTTTCCATAAAAGAACATCTGCCTGCATTTTTTCTTTTCTTTAGCATATATATATAAGTTCAAAATGAAGATAAAACAAAGGAAAATTACAGACATATGAAAAAAGGGGAACCCCTTTTTTCATATGTTTGTAATTTTCCTTTGTTTTATCTTCATTTTGAATTTATTTTATGAGTTCTATTTACTTGCAGCTTATGAGCAATAAATGAAACTTATTGTTTTTCTTAATTTTCTTCGTATTTTGTATTTATTTATTTTGCTGCATATACAGTCAAACCCCGCAATAGAGAACCTTCAAGGGACCGACATTTCGGTTCACTATAACCGGGAGTTTACTATATCCGTTACGCAGGCAATTTAATTAATGGTTCCTTAAATCCTCCCTTTTATTACACATTATTCAAATAAATGACTGAAAAATATTATGTAGTAGCGAAAAATGTGTTATTTTTATTACTCTTGCGTACAAAAAAAAATTAGTAATCTCTAGCTGATGAGCAATCCTCAACATCAGATATGGAAACACTTCCCGACTCTCGGATAATTTTTCCTGAATTTTTGTTATTCAGCTTTTTAAATCTGTCTAACCTGCCATTTTAGCACATAAATGCAGTCTCATAAAATCGCTTAGCAAATTCATCGACAGATTACTGGGATTAGATACTGGGAGATGGCGGTTTCTTCTAATGCTGAACCACTTTAGTAATGCTTCATCAATATCCTTGTGATCTGCTTTTCTCAACTTTTTTCTGGCATCTAAATTTTTTTTCATGAGAAGAAATTATTAACTACCTATTTTTCCATATGTTACAAACTGTAGATTTGGATAGTTTATATTCTCCGCAATTATCATCTTGATTGCATCCATTTTCAATTTTTCTGATTATTTTTAATATATCTGGTTTACAAGATGAAATTTGTGGATAGCTCCTTGCCGTTTCGAGCTTTCGTTTAAAAAGTGCAGAAAATATTTAGAAAATTGCTTGAAGCTTTCAAAATTTTTAAAATATTCAAATAAAGTTTTTATCATCAGTTGCTAAATACGATTTCCTAAAAATTATGAAAAAACTTTTTTTAATTTTTTTTGCGCATGCGCAGTATAAAAGAGCTAACTTAAAAACTAATATCTCGCACAGTTTTTTTGCTAATGCTCTTAAAAGTTTTAATCTACAATTTTGTAATTAATCTTAAATTTCCAAATATTTTCTTTAATTCCATTGAATATTTATGAAGTTATAGCACAAAAACTCAAGGCAAAAAAAATATTTTTTTTTATAAAAATGTTCATACCTTCATAAATATTTACTGTAGGTTTACTAAACTTTACGCATTTATCAAAAATAACAAAAGTGAGATCAATACAAGTCACAAGTTTTTTGCTTCAATTTCTGGCATAGGATGTTCAAAAATACTTGTTTTCTTTTATTATATATTGCAGTTCTTCCAAATCTCTGCAAGCTTTAAATCTTATTGATAAGTATGAAAAATTGCTTGAACTAAACAACACTAAAGTTACAAAATAATCTTTTAAGTATTCCTAGAGAAATTTACAGAAATGCCAAAAACTGAAAGTGTGTCTTCCATTATTCTAGGATAGTATGTGTATATATATTTCTCATACAGAATTTGAGCGTTGTTCTTTTGTGAAAAAGTTTTGTTATTCCTCGTGTGAGAAGGAGAAATGCCTACCAGCACGTGTTTGAGTTTGATCGAGGTCGAATTGTGGCCAACTGGAATTGCGGTTTATCATACTGAAGTATCTGCCCGCGATGGTCGAGATCCCAAGACTGTTAGCAGAATATGGAATCGATGGATTCATGACGGTCATATGGAACGCCGTACAGGATCTCAGCCGCCTCCCATCACTTACAGCCGAGAAGACAGACATGTTATTCACATGGCCTTAAGGGATCGTACAACTACGTTACGAACCCTAAGTCAGCAAATGGGGTCATTTGCAAGACAACAAGTGTCTGTACAAACAGTTCGACTATGTTTGTAACAGCATGGACTGTCAGCACGGTGACCATGGCTTCGGCTACCCTTGAAGCTGCATCACAGGTAGAAGCTCCTCCAATGGTGTGATCAACGACGAACCTGTACGCAGGAATGGCATGACGCCGTCTTCTCAGACGAATTCAGGTTCCGTATACAGCATCATGGTGGCCGCATCTGTGTTTGGTGACATCTAAGGTAACGTCTATTGGCAGCTTGCATTCGACATCGCTATACTGGCCCATCACCTGGAGTAATAGTATGGGGTGTCATTGGACACAAGTCTCGATCACCTCTTGGTCGGATTGCCGGCACTTTGAACAGCAGCCTTTACATTTCTGATGTGTTAGGGCCAGTTGCTCTGCCCTATCTTCGAATCCTCCATAACGCTACATTTCAGTAGGATAATGCACGTCCGCATGTTGTCCGCACTATCCTGACCTTTCTTGACACAGAGCATATTCGCCTCTTGCCATGGCCTGTGCGTTCTCCTGATCTCTCACCAATATGAAAACATCTGGTCAATGGTTTCCAAACGATTGACAAGCCACCACTCGTCAGTCACTACGGTCGATGAATTGCGGCATAATGTTGAAGCTGCATAGAATGCTGTAACCGTCCATGCTATCGAATCTCTGTTCGACTCGATGCCTAGGAGAATAACTGCTGTTAATTGCTGCCAGGGGAGGCTGCTCTGAGTACTGATTCCTCTGGATCTATACATCCAAATATCCTGAAAATTTAATCACTTGTTCTTCCAACTACAATGTATGTGCCCAATAAATATCATTCAGTTATTTGCACTCCTTCCTGGTGTAGCAATTTTAATGGCCAGTATTGTATATATTGCAAAATGTCATAAAAGTGTTATAACTGTTTTAAACAAAATTAAATTAAAATTAAATACAAAATTAAATTATATGTTTCCTAATTATGATAATTTTAGTTAATTTTATCTTCAGTTTGTTCAACAAATAAGGAAGTTTTTATTAAAGATAATTTTCATTCAATATTGCTCTAATTCTGCGCTTTCATCTCCTTAAGATTGAATAATGCTTTGAAACTAGTCTCTAAGTAATTTGTTTAATCCAGGGACATACTTTTGTTAGATAAATTTCGATTAATTTTTAATTAAAATGTATTATTTTTTATTCTAAAGTATTATTTTTTATTCTAAAGTATAACTAGCACCATTTGTGATGAAATTGATTAAAGAAACATTTCATGATGCCGGTGTCATTCTTTAAGCCTTTGTAGTGCATTTTGAAATTAAATCCTTTCTTTCCTGTTTAATTTAAAATCAATAAACATTTAAATAATGAATGAAACTTAAGTAACAAAAATTGGGGTAACAACGCGGATGTTACTGGTCTTTTTCATTAAAATAAGGAAATTAATGTTTAGAAAGGTATTTCACGTTAATTTTTTCTTAATATTGTTCTACGATTTTCGAAATTTTACTCTTGAACTTAAGAAATATTTAACTGATATGCAGATAACAAAATGCTCAATGCATAAATTAGTTAATTATAAAAATAATAATTTATATAAATCATTATCAGTGTCTCATTTAGGTCAAATAATTTCAGATTTTAAAATCATTTGAAAATTGTGGTATTTAAAGGTAGTAAGTTGGAAATAAACAAATGTTTTGTATAACTTAAAAATAAATAGTTCATTTTTTATTTACCCTAAAAATTCCAAAATAAAAACAATTTATGCATGTAGATCTTACCGGCAAACTAGAAAATTCAAGCTTTGCTTACAATGCCTTATATTTTTACAATGCCTTATATTTTTAGCATAAAAAAATATTATTATTCATTTAGACATTGTTTATAATGCTAAGGCATCGAAAACAGTGACGAATACTCTTTGAGAAATTTAAGTACAGTTTGGCTGATGTAAATCGCGTAGAACGAAAAATGGCATTGATTTTTCTTCGTTTTTTTTTTAAAAAAATAAGAAAATGGTTTTATTGAGTGGACAACAACAAAAAAAAATAAGAAAAAATTTTTCTTACGACAAATCAATTTTTATGAAAAAGAAATTTCACGTTAACGCGCTTTTCGTGTTTAATAATGATATCCAACTATAAAAATCAGAGCTCTGGGGATACCGGACAATTTCCTTGAAACTTAAAAGAAAACAACAGAATGGAGAAAACCCAGCAAAAAAAAAGAACCTCGGTGTAAGGAACAACAGGCTCCAGGCCGCCCTTTCCTTTCCAGGCAATTGTAACTATAGCACATGTCAAGTAAAAAATTCAAGAAAAAATTGCTGTAGAAAGTATCGGCACTCAAGGTGCCAATATTTTTTACCGTAAAATTTTATACTGTAACTTTTACAGTAATATTCATTTAATTACAGCAAGTCAGCAAAAATTACTGTGAAAATTACAGTAAATCAGATTTTTTTTTCAGCAAATCTTTACGTTAAAAATGGATTTTGTGGTAAAATGTACCGGCATTACTAGTACTTACCCGACTTACCAGAACGACTTAGAGTATGATTATTATAGAAATTCTTCGTGCTCTCGATGCATAAGATGAATCCGCAAACATCACAAACTCAATGAATTGACAAAAAATATTATGAATTTTCTTCATTTTAGTCGGTCATTTGAGCAACAAAATAATTCTGAGAAAATTGAGAAAAAAATACATAAAAGTCTAAAAGCATAATTCAGACAATTTTTCTATTTAGGCCATCAAACTTTTTTTTTTCTTCCACAAAGAGTTTTTTTAATTCTTTCGAAGGCCATAGAAAGACCTTTCTAGGAATAACATCACCTTCTTATGATTTCTGAGAAAGTCTGGGTCAAGAGTTAATAATTTTTGGCAATGTTTGTAAAGTTCGATTTTATCTTTAAAAAACTGATTTGATCTCAACTAGTTAACAAAATAAGAGACAGCTTACAATTTCCAAATTACTGTGTCGAGATCTAAAACGAAGTTTTTGTTTTAAACTCTCTGAAAAAAAAGAGAATTGTTCTAATAACGCATTTGTATGCCCACACCATTGGAATCAGACAATAATTTGTTCTAATATGTAAAAAAAAAAAAAAAACTGGTTCAGCCCTTCGTGCGAGTTATGAAATAATCGGAAGTCGATGATTAACCTCAAGCTAGATTTTTATCCATTGCTAATCAGGCATTTGTGGTAATTGTAATTGACATAAATGTTTTTGCCTTGAGAAAGTATTCTTTGGCCAAGGGTATGAACGATACTGTACAGAATTTTAAATGCATGTAAGTAGGCTTCAAAGATCGAATTTTATTAACTAAGCTCGTTTTTTTTTGTCTTTTTCTTACGTGTCTTGACCAATATCTCATAATGTCACCAAGGTAAACCTTCAAATAAATTAAAACCATTGCGTAATTAACACAACATTCCAATTTCTAATGTTCTTTACTAAAACAATTAAGTTTATTTTTCTAATTTGCTTTAGATGTGTGTGACAGTGATATCTGTTGGCATCGGTTGTACTATAAACAATTTCGGACTAAAGTGTGGTATAAAGTACCGGAAATTTGAATGCATCATCCGAAAAATTTAATTTTCCGTTAATCCTCATACCGTAATTTTCACAATACTAGCTAATAGAGATGAGTTAAAAGAGATAATGGAGATAAGTTAGCTAATAGAGATGAAAAATGAAATACATGTGGTATTCCCTCAATCTGAATAAAAATATGTTTTCCATTGTAAAGATAATTATTAAAAAAACAAATATCAATTAGAATATCTCAATAATCAGAATTATAATAATAATAACTCGAAAGAACATCTTTTAGTTTGGAAGGGAAATGTTATTGAAGAGATCCTGTAAATCAAAAGTTGCAATAGAATTAATTTTATTTTGTTTAATAAATTCTAAAATCAGTTTATTATTAGTGATATATATATAAAACAACTTACACGAAATTTTATATATACATATATATAAAATTTTACAAAAAAACGAAGAAAATTAAGAAAAACAATAAGTTTAACTAATTGTGTTCTATTTTATTTGTTGCAATTTTTGTAAAATTTTTTGAGTGCTCCTCACACTATTGTATTGATATATTTTGCTTTGGCTATATTGATACAATATTAGAAAGCACTCTTTTTTGTGGATATAATCGTGTGAGCTGATGAAAAGATTATATCTTTTATTTTCCGGATTTTTTTAAAAATTTTGTTCTTTTTTCAGGATTTTTTTTTCTTTTTTTTTCCAGGCTTCATGTTATTTTTATTATTATTTTTCTTTTATTTTTTGCTCTTCTTTCATTGTTCTGTAATTTTTCTATTGTTTTCTCTACATTTTGAACATATATATTTATATATATATATATATAAATACACTGG